>NC_136510.1:41042106-41099606 GCF_053919585.1 Euprymna scolopes
GTAATTTCCCCTGATCATATAAGAGCCAGGTAAGTCCAAGGATGGAGTACTGTTGCCACATCTGGGTAGGAGATGCTAGAAAGACCTTCTCCTGCCTTGAGTTCAAAATAGACTTCGTATCCTAGTAGAGGATGCTTTTTTCTCTGCCTTACAACCCTTTTGTCATATCAGAGACGTGCTCTATCGTTATTTTCATGGCAAGTGCTCGTCTGAGCATCAATCTATAGTCCCTCCCTCGCCAAACTTTCACGAGAAACACTCGTCTAGCTGAAAATACTATCAATAATTTCCCTCATTCTTAATCTGTGCCTGAACCTAAACGTAGATTCCATGGACAACGCTTCTTAGAACTGCACACCTGTGGTACTGTCTTCGATTTGCCTGTTTTCCAGCAGACTGCAATATTGTCGTCTTCAAGTCCAATGTAAACAAGCTTTTGATGAGCCATTCCCCTTAAGTAATCCAATTTACCAAATTTTCACTGCTAACGTTTACTACGATATTGGCCCATTGACTACTGTACACTCTCTAACCCCTATCCTCGAGTGGCCTCTTGACCTTGATATGTACTGACTCCTATGTAATATATATATATATATATATATATATATATATATATATATATATGCAAATGGCTACCGAATTGAATTTATATAGGAAGTCGCTTGTCGCTTAGGCTGAGAACGGCAATACATAACAGAAATATTTGAGTAGTATGGAGTATAAGACGCATTGTTAAAATATTTCTTTTCCTTTTCTCATTCTTGAAGCTGGGGATGGGGCATCGTACCGGATGCCAAACATTCACCCGCTATCTTATATATTACAACCGGGAGATCTCTTTTAAGATTCTGACCGTCCCTTTAAGTGCAATTGTTTGAATTTCTCTTGCACTTTGTTCACCGGGTATATATGCCAGGCAGTTTTTAAAATTCTTTTGCGCGAGTCCGGTTGTTCCTATATATTCGGCATAATCGTGTTGACACACCAGTGCTCGTCAGATCACCGAAGTTAAGCAATGTTGAACCTGGTTTGTACCAGATGGGTGACCATTTGGGAATTCTAGGCGCTGTGTGTACTGTCCGCTTATCCCGGCATTTGTTTCCAGTCGTCCTGTACATACACTTCACTTGCCACTGGTATTTAACAATATCGACCCAGGAGAGGTGTGGTTGGAGATTTCGTACCTCTTGCCACAAAAATTTCACGTGCAGGCACCCCTACGTGGGTATCCATAGTCTGTCAAAGACTGAGGAGCCTGTTGTTCCTATAATTATTGGAATGATAGAGATCTTCCTAAGATTCCAGTTTCTTTTCTTGCCATACAGGGGCATGTGTTTAAATATAATCGGTCAAATAGTTTACGATGTGGATCAACCTGCTTGAAATAGTATCTTCTCAGTTGTTCATCATTTGAACTGTTTTGATTTTTTGTATTATTTTATTTCAGTCGATATTCTCAGAAATCGAGTTCCTAACACTTGATCTCAAAAAGAGATAAATATGTATTCGAATGTTACATTAAAGTTCTCATTTGCTTTTTAAACACTGAGTGTGTGAAGATGTTTGGATTATAAGCTTTCCTCTTCCACATTTGACCATTTAAATATGTAATAGTATAAAATAAAATGCGCATCAAGTGCGCTTGAAAGCCAAATTACAACGCAATTTTACGAAAATAAACATATTTTATTTGCTTGAAGTCATTTTTATAAAATAGCGTTGCAATTAAGTTTTTAAGCGCCCTTGATTCTTATTTTATTTTATTCAAATGAAATCAACGCTTCTATAACGGAAGTCACACTCCTGGCGTTAATCTCACGTAGCCAACGCACCGTCTCCGACATTTCAAAATACAGCCGCTGAGAGACAACGCGCGGATATTTGCTACTAACTTTTCTTTTTCCAACTTTACAACATGGCAAGAAAGAACAAGGAGCATAAAAGAAACAAACAAAATACTGAAGATGGAGTTTGACTCCGAAATATATTTAAATTATAAATTTCAAACAGGTAAAATATTCGTTTATTTTCGCAAAATTGCTTTGTAATTTGGCTTTCAAGCGCACTTGATGCGTATTTTATTTTATTCAAACTAAATAAACGCTTCTATAACGGAACTATCACCCCTGATTTTATAGTATATCTTTCTTGTGGTATTTTTGTGGCTTGGTGTTTTGATCTTTCTGGATGCTAAAACAAGAATTAATCTCCACACTATCACTTGAGGTAACATCACTTGGAAAAAGGTGCACCATTCCTTATGAAAGACAGTGTGGGTTAGTTCTAGCAAAGAGATCTTGCCCGTGAATATTATATGATTTGAATATTTAGTCAGGGTTTACTTGTAGGGAAAAGTATTCTAATATCAGGTTCTCCTGAGAGACTCTAGATACCCGGGGAGTGTGTCTCGTAAGCAGCCATCTTCTTTCTGATCGCATTCAAGTCCGCGTGTTTTTATATACATAATGTAAACGGTGTGTAATTGCATTCACAAAGCTTGACAGTGTTAATAATTGTAAAATAAAACGTACTTGAAAATATAGGGTGGAACGATACAATTGTCGCCCTCGAAAAGACGACACGATTCCATTTCTGTTTGATGATAATCGGTTTTCTTTTTTTGTTGTTTCAGACCATCTACTAGTTGGTCAGATGTATACAAATCCCAGGAGCCTTCTCTCGCGTCTGAAAGTGACACAATGCTTTACGAACGAGATCGTAGATGCACCGCCGTACAATTCATGTTCTCTACCGATCAAAGTTATGACAACATGACCATTGGTAGCACCTTTAAAATGTAAATTCGGACAGTTCAACGCTTGAGGGCACAGCTCGACGAAATTTCCTGCCAGGTTTATGGTATTTTCTGTGGTTTCAACTGTCACCTTACATCTTCGAAGTCGGCTTCAGCTTACCTGGAGCTGCTGAAGTGATCCCTCTGGTGCATTTAGTGCCCGTTGGTAGACTTTCGGTGTCCCAGGTTTTTTCAACAAAAGTTTTAAAATAAAACTGTAAAGTTGTTTTCTTAAGGGCGACATTTTTCTCGTTTCACCCCGTATCCCAATGAAATCAAAATATTTGAGCGGTAACATTAATGTTTTAATATTTGTGGCGCCGATTCATCTATTTTCTTTTTCTTGAACAAGTTCCGATATTTGTTCAGAATTGCATATTCAGACATCAGCACCTGCTGTGCTGCAGGATATAAATTTGTTATACTGAAGATACGTAAACGAACTTTGTTTCCTGTTCAAAATGACACTTCCTCCGTCGGACAAAATCACTTCCGTGTTCTAAACAAAAACAAGTATTCCTAATGTACGTCACCAAACAACGTAAAGAACAGCGAAACTGAAACGAAACAAGCAAAATGATTAAGGAGGAAACTTGCCTGGACAATTTATAAGACTTACTGAAAAAAAAAAAAAACAGCTGCACGAAAACTTATGGGCATGTCAACGAGAAGAATGCCTGAACAGAGAAACAGAATCGCCACTGACAGCCGCACAAAACAACACGACTTGAACGAATTATATAAAAATTATATAAAATCAAACATAAAAAAGCATTTAAAAAATAAATGTAGACAAAGAGACGAAACAGTAAACCAAAATGCAATGAAACAAAGTGTGTACAAAAGCGAAACTGATAGTTCTATTGGAGAATAATTATTTAGGAAGTGTAAGGATTACTGCATTTTTATAATGTAGAACAATTCTACAGTCGCAAATCGTAGACAATAATTGACAGAAAATTGCTTTGGAAAATCGATACAGACATTAGTGTAGGAATGATTAATCGGAATCGGAAAAAAACGGAAGTTTGAATGGTATCGGAATTGGAAAAAATTGTGCTTATTTTCAAATGTCAAAACGATTCTTCTAATTGTCTATTTTTTAAAAATTTCGTTTAGAGCAAAATCTTCCACGGCTCGTAGTAATAATAAAATAATAAATACTACCGCGACCAATGGAAATACCTCAAAGGGATCATGCATATGTAATATATTGATGCGTAAATGAAGACGCTCTGATATTATTGTAGCCCTTTTGTTATTTATATATATATATATATATATATATATATATATATAGTCATCCACATGCAGTACTGTTTCGTTGTTTCACAGCTCATTAATGCGGCTAGACAGGCGACTACCTCAAGCCAGGGTTGAACCCCGACTGCCTGTACGAGAGTCAAGGCTCCTAACCATTACGCTAATCGGCGGCGGCTGTGCGAATCATGAATTTAACGATGTTTTGACATCGTCCAAAATACCTAATCTCGACTTGTTTACACAAAGACATCGTTTTATACGCGAATGGTAATTCGTGCATCACTTCTCAATATGCTCAACTAAAGATGAGGAGCATTATAGTCATCCACATACAGTACTGCTTCGCTGTTTCACAGCTCATCAGTGCTGCTAGACAGGCAACTACCTCAAGCCAGGAATAAAACCCGACCGCCTGTACGACAGTCAATGCATATATATATATATATATATATATATATATATATATATATATATATATATTGAGTTCATTCAGCTATAATCGAAACCGAAACCAAAACTTATGAGGAATTCGCGGTAAAATTATATATTACAAGAAATGCAAGTCCATAATAATTAAACGAGAGTCACTCTGATGTACACATGGAACAGACAATAAAAAAAACTCACACGCTATCATATTAATACATGAATTTAATGCTTTTAACTGCCAGTAAAAATAAAATCTATAGCTCACCCTCCACAAATGTTTGTTTTTACATTTAAGAAAATATATGCACGTTTAGCACGTGATTTTATACCGTGATTGGGAAAAATAACATCTCTGTAATTGAATATTTTGAAATGAATAAGACATCAGAATCGGTAATTGTATTGGGATCGGGAATTTAGTAGACAATCAGTAATTGTATCGGGATCGGGAAAAACATTATAATCGTCCCTTCACTAGTAGAAACAGACAACAACAGTCAAGCAAGGAAACTTGACATGATAATAGTAATAATGCAGCGAAAATACGAACTAGTTACAGATATGGTTTTTGGCCTTCAGGCCGGGATCAAAGTGTATTATCTGTTCCGGCAGATGCTGCAGGCTATGACTGGCTATGACTAGCTATGACTAGCAAAGACCGGATGTGGGGGCAACCCCACATTCCTGACAATTAACCAGCTCCCATTTCCCACCTCTCGGGAGCTGGTCCCCTTTTCCCCTTCCTCCTCCCTTCACTCTTCACATTAAAAATCGGCCTTGTGCCTTATTTGCTCGGTGGGGGAGCAAATAAATACCATCTGTTCCGGCAGATACTGCAAGCAAAGACCATATGTGGGGGCAACCCCACATATAAGACCTTGGTCAATGTAGGGGCAACCATTCATACCAATTGTCACTATCCAACTCCCCTACACCGCAGGGAGTTGGTCCCCATTTCCCCTTCACTCCTAACATTAAAAATCGGCCTTGTGCCTAATTTGCTTGGTGGGGGAGCAAAAAAAAAATACCAGATATGGTTTTTGGCCTTCGGGCCGGAATCAAAATGTAGTATCTGTTCCGGCAGATACTGCAAGCAAAGACCAGATGTGGGGGCAACCCCACATGCCTGACCTTTAACCAGCTCCCATTTCCCACCTCTCGGGAGCTGGCCCCCTTTTTCCCTTCCCCCTCCCTTCACTCGTTACATTAAAAATCGGCCTTGTGCCTAATTTGCTCGGTGGGGGAGCAAATAAATACCTACAGATATGGTTTTTGGCCTTCGGGCCGGGATCAAAGTGTAGTATCTGTTCCGGCAGATACTGTAAGCAAAAACCATATGTGAGGGCAACCCCACATATAAGACCTTGGTCAATGTAGGGGCAACCCTTCATACCAACTGTCACTATCCAGCTGCCCTACTCCCCGGGGAGATGGTACCCATTTCCCCTTCACTCCTCACATTAAAAATCGGCATCGTGCCTAATTTGCTCGGTGGGGGAGCAAATAAATACCAAGTTACAGATATGGTCGTGCAAGAAGACCACATAGTAAAACTGGAAAGGACGGAAAACTGAAGCACAAAATAAGTGCTTGCAAATAAACGGAAAAGCATATGAAGCGTAAAGAATACTATTAAACATATCAATATCTCTAGGAGCACTGAGAACAGCTCCGAAATTTATGGAAACGATCCAAGAGAATTTGAAATCAAAACTGAGACTGACACTATATGAATTATGGCACTTTTGGAACCAGCTGACATATTAAGAAAAAATCCTAGATTACGATAACTAGCACTTACAAGTTGAAATTGACTAATTACAGGTAAGTTGAAATTTAAAAAAAAAAAGAGCTAAAACTCGATTAGAAAGCTTCAGGAAGCATCATCTTATTCTCATTTAGATTCCAAATTAAGTCACTAGTGGTTAACAGAGGTAAATCTATGATAAACGGCTGGTGCAAGAATGAAAGTAACGTTCGAATCTGATCGAAAATACTGAAAATCTAGAAAGAATTTTTGTCACTCAGACTCCAGACGATGCTGCGTGTTTTTACTTCGCCGAAAGTTTATATATAAAAAAAAAAATGGACACCAGGAAACTTGTAGATAAATCAATTTCTTTTCGTATGATATGAACTGATACATTATATATATATATATATATATATATATATATATATATATATATATATATATATATGCAGACTGACTGGCATTGCCCCGTCGGAAAATACGCTTAAATATTATATTTTGATTAATGCAGATTTCGTATTTATTATTATATTGCACACAATACATGGTAATGGTTTAAAAAGTAAAACAAAAGTTTTAAAAAAGGCTCGTGCGCCACCACTGAGAATCGAAACCAAAACGTTTAGCTTACGATTTACTTTTTCCTTTGACGTTAATGCCTGAGCTACAAAGACATGCTTGTTGTAAAGTTAAAAATAAAATCATGAACCATATGACGTTACGCATGCATATTCCTAATGCCGTCGTTCGACCTTCACTTGGCCAATTCCATTTCATTTAATTTTCACACTTTTACACAGACTTTCCCCGGCTAAAACCCACATATAAAGTTTCGCATCGGTGTGAATACCCTATATAATAAGCTTCATGCCTATTGATAAAAATTGACGGAGGAGTTTAGTAGGCAACATTTTTTTATACAAATATATGTACGCATACAGAAATATATAGAGAAAGAGGTGTGTGTTTACTATAAGATTTTTATGCAACTATTACGCTAGTATAAATCATGTAAGGTATATGCATTAATATAATTACATGTAATAGTTAACTAAAAATGATCACCTCATAAGAAAACCGAACAAAAACACTAATGGGAAACTAATCAAAATGAATGTTTAAAAGAATATGCAAATTAGCTAGATCGTTTGCAGATAAATGCAATTCAACGACGCATATATAACAAAGTTGCATTTTCTTTTTAAATAAACAGAAAAAAGGGTTCGCCTTTTTCTGTTATCAAAGTGTAGTATCTGTTCCGGCAAATGCTGCAATCAAAGTAATATGTGGGGCCAACCCCACATATCAGAAACTTGCTCTTGAGCAATCAGTTTCGGTCAATGTAGGGAAAATCCTTAATACCAATTGTCACTATCCAGTTCCCTCTCGGGGGAACTGGTTCCCCTCCCCTCACGCCACATAAAAAAACGGCCTTATGTCTAATTTGCTCAGTAGGGAAGCAAATTAATAACTAAATAGAAAAAAAGGCGCTTTTAATATGAATATCAATATATAAAGAAAACGAATTTATAGGACTGTATAAGTCACAGATATATTTTTTCTAGTTTTAATCTCACTATTATACATTAGGTTACAATGTAATAACCGATGGAGAATTGTCTCTAAATTAATAATAATAATAATAATAATAATAATAATAATAATAATAATGATAATAAATACGTAATCTGTGTGAATTCTAATCACAATCCACATTAATTCTACTATCATATTTAAGCGTATCTTACGACGGGGCAACGCCGGGTAGCCTGCTAGTATCGTATAAGTATAGAAACTAGCGATTTGTCGAGCCCCTTCCTCAGAAATCACAACAGAGCAGAGAAAGAATTAGCAACGTCTCTTCGGCGAGAAAGATACTGTAAAGAACGGTTGGTTTGTTGGTTGTTTTTGTTTTACGGCATATCAACCCTTTTCGGGTTATTTAATGCCGAATCCAAAGATTTTGAAGAAAATTTTTTTAATAGACTATATTTGTTGTTTTCACGTCGGTTTCCATTTAACCCATAGTTGGGACCCTAACAGGTACTACCACTCCGGGTCAGAGTGGACCTGGGAGCAATGGTAACTAAAGGGTGGCTCCACACTCCCCAAAGCCCACAAGCTGGGGCCTCACCACTGGATATAGTTTAAGGTCATATCCAGGACCACCATTGAGGGACTTTTACCCTCTGCAGGGGGGGGGCAGTCGGCATATTCTAATGCCCCGCTGACAGGGGCTTTAAAGAACGGATTTGAGGCAAAATAATAAATAGACCTTTATTGAATTTGAACCCCATCTTCTAAGGTATAAGACGTCCGAGTTTCGCCGTTGAACACTTTATGCAATAATAAAAAAAAATGATTCGCTGAGGTTGCTGTATTTCTCTCCAAACTCTACAACAAATACCTTAACAAATCTTGCTTTCCTGCCTACTGGAAAACTGCTTCTGCGGTACCAGTTTGCAAGAATTCTGTCGAAAGAACTGAACATTAAATTATCACCCCAATAGCCTCCTCCCGCTTTTCGCAATATATTTGAGCCCATAATTAACCAAGCTATAGTCCATCAGCTTACAGCTGCTAAACTTCTGACCGACCAACAATACGGATGTAGTATCTGTTCTTCAGATGCTGCACTTCAATTTCTTGTTCTCTGGCAGCGGAGGAGAAATCCTTCACGACTGAGACAATTTTTATTTTTGTTCCTTTTCTCCACATTAAAAAACGACCCTGGTGTCTAACTCTGTCCTGTGGGGAGGCATTGTAAATAGGAACAATACGGATATTGGCAAGCCCGTTCTACAGCGAATATCCTAACTGTAATCGCTGAACGTATATACCATACACTGGTCAAAGCAGGGGAGGGTAGAGTGGTATCCCTGCATATATCTAAGGCTTTATTTAGGCTCGGATATATCTAAAGCACGATGGTCTTCTCGGGAAAATCAGATTATACGGTATCACTGGACGAATACTTAACATTATTAAATCCTTCTTAAATAAGAGAAGAGCCCAGGTTGTCTTCAACCACAATATGATATAAATGCAGGGGGACCTTTATTGCTCCTAATATTCATAAATGACCTCCCTAATAAAATTGTCTCTGAAATGGGTATATTTACTGATGACACCACCGGAAAACAAATGAACACATATTTAAGGAAATAGCAGAAACACTAGAGGAGGACTTCCAATCTGTAGTGAAATGGAGACAAAAATGGATGGTCACATTCAATGCTGCCAAGACTAAGCTTGTTTCCTTCAATAATTAAAAGAAACTTTCTCAACTACGAATAGCTATTACTAAAGATACATTACCTAGAAAGCACTTCTTTCAAACTTCTCGACTTAAAGTTCGCAGGGAACATGAGTTGAGATAGATACATTGAGAGTATTGCCAGGGCCGCTGCAGGAAAGGTGGGCTCTCTCTACCGTGCCAGAATGTTCCTTACGCCTGAAAGTATCCTGTATCTCTACAAAGCTACAAATCGCCCATGTATGGAATATTGTTGTCACATTTGGACTGCTGCATCCGCTACTTGTTTCTCGCTCCTGGACAGGCTTAAAAAAAGAGTCGGTAACCTGACAGCTTGCTGTCATCTGAGCTTCAACCTTTGTCTAATCGACGAAATGTTGCATGCCTCTGCCTGTCCTACAAGTATTTTAATTGTGGATGCTCTGACGAACTACAAGCCCTTGTACCCACTCGACAAAGCAGCAAAATCCCACCCCTACACAGTAGAGACCCCCCTAGATGTTACAGAGCTTTCTACTATAATATTTTCCCCCCAGAACTGCTGGGCTCTGGAACTTATTTCTGGGTTCCTGTTTTCCCAACTGTACTGACATACAGAAGTTCAAGTGTAATGTGAACAAATATCTTGCTGCTCAACTCCCTACATAGTATCTCTGGAACTTATGTCCCTGATAGTAGCCCACCACATTAAAGTGATACCGTGCCTTGTTGGAGGTGAAAATGTATTTTTAAAAAGCAGAAAATATTTTTTAATATGAGATTATAAGTCCAATAAATCTAACGAAGCCGATTCCATGGAAGTATGTGCGTAATCCTCGGATTTGTTGTACCTGTCTAAATTTTTTGCTCAATTTTGTCAGTGTGGCAACAAAAGAATTCTCCATCCAAACAAAAAACACAAATTCACTTTAAAAACGATTAACGTATATGTTTTTTATTTGCTAGCAGAATTTCCGGCATTGCCCGGCGGCAAAATACGCATAAATATTATATTTTAATTCATGCAGATTTACGCTTTATTGCAAACAGAAATACCATTAAATTTCTTAAAAAACAGAAATACCATTAAATTATTTAAAAAACAGAAATACCATTAAATTGCTTAAAAACAGAAATACCATTAAATTACTTAAAAAACAGAAATACCATTAAATTACTTAAAAAACAGAAATAACATTAAATTTCTTAAAAAACAGAAATACCATTAAATTACTTAAAAAACAGAAATACCATTAAATTACTTAAAAAAACAGAAATACCATTAAATTACTTAAAAACAGAAATACCATTAAATTACTTAAAAACAGAAATACCATTAAATTACTTAAAAACAGAAATACCATTAAATTACTTAAAAACAGAAATACCATTAAATTACTTAAAAAACAGAAATACCATTAAATCACTTAAAAAACAGAAAGACCATTAAATTACTTAAAAAACAGAAATACCATTAAATTGCTTTAAAAACAGAAATACCATTAAATTACTTAAAAAACAGAAATACCATTAAATTACTTAAAAAACAGAAATACCATTAAATTACTTAAAAACAGAAATACCATTAAATTACTTAAAAAACAGAAATATCAAAAATGGAAAGAAACTGAGATATGTGCAATCAAGTATTATGCTTTTTTTTCTAAACAGTTCACTTCTTGTCAGGAAAAAAATACTCGATCGAAACCAAAGCCTTAAGACACAGAGTCAAGTACGATAACCATTAGACCAGCTTGCCAAAATGTTTAAAAATTGTTTTCAAATTTCGTGAAACCTTTGACAAACAGATAAAAATTCGATGGCCTCCGAGTTCCAAATTTTTAGTTTTGACCCATAAACAGTTCTTTTATTTTCCGGATGAAAACCGATTAAAAAGCTTTCCACATGTCGGAATACCCTATATACCAAATTTAAAGTCTGTAGATAAAACGTCGTGGAGTATATAGGTGATTATCACTTTTATAGATATATAGATTTATTTTTTACGGCACTTGTTTTTCGAATAGCACACATGCAGTATTCTAAGTGTGTGTGTGTATATATACATATATATATATATATATATATATATATATATATTTAAAAGTGTGTAGCCATCAACAATTGTGGGTGTTTTTAAAGGTTTTCATCATATTTTTATTTTAAAATATTTTTATAACGCGTTTCGAGCTTAGGGTGTGCTCTCTTCAGATGTTTTAGTAAAAAGTTTTTCTTTAAAATGGGAGCTTGGAAAGTTTTTTTTTTTACCTCTGCTGATACTAAATGTGTTTTTCAGAGTGATGTGGTCTCAGACATCCTGTCTCCAACCGTAAGTGTTCAAAGTGTCCGGTCAAAGTAAGATTCAAAGAGGGCGCTTTTGGTCTATTTGGTGAAGGTTTTTATGTTTTCTTATGTTTCTTTTTAAAGACTTTCTTTCCCCATGTATAGCACACACGCACACACAATCACACACGCATATATATACATACATGTACACGTACACATGCACACGCATACGCACGCAGGCACATACACATATACACACGCACATACATAGAAATATATGTAGAAGCATACAGATATACATACCCACTTACCCTAAGCTCGAAACGCGTTATAAAAAATGTTTTAAAATAAAAATATGATGAAAACCTTTTAAAAAAAAACACAATTGTTGATGGCTACACTCTTTTAAATATACATTTTTTTCTCTCGTTGGAACTGCATAACCATCACTTTATATATATATATATATATATATATATATATATATATATATATATATATATATATATATATACATATATATATATATATATATATATATATATATAACGATAGCGTATCTTACTGATGGAACTTACAGCCTCTTCTTTATCAGCCCATCTCTCTCACAACTGAATTACCTCATAAATAGTCTCACAAGTAGATAATCCATATATTTCTTCAAGAACCCCTCTCTAACCCCTCTCTATAAACGGCTGCAAAAAACCTTTCCGACCACTAATTGTCATCGTCGCTAGCACGTTTCCGGGGAAAACACACCTCAAACTACTTGAACTGACATTCTTACAAAACATGCGTCGTAATATGTCTGCTACAAATAAGGTAGGCTTCATCTACCGGGATATCAAACTTCGCACACCTGCCAACGTGTTATATGTAGTCATCCAAACCAGATTATTTCGCTGTATCACAGCTCTTCAGTGTGGCCGAATCAACATCAATCCTGTGTCCGGGATCGAACAAACGACCGTCGAGTAGCCTTTTTCATAATGCCACTGGGGTATGTGCCGCTGGCAATGATATCTAACAATACTTTATACAAACATTGGTCGCTCCTCTCACAGTGGTCCATTTTTTATTCACAAAGGACTTTGCATTTACGCTAGTAGGAAGCGATATCAATTACCAAAAGTGTGCGATAACTTTATATAGTAAGCCTCAGGAACATAGTTTCGCTGTATCACAGGTCTTCGATATATATATATATATATATATATATATATATATATATATATATATATATATATATATATATATATTTATATATATATATATAAACGTTTTAAAGCCACACAAAGCAAAAAGAGAATAAACACTTTAAAATTAATGTTATTTAATATATTAATGTATTAATATATTAATGTATTAATATATTAATGTATTAATATATTAATGTTTATTCTCTTTTGCGTTGTGTGGCTTCAAAACGTATTTCTACATGCATGTTATATTTGATTTCCCATTTTTAACGCTTTCAAAAACGAACCAACAATATATATATATATATATATATATATATATATATATATATATATATATAGTTTGGTAGATAGATAGGTTTAAATATATAGTCTTTTTATTAAACGAACATTGATGGTTACATATGTTCATGTGTGTTTCAGTGGAGTCTCAATTCAGGAACACCACTTCATCAGACCAAAAATTGGTCTGATGAAATGTTGTCCCTGAATTGGGACTCCGCTAAAACATGTACGCAGATATGTAACAAAAAATGTTTGTAAAATAAATAGACTACCTACCTGCTCTGTCCTTCATTGAGCACTCTTTAATAATCACACGAGTTTCATTTAATTTACATCTAGGAAACTACTCGATACGACCGGAATGTGTGTGTGTGTGTATATATATATATATATATATATATATATATATATATATATATATATATATATATATATATATATATATATATATATATTGGATGAAGTTCCGACTATCAACGGGATTGTAGATTCAATCGACAATTAGGGAAAGGTGCTAGTCTAACCACACTGATGAGTTGTGATACAACGCAACAGTGCTGTATGTGTATGGCTAATATATATATATATATATATATATATATATATATATATATATAAATATATATACTAACTGTATCCTGGCACGCTTTGCTGTGGCTCGATTTGGTATAATGGAAGAATCTCCATCACCGCGGTTTTAGCATCCAGGAATCTACCAAAGAAATATAATGTTATATACGAACGTGAGACGGACGTTTTCACCCCCCCCCCAAAAAAAAAGAAGAAGAAAAAAAGAAAACAAAGGGATTGGAAAGACAGCGAACAAAGAGCAAAGAAACAGAAGAACAAGGAAAGATTCGTTTATTGTAAAAAAATCCGGCTGTTTTACAAAGAAAGAAACGATGTTAAACTTGACGAATGAAGAGGAAAAACGGAAAGAGAGAAGAAATAACAAAAGAAAAGGGAAAGATCGTGAAAACAGAGGAAAGTAAGAATGGATAAATAAATAAATAAAAATAAACGATGGTAAATTTGGCGAAAAAGAGAAGAAACGGAAAGTGAGAAGAAATGAATTTGTAAAAGGAGAAAAAAAAGATAAAGGCGGAAAAATAGTAGTAGTAGTAGTAGTAGTAGTAAGAAGAAGAAGAAGAAGAAGAAGAAGAAGAGAAAGTAATGATGAAGGATCAACAAAGAACAGAGAAGAGGGGGAATAAATTCGACAGAGGAGGAGGAGGGAGAGAATATAATAAATTCGATACAGAGGGAGGGGGAGAATGAGGGGAATGAGGAGAAGGAGGAGGAGAAGAAGAAGAAGAAGAAGAAGAAGAAGAATTAAAGATATGCAAGAAAACAAGCAGAGTCTGAAAAGAATAAGTAAGAGGATTAAAGAGTGTTAGGATGGGAAAAGGACACGGAAAAAAGAGAAATTGACCAAAAAGGAGTATTACTTGATTAAGTAGGAAGAGTAGGAAGAGTACGTGAGAAGAAATAACAAAAGAAAAGGGAAAGATCGGTAAAGTGAAAAACAGAGAAAAGAACCATACACAACCCAAATAAAATTTTTAAAAAATCAAAAGAAACGATGTTATAAATGGAGCAGAACGCGAAATAAAACGGAATTGATGTTTTCTTTTGTTTTTGTTTTTATTTTGAACCAACGTAAAAGTAAGCGTGGTGCGTTTCACCTAAATTGCAGTCCAGTTTTTATAGAAGCCTAACCCGGTGTTCGTCCGTAATTGTCTCCTGTGCATGGTCACGACCGGTGTAAATGGGTGGCGGTGGAAGTATGAATTTACTAGAGAGATAAGAATTTACTACTTCCATTGATCGTAACCAGTTTTGGCAATGAACTCTCACCAGAAAAAATATAGGAAGCTCCGATCAGCGAGGTAGTGGATAGGTAATATGCCTATAACACACCCCAGATAGCGCGATGCGGTTTGTGTACATCTGCATAAAATCTCTAGATTTTCAATCATTTTACGTTCAAACACGGGGGGGGGTAAATTTTATTTATATAGAGAAGAAGAGAAGAGAAGAACATTGAAGATAGATAGAAGAAGATAGAAGAGAAGCGAAGAGACGAGATATATACAAAATTACTTTGTTTGTGATTGGTCTAATGACTTAAATAGTATGATATCATGGGTAGATATAGATAGACACATATATGAAGCATTAGGCTTCGAAATACCATAAAGGCATAAAGAGGTATTTTTACTTCTATTCCTTTTGGATTCCTTCCTTACTACATTAATAATCACATCTATATGCAAATGTATATACTTTTGTCAATAATTTTCCTCCTGTGTTTAAAGTTCCACCTTGCATGTTGAGCATTTTATTATCTCGATATGTTTTTTATTAAAGAATTTACAATAATTCTTTGATACCCCTATCTCTCTTTCTTTCTTTCTTTCTTTCTTTCTTTCTTTCTCTCTCTCTCTCTCCCTCTCTCTCTCTCTCTCTCTCTCTATATATATATATATATATATATATATATATATATATATATATATATATAGTAAGTTAAATATATATGGCTATTAAGCTACGCAGAATATTCCGCGTTTCACCCACGCTAGGATTCCTCAGCCTTAGGAATCCTAGCGTGGATAAAACGCGGAATATTCTGTGTAGCTTTAACGCCATATATATTTTATAACTTACTACCTAGCTGTACATACGTATTGAGCACTGTTGAAGTAAATATTTAAAGTTTAAGCATAAATTTATACTTTCGTGTATTAATTTGTCATCTGCATGAGTACTTCTTCGCTGTTTCACAGCTCATCAGCGCGGCTAGACAAGCAAGTACCTCAAGTCAGGATCGACACTCGACCGCCAAAACGACAAGTCGGCGCTTCTAACCTTTACGCTATCCGGCTGCTGCTATGCCGGGTAGTGAATTAACAATGTTTTCACACACACACACACACACACACACACACACACACACACACACACACACATATATATATATATATATATATATATATATATATACGAGCAAACAGTTTATAAAATATGTTAAAAAACACTTTGAAATCAGTTAAAACATATTTAATCTGAATAGGAAACACTAGATAAATGGATAGTCCTTAATCCGCGGGGTTTCGAAGAAATACTTTCCTTCTTATCAGAGGGTAGGAGTTAGCAAAATGCGGGATTGGATTTTGCATGCAGAAGTATTTGATGAAACAACAAGTAAGTCAAAGATCTTACCTGAAAACAAAAAAAGTGAAGCAGAGGGAATATGGTGAAGAAAAAGGTGATTACACACGAATGGATAGTCTGGTGGAAGATATAAAAAATCCAGTGACGGTAAAATCCAAATTTAAAACTTCAAAAAGATAAAAGTATTACTTTTTTATACTGGATTTTACTTGTACAAATGGAATTTTTTTACTGGATTTTACTTGTACGAATGGACATTTTTTTACTGGATTTTTCTTGTACAAATGGACATTTTTTTACTGGATTTTACTTGTACAAATGGAAATTCTTTTAACAGAATATTCGGTGTAGCTTAATCGCCATATATATTTTATAAATTACTATATATATATATATATATATATATATATATATATATATATATATATAGAGAGAGAGAGAGAGAGAGAGAGAGAGAGAGAGAGAGATAGAGATAGATAGATAGATAGATAGACAGATAGATATTCATATATATATGTGTGTGTGTGTTTATGCGTGTGTCTGTGTCTGTGTGTGTGCGTGTGTGCTTATCAGGTTATAAGGACACATATACGCGAACATTAACACATGCATATACACTCTTAGATAGACACGCACTTTTATATACGCAGGCGTACATATACGCCCAGTCGATCGGGCATTAACACACTGCATACTAAAGTATACAAACCCTCATACATGCATAAAAACATATTTATATAGATTTATAAACACAGAATATTCATATAGTAACGGACGCGCACAAAACTCATGCAGATAAACACTCGCATACACACACACACACACTAATACAAAAAATACACACATATACAGGCGCACGCACATATAATCATACAGCATAATTATGCAGGCACTTGCACACGCGTGGACCTAGATGTACCAGCATATACGTTCATATATAAACACGTGAAAAACTCACAAGGATTTGTACCGGCACACGTACACAAACAGCTAGAGCTGACAAATGCGCGCGCGTATACGTACACACACAAGCGAACAGACGCGTATACAAACGAGCAGATACACAGACACAAATGCTAATATTAGAACGAGGGGGAAAAACATGTCGAGTTCGAAAATAACAAGTGCGCGTGTAAATGTGCGAACTTGTGCAGGTATTCCCGCTTGTATCTGCCACGTGGGTACGCCACGTGCGAGGCAGAGGTGAAAACACGTTCTTCTACCTACATTTTTAACAATAAAAAACCTTGTTGAATTCCTCATACCAATATCATACGTTTATTATTAATAAACATGAAGGCCTGACGTTGCCCGGGATTCAATGGGGGTGGGAACATTTTCAGACTTTGCTCATTTTTATCTATTTTTATTTTTTTTTAACATTTTATATATGCAATTAGGAGATGGGTGTACTCAGCATCGATTATGTAAACGAGATTCGTGTACGTGCAAACTGAAATACTCATAGTTAAACGTAAAGGATGTAATACCCCTTAAGACAGACTGACGTCCTAAGGTGATGAAGGAGTGTTTTAGCTTATTCCTGCTCCAAGCCCTGAACCTCGTACTATTATTTCTATTCTAACAATTTTATTTCAATTATTTCCTTTTTACTGATGCCCGACACGAATGCTGACCCCACGATGTTATTGAAAACATTTTTAATCAAAATGAAATATACAGATCCAAATATCCCAAGTAATGTAGTTTTAGTGTAAAGTCATCATAAGCGTGTGCCGTTAATAATCGAAGAGGTACCTTAACAAACAAAAACAACAAATTGAACGCACACACACACATAGATATATACATACAAACATATATATATATATATATACATATCTATATATACGCATGAATATATGTACATATATACATAAATAAAATATATATGCATACATATATATACATATATATACATACTTATATATGCATACATATTATTTACATACATAGATAGATACGGTATTAAAAAATAATATACATATATGTACGTATATACATAAATAAATAATATGTATATATGTACATATATACATAAATAAAATATATATGTATACATATATACATATATATATACATACTTATATATATGCATACATATTATATGCATACATAGATACGGTAATAAAAAATAAACGCCTATTTGCTCTAAAAGAATATTGAGCACTTTCTTCAGTTTTTATTAATTACCATTTCCACTTAATATGGATACATATATATATATATGCATATATATGTATGTATATTCATACAGATATGCATACATATATACATATGTGTGTGTGTATGTGTTTGTAGGTATATACATATGTGATAAGAATAACAAAAATAGTATTCCGACAAAATAGAGAAGTAAAAACGAACTAACCGAGTTATGTGTTCATCAACTTTTCGTCCAGAGGAAGTCTCGAAATACAGACGAAACGTTGATGAACACATTCTTCCTTTATTTTACATATATACATATATATTCATATATACATACATGTATATATATATATATATATATATATATATATATATATATATATATATATATATGCATATATATATACCTGGATAATACAAAGATAAAGGTTTTATCCTAACGTTGTAAGAAGGATACTTGTATCTTAGGAAAGCAATAATATAACATATGTTAATGATGAAAAATAAAATTGTAAATCTTACAAATAAATAAATAAATAAATAAAAATACGGAGAAAATAAGAATTTAAGGTCAAATTGATGATTTAACAAAGTTCGTAAATTTTCAATTGTATTTTTCTTCATCTTAATAATTAATCCGGGTGAAATGTTTCAACACGTGTAGGTAAATATTTGTATAAAAAAGTACGAACAAAAAGAAATGAGATTCTCACATGATGCTGTGGTATTCTTAACTTATATAACATAATGTTATGGTGGTGTTTACTTGTATCCAGCTACGAGGGTCGGAAAATCGCTTCTTGTTGTAATATGACCCATGCAAACAATACCGTTTAAGAAACTGCATCTTAAAGTGCACCATACTCTGATCGCATTATTTGGATTCTCCATCTACTGTTTTTATCTTGAGTGTCATTTTCACAACGTTTCGGTCGATGTAACCCCGACCTTCTTTAGGTTATCTAGCCGAATTTGAGAATGTTTCTGTTGAACTCGGGAATTTAGACGGAATTTCGAACGGAAACTTTATTTACTTCACGAGGTTAGCATTATCTTGTACCTATTTACAATGCCTCCCCACGGGACAGAGTTAGACACCAGGGTCGTTTTTTTTTAACGTGGAGAAAAGGTACAAAAATAAAAATTGTCTCAGTCGTGAAGGACTGTTCCTCCACTGAAAGAGAACAAGAAATGCAAGTGCGGTATCTGAAGAACAGATACTACACTTTGAGGTATTTATTTGCTCCCCCACTGAGCAAATTAGGAACAAGGAGTAGGGGAGCTGAATAGTGACAATTGGTATGAAGGGTTGCCCCTACATAGACCAAGGTCTTATATGTGGAGTTTCCCCCACATATGGTCTTTGCTTGCAGTATCTGCCGGAACAGATTGTATTTATTTGCTCCCCCACACAGCAAATTAGGCACAAGGCCGATTTTTAATGTGAGGAGTGAAGGGAGGGGGTAGGGAAAAAGGGGACCAGCTCCCGAGAGGTGGGAAATGGGAGCTGGTTAATGGTCAGGCATGTAGGGTTGCCCCCACATCTGGTCTTTGCTAGTCATAGCTAGTCATAGCTTGCAGCATCTGCCGGAACAGATGGTATTTATTTGCTCCCCCACCGAGCAAATTAGGCACAAGGCCGATTTTTAATGTGAGGAGTGAAGAGAGGGGGAGGGGAAAAGGGGACAAGCTCCCGAGAGGTTGGAAATGGGAGCTGGTTAAAGGTCAGGCATGTGGGGTTGCCCCACATCTAGTCTTTGCTAGTCATAGCTAGTCATAGCTTGCAGTATCTGCCGGAACAGATACTACATTTTGATCTTTGTATTTAGTTGCTTCCCCACTGAGCAAATTAGGCACAAGGCCGTTTTTTAATGTGGAGAGAGAGGGAGGGGGGAGGAAAAGGGGAATCCAATTCCCGAGAGGTGGGAAATGGGAGCTTGATAGTAACTGTGGTCGTAGGGTGATCGCTACCTTGACCAAGTTCAGATATGTGGGGTTAACCCCACATATGGTCTTTGCTAGTCATAGCTGGTCTTTGCTAATCTAAGCTTTGCAGCATCTGCCGGACAGATGGTATTTATTTGCTCCCCCACCGAGCAAATTAGGCACAAGGCTGATTTTTAATGTGAGGAGTGAAGGGAGGGGGAAGGGAAAAAGGGGACCAGCTCCCGAGAGGAGGGAAATGGGAGCTGGTTAAAGGTCAAGCATGTGGGGTTGCCCCCACATCTGGTCTTTGCTAGTCATAGCTAGTCCTAGCTAGTCATAGCTTGCAGCATCTGCCGGACAGATACTACACTTTGAGGTATTTATTTGCTCCCCCACTGAGCAAATTAGGCACAAGGCGGAGTTTTAATGTGAGGAGTGAAGGGGAAATGGGGACCAACTCCCCGGGGAGTAGGGGAGCTGGATAGTGACAATTGGTATGAAGGGTTGCCCCTACATTGACCAAGGTCTTATATGTGGGGTCGCCTCCACATATGGTCTTTGCTTGCAGTATCTGCCGGAACAGATGGTATTTATTTGCTCCCCCACCGAGCAAATTAGGCACAAGGCCGATTTTTAATGTGAGGAGTGAAGGGAGGGGGAAGGAGAAAAGGGGACCAGCTCCCAAGAGGTGGGAAATGGGAGCTGGTTCATGGTCAGGCATGTGGGGTTATCCCCACATCTGGTCCTTGCTAGTCATAGCTAGTCATAGCTTGCAGCATCTGCCGGAACAGATACTACACTTTGAGATATTAAATCTTTTATTCATGTTAAAAAATACAGAAAAAAAAAAGACCAACTAAAGCTTGTAATTACCAAATAATTCAACCATGACTAAGTGATTCACAATTCTATTTTTCGGCCATCAACACTAAGAATTAAACCTTCAAACTTTTTTTTTTTACAAAGAAGTCATCACTTATTAAGGCCCGCAGAACATTCAAGGATAAGGGTTAATGAGTGTACCGTAGTCAATAAAAAATGGTCGTAATAATCGTTAGTAGTTGGAATTGAGTGAATTGGATTACTTAAGGGGACGGCTTATCAAGAATTTGTTCACGTTAGACTTGAAGACAATATTCAGGAGAATATCACCTTACAATTGATTTTTCAACTACCCTAATCACTGTGCCACGGATCCTTGCGAATAGTACATATTTGGAAGACTTTAACCTATTTTTATTTTTATTAGTAATTATTAGTACCTGCACAGATGATTCCTGAAAAATGAAACACTAGTATCTGTAGGAATTTGAATTATTCTAATAATAATTATGCCCCCCCCCGTCAAGAAGTCGAATCTTATGACTGACCACATTCAAGTTTAAGTCGGTCACTTGGGGTTTCATGCGCAGATCATGATGTTATGATCATTAGATTACTCTGGAATCTTGACATTTAATAATAAATGTTTAAATTTAAACTGTAATTCTCGCGGTTAACGTTGACCGTGAGGTTCGTTCCTTGCTAATGGAGTAAGAGATGGCTTCGTGGCCGGATTCGAATCTCCCGATCGGCTGTAATCGTGATTCCCCGCACTGATTATTCCCGAAAAGATGAAACACTAGTGTCTGTAGGTATTTATATTATTACAGTAATAGGTATATATATATATATATATATATATATATATATATATATATATATATATATATATACATACATATTTATATATATTTATATATATGAATATATATATACATATTTATATATATAAATATTTATGCATATATATATATATATGTATGTATATGTGTGTGTTTTTATTTGTTTTTGTAGCGATATTCTTTGAACGAAATCAATTATTTATACGAAAGTGCATTTTTACCTAAATACGAGTTCGGAATAATTTTCCGTTTCACCAATTTGGTACCCCCTAAATGGGGTGCGGCATATATATATATATATATATATATATATATATATATATACTTCGTTATACGATTTCTCAACATGAGTGACCCTAACGATGTTCGAAATTATATATATATATATATATATATATATATATATCATACAAATCGCTCCAGACAAGACATAAAGCCGCTTCATGCCATATATATATATATATATATATATATATATATATATATATATATATATATAATGGAAGATTAATAAGAGAAGATACAGATGGATTTAAAAAAATAAGAGCGTAATATTTCTTTATATATGTTATAGAAGGTCAAACAACATCAGTTCCGTCGGTTTCAAATCAAAACAAAAGAAAATAAATAGCTGGCTGCTTATGTTGAACTCTCTGTAGCCTTTGTTTGGATTTGAAACTTTAAAACAACGGTACCAATATACTTTAAACTTTTGTAAGCCCCCCCACATATACATATATATATATATATATATATATATATATATATATATATATATATATATAAATATATATATATATAAATACATATATATATATATATTTATATATATATGGAGAGAGAGAGAGACAGAGGCAGAGCAGAGACAGGGATAGCAAAATCAGTAAATCAATAATACGTACGCGGTAACAAAGAATGTGTGTATAAAAAACGTAGTAAATCGAATAAATGAAATGACACTTACCGTCATGAAAATCTTTATGTACGAAAATCCAAGTGCCATCATAGGAATTAATAAACACCATATCAATAGCATGATAAGATAGCTGGTGGCCGCTGTCGTTTTGCCCTGCCAATCCACGCTGCAGGCAATACCGTTAATCTCAGTCACGTAACCATTCCAGCCCAGCAGGGGCATCACAGCCCAAAAAAGCGCCCAAAAAGAACAGCCGGCTACGCAGACCACAGAAGTCCGCATGCTAATCGTCACCGTCCTCATCGTATGTACTATCAGAACATAACGGTCCACCGAGATGGCCGTGAGAAGCGATATAGCAGTCAACCCGAGGAAGGTCATCGTAAAACCGTACCATACGCACACAGTCCGACCAAAGTACCAATGACGCATCGCGCTCGACACAATCGCCAACGGGTTGCCGAGGGTCGCGATGAGAAAGTCGCATACCGACAGCGTGACGATGAAAACGTTGGTCGGCGTCAAAAGCTCCTTACGGACAATGAAAAGGATGATGACAGATCCGTTTAAAAAGAAGGCTCCGGCAGAGAAGAAAGCAAGCACGAGGGCTACGCTCAGCCCGACCTCGGTCGTAATAACGATCTCCTGGTGACCCCGCACGGTCACGGGAATGTTACGTAAAGTTTGTGACATGGAATAATAAATTTCCGTGCTGTTGTTCAGCTCCATGACCTTTGACACGGACAGGGGGTTACTCTTGGCGGTCTTTACCCCCGCTTTCGCAAAATCATCTGTCTTCGTTTATATGTCCCACTGGTTCATCAACTATTTCTTTTTTTTTTTTTTATTTAAATTTTTTTTTTTTTTTACCTTCTATCTCTCCCACGCTTGTACTGTCTTTTACATGTTCTGTGTTTGTTTTTTCTTTAGTGACCTGCGAAATGATTTTAATAACAAATGCTATAAACAAAAACAAGAATAGTTTTAGGCGATTAAAAAAAACAAAAACAAAACAATGTATATATGCATGTATGTATATATATATGCATGCAAGCATGTATCTATCTATCTATCTATCTATCTATCTATCACAATCTATTTCTATTCATCAACTTCTAAATCTCTCCACCCTTTATATGTATCTATTTATTTATCTACGTATTTATCTACCTATCTATCTATTTTATCTATCTAACTCTCTATCTGTATGTCCATCGATATATTTACCTACTTATCTATCTGTCTATCTGTCGTTTTATTTACCTGAATACCTTTCTTTTTATCTATCTTTCTATCTTTCTATCTATCCATCTACCTACCTACCGACCTACCTACCTACCTACCGACCTATCACAGTTGAGTTATCTATCTATTTGAGTGATCTTGAGTATCCATGCATGCATCCATATATATATATATATATATATGTATATATATATATATATGCATATACATCTTTTAACAACAAAATATAAAAGTACGTAAGTATATATAAATGTCTTATTACAGACATTCATCTCTATTTCAATACTTCTTTTATATATATATATATATATATATATATATATATATATATATGTATGTGTGTGTATGTGTGTATGTATATGTCTAACTCTCTACTTGACTATTACTATTACTCTTATATGCATAAACATGCACATGTCTGTGTATGCATATATATATATATATATATATATATATATATATATATATGTATATGTGTGTGTGTGTGTGTGTGTGTGTGTGTGTGTGTGTGTGTGTGTGTATACACGTGGATATGGCTGTGTGCCAAGCTCTTTTTGCGTCTCTGTTAACTCTTCCACGCCTCGAGGCCAGAGTAAGAAACAAGGTCAGTTTTTAATGTAAAGAAAATCTTGCTGCTCCTAAAGAAACACTGGAAATTATGACACACAAAATTCATTTCCTCAGGCTTATATGAGAACTGATTCTACACTTTGATCATTTTCAAAAAGCTACGTAAGGTCATTCTGTCTTTTCAATGTTTTTGTTTTGTTCTTTCTGTCTCTCTTGCCCCCTTCCTAGGTTTCTATATTTCATGTCATTCTTTCTTATTTACCCTTTTTCTACCTTTTCTCTCGTTCTGTTGGCCTATTTCGCGCTCATGATCTCTATTTGTCCGTCCGCCTGTTTATATAATATATATATATATATATATATATATATATATATATATATATATATATATCTGTGTGTGTAAATAAATATATATATATATATATATATTTATATTTAGCACACTATGTCCATTATCAATATATCAATCAATCAATATCTCTATCTAGCTACCTATATAATCTATCAATTTATCGATCTCACACTGTCTTTCTATTTGTGCCTTTTTTCTTTATCTGTCCGTCTATCTTTCTATCTATCTATCTCTCTATCTATCCAACGTACGCTGTCTATATGTATGTATGTATGTATGTATGTATGTATGTATCTATCTATCTATCTATCTATCTATCTATCTATCTATCTAGCTAGCTATGTATGTATCTATCTAGCTATCTACTTATCTATCTATCTGTCTATCTATCTATTATCCAAGTATTTATATGCTGACACTGTCACTATATTCAAGGTCCTTTCGTATCTTAGCGTAAATCTACACTCTACACTCACCATCCTGATTTGATTTGCGTAAAAAAAAAACTAGCTCTAATCAATATTCAATAAAACACGTGTTTCTTTTCTTCTTCTTTGGCACTATACATCCATTTGCCAGTTACTTGTCTTCCGATATCGTTTTTTTTTCTTTGTTTCCACTTTTTTTCCGTCCGTGAAATCGATCGGCCTTCTGTTGATCAATATCAATCAATCCACCCTTCTGTGTCGTGTAATGGATTGTGTCTCCATCGCTCGGCTCGTCTATTGATTCGTTCGCGCGTTTCCGCGTTCGTCGCTCATTCTGACTGCGAGTCGGCAGCACCGCGCGCTCAGCGCTTGCCTTTATATTACGCCATCCTCCACGAAACCTCCCTTTTTTTTTTCCTCCATTATATTTTATGATTATCATAATTATTTTCCTTTTTTTTCTTTTTTACATCCCTTTTCTTTTTTTCTTTTTTCTTTTATTGTTTAAGCCAGAGATTAAGCTGTACCCTGCGGATTAGACAGGAAAAAAGCTACCTTCTCATCGCCAGCAATACGAACAACCTAATGAACTCTTCCCTAATCTTCCAAAAGTATATATCGCGCACGCGCGTGCGCACGCGCATGCGCACGCGCGTGCGCACGCACACACACATTAGTATATACGCGTCTATACACTAGTTCAATAATGCTCAACTTATGCAGAAGAAGATATACACACACGTATACACACAGATATGTGCACCTCCGCATATATATATATATATACACACACACACACATATATATATATATATATATATATATATATATATATATATATATATACTAGCGGAAACTGTGAAAATTCTACAAAGGATCATTCGTTAGTAATATATTGATGTTGGTATATTGGGGATATTCAGCATAAATGGATATGCTCTGATATTATTGCACCTATTTACAATGACTCCCCCACGGGACAGAGTTAAACACCAGGGTCGTTTTTTCTTTAGCATGGAGAAAAGGACAAAAATAAAAATTGTCTCAGTCGTGAGGGATTTCTCCTCCACTGAAAGAGAACGACAAATGGAAGCCCCGCATCTGAAGAACATATACTACACTTTGATCTTGGCTAAATTGCCAAATTATTGTAGCTCTTTTGTTAAAACTGAAAAAGTATTTATCTAAGCTAGTACGAACGTTAGTAAAGTACGCTTAAATATGATATTTTAGTTCTTGCAGATTTCGTATATATTATTATAGAGTTAATGTTGTATCGGTGTTTATATATGATAAAGTTTCGATTTCAAAAATGTAAAATATATATTCATGTGAGTTGGATGCATCAGTTTGAATTGAAACTGAAACCAAAACTTACGAAAAAAAATATAGATAACGTGAATTCCTTCAGCTATAATCAAAACCGAAAAAAAATTATGAAGAATTCTTGGTAAAAGTATTTATAAAACAATAAATGACTTGAGTGCCTTCAGCTAAAATCGAAACCGAGACCCAGACTTCTGAAGAATTATTGGTAAACTTATTTATAAAAGGTAAATGATTGTTTCCAGTTGTCCTGGATTTCTCCTTGCCACCGGACTCAAACAGTGCCGATACAGGAGAGGCGTGGTTAGAGATTGCGTGACCCTTGCCTAACAATTAAACGCGCAGCTGGCCCTACGGGGGGTGGCATCCTTTGTCTTCGAGACTAAACGGAGGCATCGATACATATAAAGACAGACCATGGATACCCACTGTAAGGGTGCCTGCGCGTGAAATTTTTGTGGCAAGAGTTGCGCAATCTCAACCATACCTCTCCTAAGTCGACATTGTTGAATACCAGTGGCAAATGGAGGTTCAGGACGACTGGAAACAATGCCGAGATAAGCGGTAAGCACATGCAGCACCTAAAATTCCCAAATTGTCACCCATCTGGTACTAGACAGGCTCAACGATGCTTAAAGCTTAGTTTATTGATAGTATTTTTTTTTTTTTAGATTTTATTTATATTAAGCAACGCTTATATAATGTATATATATATATATATATATGTATATATATATGTATATATATATATATATATATATATATATATATATATATATATACTACCTAAGTATATACGCGTCTATACACAAGGACGATAATGCCCTACCTATGTACATATATACGAACACACACACACACACACACACACACACACACACAAGGCTGATTTTTAATGTGAGGAGTGAAGGGGAAATGGGGACCAACTCCCCGGGGAGTAGGGGAGCTGGATAGTGACAATTGGTATGAAGGGTTGCCCCTACATTGACCAAGGTCTTATATGTGGGGGCAACCCCACATATGGTCTTTGCTTGCAGTATCTGCCGGAACAGATGGTATTTATTTGCTCCCCCACCGAGCAAATTAGGCACAATGCCGATTTGTGAGGAGTGAAGGGGAAATGTGGACCAACTCCCCGGGGAGTAGGGGAGCTGGATAGTGACAATTAGTATGAAGGGTTGCCCCTACATTGACCAATGTCTTATATGTGGGGGAAACCCCACATATGGTCTTTGCTTGCAATATCTGCCAGAACAGATACTAATTAATTCCATACTTGTTTTTTTCTGTTTTCTTTTGGGATGATAATCTTTAGTTAACTATTACGTGTAATTATATTCATGCAGATATTCTACATGATTTATACTTTCGTAATATTTCCGTAAAAATTGTTATAGTAAACACAAACCTCTTTCTATATATATTTATGGAAGCGTATTTATAATTGTTTAAAAAATTTTGCCTACCAAACTCCTCTGTCAGTTTTTGGTCTACAGACATGAACTTTCATATATAGGGTATTCGAACCTATGCGAAACTTTATATTTGAGTTTTAACCGGGGAAAATGGGTACAAATGTGTCAAAATTAAAAAAAAAACAATGGAACTTGCCAGGTGATTATCGAACGACGGCATTACGAATATGCATGCCTAACGTAATAGTTATTGGTTCACTTTTAACCTTTAGATTGTAACAAATTTCTCTTCATGACGTCATAGGAAAAAGTAAATCGTAAGCTAAACTTTTTGGTTTCGATTCTTAGTGGTGGCGCACGAGTTGTTTATTATTTATTCATTTATTTTTAACTTTTTAAATCATTACTATATATTTAATTTAATATAATATAATATAATACGAAATCTTGACTAATCGAAACATCATATTTAAGCGTATTTTACGACCGGGCAATGCCGGGTAGACTGCTAGTATATACATATATATATATATATATATATATATATATATATATATATATATATATATATATTGGATTTTTATCGTATCTTTTTCTCCCTTTTTCCCGTTTCTTGCTTTCTCAATCCCCTTGAATCCATATAAACTGTCTCGAACTGTTAAATGGCTTTTTTATGCAGACATGATAAACTTCATATCATTTGTTTTCTGTGATGCATTAATCTACGAAATTTATTGTATATTTTGCAAATCGCTTCCCTTTGAAGAGAAGAATTGTATTCTTCGAAACTCCATAGAATAAGGGTTTTCTTGCTTTATTTGTATTCCTTGTCGAATAATAAAATTTGTATACTTTCCTCATATTTTTATAATTTTTCTAGAAAATTTTAATAAATTTTTAATATCAAGATTTTTATTGTATATTATAATATATATATATATACGTATATATATATGTATGTATATATACATATATGTATATATATACATATATATATATATTTTACACAGTGGTACCCACTTATCAAGGCCCGGAAGCCACTCAGGGATGAGGGTTATTGCAAGTACATTACGTTAGTATGGAGATTTGATGAAGTGTTACACTTAAGGAGGCGGTTCATTAGGAATTTGTTAACGTTGGACTTGACGACATCCAAGTTGTAGTCAGGTGGGAAGCAGACAGACGGAACAGAGTTCCACAGGCGTGCAGTTCTAAGAAAGAAGCTTTTTTCATGGAATCCACGTTTTGATTAAGGCACAGGTAAAAGGGTGGAAATTTTTCACAGTGGATTCAGCTAGACGGGTGTTTTTCGTGAAAGATTGGCGAGGGGGCAGAGATTGGAGTTCAGAGGAGCACCTGCCATGAAAATAACGATAACACAAGGATAGGCTCGCAACGTCTCTTCTGTGGGAGAGAGGTTGCAGGGTAGAGAAAAGGGCATCCCCAATTAAAACACGAAGTCTATTTTGTACTCTGTCAAGGCAGGATAGGCTGTTTTTAGCAGCTCCTGCCCAGATATGGCAGCAGTATTCCATCCTTGGACGTACTTGGCTTTTATATAGATAGAGAATTGCATCAGTAGTGAGATATCTTCTAGAGCGGTAGAAGGATCCCACCATCTTTCCAGCGACCTTGGCAACAGACTTGATGTACGTGTTCCATTTCAGATCAGGAGTAAAGGTCAAACCCAGAAGCTTGTCAGAACACGGGGCCTTTCCCAGACGAGAGCCATCCATCCCAATTGATGCCAGATGGGGATCAGAGCGTTGATGATGTAAGGATAGGAGTTTGGTTTTAGATGCATTAAAGGTAACCAGCCACGTCTTCCCCCACTGAACCACGCGCTCGAGATCAGAGGAGAGAGAATCCGAGAGAACTTTGTCATTTACAGCCTTTGATGTGTTACCGTAGATGGTCGGGTCATCAGCATAGATGTCAACGAATGATTTAAGTATGTGTTTAGGGAGGTCATTGATGTAGATCAGGAAGGGAGTTGGGCCCAGGATTGACCCCTGAGGGACTCCAGCATTAATACTGCAGGCCTCTGATTTTTGTCCATCGACCACTACTCTTATGAACCTATCGGAGAGAAATGATTTAATGATTGAGAAAACATTTCCAGTTATACCGTAGCTGGAAATCTTGTGAAGTAGACCCTTATGCCATACCTTGTCGAAGGCCTTTGATATGTCAAGAGCAATTGCCCTAGAAAGGAAGCCTTTGTCAAGAGATTCACTAATTCTGTGAGATATAAACGTCAGCACATCTGCGGTAGATCTTGCAGAGCGGAAACCATATTGTGTGTCACTAAGAAGGTTGTTTCTGTTGAGGTGGTTTACTATTTCTCTATTTAATATGGATTTCAGCAACTTACTTATAACACACAGGAGACTTTATATATACATATATATATTATGGTCAGGTCATGTCATATGCTACTTGTACCATGTAACCCAGTACTACCTGCCTCATGGTCGTGTCACAGGCGACTAAACTGTTTCCCCCACCAGGCTTGTTTGATGAGGAGGGCGGCTAGTTTCCCTGAATGATTAAAAACAAGACCTTCCAAAGGGCAAATGAACCCTTTTTCGGGGTCAATGGTCAACTAGAAGCATGTATATTTGTGTGTATGTATATATGTGTTGGGGTGGAGAGGGCCCCCGTAAGCCGTAGTGACGGCACCCTTTCTAGGAGAAGCGAATCTCTGATTTAAAAAAAAAAAAAACACAAAGAGGGAGACCAGTATCCGCATTAAGCTGGTCTGCAGTTTTGTTTGTTGCTGGCTATCTTGCTCTTGCTTGTTGCTGGATCTCAACATTTTGAACCGAAATTATATTTAATTCTATCACCATTCAACCAATTTTTACTCTTCTCCTTCATTCATTTTTCTAAATTACGCCTTGTCTCGGCAGCCGAGTCTAACGCATATCTTATGTTTATTTTAACAATATTATTGCAATTCTCTCCTCTTTTCCATGTACCTATTTATGAATTATTCCACAGATTTCGGCCTTTTGGATTATTTTGGACCATCTTCCAATTACGTGATTCCCTTGGAGTTTACTTGGGCAAATGGAAATTTTACTAACTTTCTTGGACTTACATTTTTTGATTTTACCGTCATTGGATACTTTACCTTTCACCTGACTATCCATTCACGTGAAATCACTTTTTTCTTCACCATATTCCTTCTGCTTCACTTTTTGTTATCAGGTAAGATCTTTGACATACTTTCAGTTTCATCAAATACTTTTGTAAGCAAAATCCGATCACGCATTTTGCTAAATCCTACCCTCTGATGTAAAGGAAAGTATTACTTCGAAACTCCGCGGATTAAGGACTATCCACTCTTTTTAGTGTTTCCATTTCAAATTAAATACGTTTTTGACTGTTTTACAAAGAGTTTTTAAGATGTTTTTTTTAACTATTTGCACAAAAGAAAACGCACCTGTCTTGAATCAAAGCAAACGATTCGATATCCCATTAGATTGATCAATATCATTGATAAACGATAATAAAAAATAGTCACTATAAACGCTTTACTGCAGCTTCATGGTATCACCAAACGCCCGTTGTGTTTTGTACAGGTAGCAATCGAAGAAAAAGCTAGCGTAACGATGTGTATTTTTTTATATTTGTATTAATAAAAAAAACACGTGACATACGTGGTTCCGTGTATAGAAACTGTCTATGTTCCTAGTTTTGCTCATTAATTCATACCATTTCTGTTGATCGGTGATACTGTGAAACTGCAGTAAATTGTTCAAAATAAGAATATTTCATTATCTTTTATTAAACACGCGTCTGTCCAGTTTTGCCACATCCGGTAAGGTCGCTTGCGCGGGAAGTCTATTTGAAAGCATTGGTTGCGTAATTACTAACCGCCCCTCTCCTGAACTGGAATTACCTGAGTTCAGTGGAAAGAAAATGTTTAGGACGACTCGAAACACTGCCAAGATAAGTTTTTTTTTTTTTTTTTTTTTACATAGTGGTCACCACTTATCAAGGCCCGGAAGCCACTCAGGGATAAGGGTTATTGCAAGTACATTACGTTAGTGTGGCGATTTCATGAAGTGTTTACTTAAGGGGGCGGTTCATTAGGAATTTGTTAACGTTGGACTTGAAGACATCCAAGTTGTAGTCAGGTGGGAAGCAGGCAGACGGAACAGAGTTCCACAGGCGTGCAGTTCTAAAAAAGAAGCTTTGTTCATGGAATCCACGTTTTGATTTAGGCACAGATAAAGAGTGGGAGAAATGTTTCACAGTGGATTCAGCTAGACGGATGAATTAGTTTTATTGTGGAGTTTCCGTTCTCCTAGACGAGTTGACTTGAGAGTCTAATTATCCTAATAAGACGTCATTATGAACTCTATTTGAGAGGTTGAAGAAAATTTGGTTTGAATACTCGCATATCTATGTGGAAATGTACGAGGTGCTTTCGGTAAGTTTCCAAACCTTTTTGTACATGCATTTAATATTGTCATAGACTTTTGAAAATTCAGTATATTATTGCTATGCATCTTATAGGATAACTGAATACTTTTTTTAAAATATAATTTCATGTTTCAAATAAACAAATAAAGCAGGAATTGGAATACACCCTACTAAAGCTTAGTTAATTACAAATATGTAATATGGACATGAGGACAATTATGAAGAACGACTGTGCAATAAATTCTGTTTTAAACTTGGAAAATTCCAAGGAAACGTATGGAATGCTTCAGACTGCCTTTGGACCATCTTGCATAAATAAAGCATCTAGCATAATAGATTCAAGGACGGCATGGAGTCTGTAAGGGATGGCAAAATAAAAAAATTAGGTATAAGGACCTTCGTGTGTCTATAGCAGTAATAAGTACATAGTTCGATGTCAGTGTTTGAACTGTACACGCAGTTATTTGCGAGGAGCTGAAGAAATAGAAGGTGTTCCCGAATTTTGCCCCAAGGGTGTGCCATACTTGTCACAGGCTATTGGACCAAGATGAGCGTAAAGACAGTTTATCACCCTTCCTATAGTCCAGACCTTGCTCCGTGTGACTTTTGGTTATTCCCCAAGCTCAAGGAAAATTTAAGAGGCTGTCATTATGAGACAAGTGAGAAGACGAAATAAGAGTGTGACGAGAGACATTTACACGCTCATACCGGGATACGTCCATACGGCTTTCCAGAAGTTGTTAGAACTGTACAAAAAGTGCACTGCAACCGAAGGAGATTACTTCAACAAGGACTAGAGTTTCATGTGTGTACTATGAATAAAAGTGCCCATACAAAAAAGAAAAGCCTGGAACTTATTTAAGGCACCTTGTAGTGCTCGTCCAAGAACGGGGCCCATTGACTTCTGAGAATTTACTCATTACACATGTAAGCATATTTCGAAATAAATTAAATTATAATTATTATAATTATCTATCTATTTATATATCTATAAAAGTGAACGTGTCTGTGTATCAGTCTGTCTGTGTATTTGTGTGTGTGTGTGTGTGTGTGTGTATTTCCCTACGCAATAACTGTCAATTTTTAGTCTACAGATTCGAAATTTGATATACTGGGTACTGAGATTTGAGAAAATAGATGTGATCCGTTTTCGGCTAGAGATTTGGCTGTTAATGGGGCAAAGTTAAACGATTTGACCTTTGAGAACTCTACTAAACTCCTCCGCCAAATTTGGGTCTAAACACTTGAAATTTTAGATATAGGTTCTTTGGACATGGATCTAACTTAATAACTTTATTTGAGTGAAAACAATAAATGTAAAGGGGATATAATAGGGGTCAAAGTTTAAAAAATTGACCTCTGCAGTTTCTACCGAATTACTCAGACAATTTCTGGTCTAAACATTTAAAATTTTACATAAAGGGTACTCAGAGATAGGGCAAGCTTTTTTAATAGGTTTGGGTCGAAAATTTTTAGTTACCAATATATAAATGTATATATATATATGTATATATATATATATATATATATATATATATATATATATATATATATATATATATATTAAAAATAAGAGAAAAATGGTGACCGAGGAAATAAAAATGTTTGAGGAGGAAAAAAGAAAAGCTACTGCTGTTACTCAAGCCAAGCAATGTGCGTGGACAACATGGAGTGATATTGAGCCAGTTAAATTATCATGGAACACCTTAATCGAAATGGAACCACTGGCGATATCATACCTTTTGAGGTCTACATATGACCTACTGCCATGCGCATCGAATCTCAAACAATGGGGATATATAGATTCTGATCTATGTACTATATGTCAAAAAGAGCGCGGTACCTTGCGTCACGTCTTGTCTGCATGCTCAAAATCCCTCCCAATGTTTACATGGCGACACAACCAGGTTCTAGAAGTGCTGGTTGAGATAATATCATCCCAGTGTATATTATCTAACAAACAGCCTGTAACAACTAGTGAACCCAGGGTTCAATTTTGCCAGGAAGGCAAATGTCCATCAAAGAGGAAAAATAAATTGAATCCCAATATGAAGTTATTGAATGGGGCAAAGGATTGGAAAGTTTCAGCAGATCTGAAGACATCTTTGAAATTTCCAGTGCACATCCTCCAAACAGAAAAGCGGCCTGATATTTTGCTCTGGTCTGACTCTAAAAAGAGTATATTTTTAATCGAGCTAACTGTCCCTTGGGAAGAAAATTTCTCAGAGGCTCATGAACGAAAGAAAGATCGGTACGAATGCGTGCGTGCCGAGTGTATAGAAAAGGGATGGATGTGCAATGTGATGCCTATCGAGGTTGGATGTCGAGGATTTTTAGGACACTCCACCATTTCGCTTCTTTCGAAAATAGGCGTCACTGGAAGGGATTTTAAAAAAACAAAAATGTCGCCTGCAAACAATTGTTAGACAGGCGTCATGCTGGATCTGGCGCAATTCGAAGACATTTGCAAAGAGAGCATAATATTGTCGACTTCTTCCGTTCTCGGGCTGCTCTGGAAAAAAAAGAGAGAGGGAGGGGAAAAGAAAAGGAAAGAAAAAGAAGGAAGGGGGGAAAGAAGGAAAAAAAGGGAAATTAAAGAGAAAAATAAATAAATAAAATTTAAATTAAAATTAACAAGTTAAAAACAAAAATGAAAAAGTTAAAAACAGCGTTTTTCCTCTGCTTGAATATGCCAGCTAATTTTTTTTTTTTTTAATCCTATTTATTGCTTTGCCCAGCAGCAATAGCTGCTGGTGGCGCCAGGGGTGGCAGTCCCGCTTTAGCCACCGAAACTGTGTCATCACCTCTGGTTAGCGGCTGATGAGGGCAAAGTAAAAGCACATGTGGTCACATGTTGTATGTAGAATATATATATATATATATATATATATATATATATATGTGTGTGTGTGTGTGTGTGTGTGTGTGTGTGTGTTTTCATGTGTGCCTAAAACTTTCGACAAAGGCGGCGGATTTTTATAAGATCAGTATCGTTTTGAAGTTTACCTTTTAGACGAGAAATATCGAAAAATTGGCTAAAAATATTAATATCTTCACCGGCAACTGGGCACTTTTCTACAGGAGGGGGCGCTTCTTTCGCTGACATTTTTGAAAGTCATCCTCTCCTTTTTATTTTCTAGCCTTAATTAAAACCCACCTCCCTTCCGATTTGGTGGTAGTCGTAACGACAAAACGTCAGATTTCCCCCCCCCGTTCTTTTCGTCCTTCGCGATACGGGTTCGAGCCTGCCTTTCTACCACCACTTTTTTTTTTTTTTTGCTCAACACACTCATCCAAACACCCGGACAACGCCGGGCTGAAATGCTAGTTATTAATAAAACTCTAATTTTTATTGATCACTTATGAAGAATATTATTCATAAGTCCACTGTCCATTTTATTAATACATTCAAATTTCATACACACACACACAAACAAAAACACACATATGTATATCTATATATCTATCTATATATCTATAAAAGTGAAGGTGTCTGTCCGTTTGTTAGTCTGAGTACTATCCTTACGCAATAACTCTGTAAATATTTAGTCTACAGACTCGAAATTTGATATACAGGGTACTGAGATTTGGGAAAATCGATGTGATCGGTTTTGGTTAGAAATTTGTCTGTTAAGGGATCAAAGTTCAATGATATGACCTTTGAGAACTCTATCAAACTCCTCCAACAATTTTGGGTCTAAACACTTGATATTTTTGATATAGGTTCTTTGACATGGATCTAACCTCATAAATAAATGTTAACTGGTCATAGTAAGGGTCAAATTTAAAAATAGTAGCCCCCTTTTTTTCGCTCAAGATACACTTCCAAATACCCGGGTAACGCCGAGCACCCATGCTCGTATATATATAAAAGTGAACGTGTCTGTGTGTGTGTGTATATTTCCCTACGCAATAACTCTGTATATTTTTAGTTCACAGACTCGAAATTTGATATACAGGGTAGTGAGATTTGGGAAAATCGACCTGATCGGTTTTCGGAAAGAGATTTGGCTGTTAAGGGGTTAAAGTTCAACGATTTGACCTTTGAGAACTATACCAAACTCCTCCGAGAGTTTTGGGTCTAAACACTTGAAATTGCAGATATAGGTTCCCTGGACATGGATCTAACTTAATAACTTGATTAGCGTCCAAAACAATAAATTTTAAGGGATCATAATAGGGATCAAAAGTAAAAAAAAATACCCGTTTTTCGGGGTTTTTTTTCTCAGCATACACCTCCAAACACCCGGGAAAGCTGGGCACTCATAAGTGAACGTGTCTGTATATTTGTGTATCTATGTGTCTGTGTGTGTTTGTCTGTGTGTGTACATTTCCCTACGAAATAAGTCTGTCAATTTAAAGTCTACTGACTCGAAATTTGATATACAGGGTACTGAGATTTTTGAAAATCTATGTTATCCTTTTTCGGTCAGAGATTTGGCTGTTAAGGGGTCAAAGTTCAACGATTTGACATTCAAGAACTCTACCAAACTCCTCAGACAATTTTGGGTCTTAACACTTGAAATTTTAGATATAGGTTCCTTGGGCATGGATCCAACTTTATAACTCAATTCGAGCCCAAAACAATAAATTTTAAGGAGTCATAATAGGGGTAAAAGAAATTGATTGCTATTTTCATTTTGCTCAAAATACACCCCAAACACCCGGACAACGCCAGGCACTCATGCTAGTATATCTATAAAAGGGAACATGTATGTGTGCCTGTCTGTGTGTCTGTCTGTGTACATTTCCCTACGCAATAACTCTGTCAATTTTTAGTCTACAGACTCGAAATTTGATATACAAGGTACTGAGATTTGGGAAAATCTGCTTGATCGGTTTTCGGCCAGAAATTTGGCTGTTAAGAGGGTCAAGGTTCAACGATTTGACCCTTGAGACCTCTATCAAACGCCTCCGATAATTTTGGGTTTAAACACTTGAAATTTTAGATATAGGTTACTTGGACATAGATCTACCTTAATAACTTGATTTGGGCCAAAAACAATAAATTTTAAGAGGTAATCATCAGGGTCAAATTAAAAAAAATGACTTTGTTTATTTATTTTATTTTATTTTTTTTTTTGCTCACCATACACCTTCAAACAACCGGGCACCGCCGGGTACCCATGCCAGTATATATATATAAAAGTGAGCGTGTCTGTGTGTGAATGCACATTTCCCTACGCAATAACTCTGTCAATTTTTAATCTACATACTCGAAATTTGATATATAGGGTACTAAGATTAGCGAAAATCTTTGTTATCCGTTTTCGGCCAGAAATTTAGTTGTTAAGGGGTCAAAGATCAACGATTTGACCTTTGAGAACTCTACCAAACTCTTTCGCCAATTTTTGGTCTAAACAATTGACACTTTAGATATAGGTTCCTTGGACAGGGGTCTAACTTAATAACTTTATTTGAGCCCAAAACAATAAATGTTAGGGGTCATAATAGAGGTCAAAGTTAAAATAATTTATCTCTCTTTTTTTAATTTTTGGCTCAATATACATGGGCATCGGCGGGCTGAAATGCTAGTATATATATATATATATATATATATATATATATATATATATATATATATATATGTATGTATATATATGTGTGTGTGTATATTTATATATATATTTATATATATATATATATATATATATATATATATATATATATATATATATGAAAATTAAAGGATAAAATTTTATGACAATTAGTTAAAAAGAACCCGAATTTTCAAACCTATAAAATATATCCACATTGCCCTACAATTGTATATGTAGTGACAGGGTGTATATTAGAGAAATAGAAATAATACATATCATACAATAATCAGAAAAAAATACATATACAAAAAATAGTTAAAACTTTACAAGGTTGGTCCAATAGAGTCCGTGAATATATCGTGTTTTATGTTATTTGTTTTTGTTTTTGCGGTACATTTTTGAATGCCGCTCCCCGTTTGGTGATTCAAAATTGGTCAAAGAGAAAACTATTTCCAACTCGCATTAAGGTAAAAATGCTTTTTCGTATAACTATTCCAAAAACCTATCGCAAAAAACAAAACAAAAAAACACAAAAACAAAGAACATCTTCATAAACCGCGATGCATTCAAGTTGCCGTGCGAGAAAGCCTTGTGGTACGATTCTCTCCGTCGGGTCTCAATTTCGAATCTCGCTAGATTCGGCAACTCTAGTTAGTTGTAGACGACGAAGCACGTGTCAGTGGATAATTATATCTCTCTCTTTCTCTCTCTCTCTCTCTCTCTATATATATATATATATATATATATATATATATATATATAATTTTTAAAATATAAATATCCACTGACACGTGTTTCGTCGTCTACGACTCATCAGTGTGGCTGAATCTAGCGATATCCGAAATCGGGACCCCACGGTAATGAGCCTAAACTCCTTACCGCTGACCCATCTAGCATGACTATTTGGATATATTGACATTTACTTAGATGTTGTTTGTTTTGCTTTTAGCGATATGTTTTGAATGAATTCAATTATTTACGAGAGTACGTTTTGACCTAAATTCGAGTTGCGAATAATTTTCCCTTTAACCAACTTGGTACCCCTATATGGGGAGCAGTATATATATATATAATTTTTTAAATATAATTATCCACTGACACGTGTTTCGTCGTCTACGACTATTCAGAGTGCCTGAATCTAGCGAGATTCGAAATCGGGACCCCATGGTAATAACCTAAACCCCTTACCGCTGTATATATATATATAACATTTTAGACTGTAATAACAGGTAAAATATAGCCTATTGACTTAAAGTGCTCTATACTATATTAACGGTTCGATTACTGCTTATTTTTGCATTAAATACTAATTTCTATTAATTCCTCTTAATCTTTAATCGAGCCTTGAATGGATACCGTAATACTTAGTTAGCTGCACCAACAAAAGTCCATTCAAAATTTCAGACAGACCAGGTTATATGTTCAGAAAAGTGATAATGAATTTAACCAGGTTATTAAATGTGCTCAATAAAGAGCAAGATACATTTTTATTTATATAAACAAATTTATATGATCGCGACAATGTGCATGCTAATCTTTCAGACAAATGGTCGGTTAAAACCAGAAATCCCCGTCAGCCGACTCAATAAATCGTTGAGTTAAAAGGTACATGCAAAATTTCAGCTACACCAGCTCGGTACTTTCCAATATATCCCGATACTAAAATTTTGTATGTACTTCTTTTTTGTTGCGCGGTCGTAAAATACGCTTAAATATGATAGTTTAATTGAATCACATTTCATATTTATTAATATAGAGTCAATTTCTAATCTATTATTATATTGTACCCAATATATAGTAATGATTTTAAACACACACACACACACACACACACACACACATATATATATATATATATATATATATATATATATATATATATAATCCTGGTACCATCAGCAAGAATCGAAACAAAAGCATAGTGATCAACCCTTAGCTGCAACTGTTTGACTTATACTTGAACATACACGAAATAATTTATAATGAGTCGACTTTATCGTACAAAATATATATACTTGCTTATGCGTACGGCTAACAAGTTCCTTCTATTTTTTAAAGTTTGACCTTTTAGCAGCTAATTTTACTAGCTAAAAGAAGAGAACAGAACGGCCCAAAAGACCCGCCTTGGCGTTTGAAGGGGTATGCTGAGAAAAAACTTAAAAAAAAAAAAACATAAAACAAAAACGGACAATTTGTTAAACTTTCACCCCTATTATGACCTCTTAAAATGCATTGTTTTGGGCTCAAATCTAGTTAGTAAGTTATAACCATGTCCAAGGAATCTATATCTAAAACTTCAAGTGTTTAGACCCCAAATTGTCGGATGCCTTTGGTAGAGTTCTTAATGGTAAAATCGTTGAACATTGACACCTTAACAGCCAAATTTCTGGCCGAAAACCGATCACATCGATTTTCCCAAATCTCAGTACCCTGTATATCAAATTCCGAGTCTGTAGACTAACAATTAACAGAGTTATTGCGAAGACACACAGACAGACACACAGACATACAGAAACGTTCACTTTTATAGATATGTTAGCATGTGTACCCGGCGTTGCCCGGGTGTTTTGAGGTGTATGCTGAGCAAAAAACAAGTCAATTTTCTAAATTTCTCCCCCTATTATAACCCCTTAAAATTTATTGTTTAGAGCTTAAATTAAGTTATTAAGATAGATCCATGTCCAAGGAATCTATATCTAAAATATCAAATGTTTAGACCCAAAATTGTAGGAGGAGTTTGGTAGAGTTCTCAAAAGTCAAATCGTTGAATTTTGATCCCTTTAATCGCAAAATGTCTGGCAGAAAACAGATCACATCGATTTTCTCAAATCTCATATATCAAATTTCGAGTCTGTAGGCTTAAAATTGACAGAGTTTTTGCGTAGGGAAATGTACACACACAGACACACACATATACACACAGACACTTTCATATATATATATATATATATATATATATATATATATATATATATATATATATATGTGTGTGTGTGTATTTATTCTAAACCTTATAAGAAAATTACTAGAAATAATTATAAAAATCTTTTGCAGAGATCTCCAGCATTTAGTCCAAATATTCTGTAAGTGCATTCATATCATCAAAAACATTATTAATGTACGTTCTGTCGAAAGGCAGTTTTATTTTCTGTCGTGTGAATAAATTGTTTTTTGTCTTTTACTAGTACACAAGGATATACAAGTGGATATAGATGTATTTATCAATTCAGGAAGATACATTAATGAGAGCAGAGGTTAAAAATTTATTTATACCTAGGCATTTCGAATCCTTATGTTTCTCATCGGAAGTGGAAAAGGGGCGTTAGGTAACAAATAAGGAATGCGACCTCCAGCAATAGACACATTAAGAATGAAATATTAGGAAGTCTTGACAGGCTAGAAAAAGATGGGTGGTAGATATAGCCGGGGAATTAGTGAGGTGATTGTAGGACTGAATTGAAGCCAGAATGTGATTTTACGCATTGGAAATCAGATGCGTGTATATATATATATATATATATATATATATATATATATATATATATATATATATATATATAGATTTTACGCATTGGAAATCAGATGCGTGTATATATATATATATATATATATATATATATATATATATATATATATATATATATATATATGTTCTCCCTGGATCGCCACCTTGTCGTGGTGGAGAACCTTGTGTGTTCCGATGAACCTGAGAGCGATGCCGTCCGGAGCCTAGGCTCCTGGTAGGGCCACCCATGGCGGTAAGGTTGAAGGGGAGGTTCCAGACAAAGAGTGATCCAAAAGATCTTAACGGCTGATGCGGCGGATGATGACAATAATGACACAACGGCACTGAAGGCGGATGAAGGCTGCAACAGAAGAGAGTCTCCAGTCGTCGTGGTTCTCCATGCCATTGGTATCAGGCCCTCCTCTGCCAAGGGGCCGTGTGGTGGCTGCAGGCGCATCAGTCTCCCCACGTTAAAAGACATCACGCGCAGGCGTTCTCCTGAAAGCGAACACATCCTACTCTACATCATGGATGGAAAAGTCTTGTGACAGTCTTAGTCATTAAGCTCCCGGACTGAGGCAGAGAGAGCTCTCCCTTAATTCCCGGATAGAAAAAGTCCTGTGGCGACCAGGAAGTGGTGACGGGAGCAGGACAGTGTAGTCTGGCAGCTCCTAGCTGCAACCTGGCACATAGGCGGTGGGTGCCAGATTCAGTCGCTAACCTCACGGACCGAGGCAGAAAGAGTTTTTCGGCAGCTGCATCCATGACTGAGCAGCCCTGTTTAGGATCCACTCTGCTCACCCCAGTAGGGGAGGGGGGTTAGAAAAGGTACCCCTAAAAATAGCCTGCCTCAAAAAAACCCGTCTGGACTACCGCATCCAGAGGGATCACCACCACGCGGTCGGAAAAAGAAAGAAAATTTATGCCTATATTTTGGAACCTGGAATGTGAGGACCCTCATGGACAACAAAACAAGTGATTGACCCGAAAGAAGAACTGCCATTATCTCAAGAGAGCTAAGGAGGTTCCAGATTGACATAGCTGCGCTCTCTGAAACCCGACTGGCTGACGACGGGCAGCTGAGGGAGGAGAAAGGCGGGTACACCTTCTTTTGGAAAGGAAGGCCTGAAGAAGAGCCGCGTATCCATGGCGTGGGCTTTGCTATAAAGAACAGCCTCATCCGCCACCTCAATGAGCCCCCTGTTGGCATCAACGAACGGCTAATGACCATGCGCCTGATGCTTGCGGGCAACCAAATGGCCACTGTGATTAGTGCGTATGCTCCAACACTTGACGCACATGATGAAATAAAGGAGACCTTTTATGCTGACCTTGACACCATTTTATCCGGGGCCCTCAAGGGGGACAAGATTATCCTACTTGGGGATTTCAATGCTAGAGTGGGACGAGACCATCAGCACTGGAGAGGAACGCTTGGAAGAGAAGGAGTTGGGAACATTAACTCAAATGGTACACTCCTACTGACAAAGTGCTCAGAACATAACCTGATCATCACGAACACACTTTTCCGACAAAAAAACGCATTCAAAACATCATGGATGCACCCTCGAAGTAAAATCAGGCACCTCATTGAATATGTCATTGTCCGTGCCAAAGACCGCTGTGATGTGCTGAACACCAGGACAATGACCAGTACAGACAATTGTTGGACCGACCACCGTCTTATTCGCTCCATCATGTCTATCCATTTAATGCGGAAGCAAAGGATGCAAAAAAGACAGAGCCGACCAAAGCTCAACATCGAGCAGCTGGGCGATATCACCTACCAACAACACCTCCAGGCGGCTCTTAGTGCGGACCTGCCCAAGCAGTATCCGCATGACGCTGAAGAGCACTGGGACAAGCTGTCTTCTGCCATCATGGACTCCAGTATAAGCATCCTAGGGCAGAAAAAGCGGAAACATCAGGATTGGTACGATGAAAACGATACCGAAATCCAACAGCTTATAGACACCAAGAGGCAAACTTTTATCACCTGGCAGAATAACATCAATTGCAAGGTTAAAAGAGCTGGCCATGCCAAGGCTAAAGCGGCTGTCCAATCGACAGTCAGGAAGCTGAAGAACATCTGGTGGATGAAGAAGGCTCAGGAGATCCAGCAGTTTGCTGACTCTGGGGACACCAGAAGATTCTTTGAAGCCACAAAAGTGGTATACGGCCCCAGCTACCGTTCTCTGACCCCCCTTCGGTCTAAGGATAGGCTCACGCTGCTGAAAGGAAAGGGAGAAATAACAAATAGATGGAAAGAGCATTACAAGGATCTTCTGAACAGGGACACCACTCCAGAGATGGAGGCCCTTGAAAAACTCCCCCAACAGCCCATAATTGAGAGCATGGGAGAACCACCCAGTCTGGAAGAGGTGCGGGATGCAATTAGGAAGATGAAAAACAATAAGGCGGCTGGTTCTGACGGCATCCCAGCAGAAATCCTGAAGAAAGGCGGGCCTGATCTTCTCAGACACATCCATGCCCTGCTGCTCAAAATATGGGAACAAGAGAAAATCCCTGCACAACTTAGAGATGCTCTAGTTGTCTCCATCTTTAAGAAGGGAGACAAGGCAAACTGTGGGAACTACCGGGGCATTTCTCTCCTCTCTACCACAGGGAAAGCCCTAGCTCGGGTTTTGGCCAACAGGCTTACACCCCTTGCAGAAACCATCCTTCCCGAGTCCCAAAGTGGCTTTCGACCAAATAGAGGCACGATGGACATGATCTTCACTGCTCGTCAACTCTAAGAAAAGTGCAGGGAGCAAAATTTACCATTATACATGGCTTTTATAGACCTTACTAAAGCCTTTGACTCTGTGAACCGTCAAGCCCTTTGGCTGGTTCTTGCAAGGTTTGGATGCCCAGAGAGGTACATTCGGGTACTGAGACTGCTGCATGACAATATGTCAGCTACAGTCCTCAGTAGTAGTGGAGATGAAACAGAGCCCTTCAGGGTTGACACGGGAGTGAAACAGGGATGTGTCATTGCCCCAACCCTGTTCTCCATCTTCATTACTGCTATCCTCCATCTTACGGACAAACATCTTCCCCATGGAGTTCGGATTATGTACAGAACCGACGGCCGACTTTTTAACATCAACAGATTTAGGGCCAAAGGTCGAACGAACACCATATCCATTATGGAGCTACAGTATGCAGACGATAACGCCCTTGTAGCCCTCTCAGAAGAGGACCTACAGTGTACACTGGTTGCCTTCACGAGGGCGTACAAACAGCTAGGACTAACAATTAATATAAAAAAACCCAAATCCTCCATCAATCACCACCAAACAGTACTCCAGTCTCACCCCCAAACATCTCCATTGACAACGCTAGACTGGAAAATGTGGACCACTTCCCATACCTAGGCAGCATCCTATCATCAAAAGCCAACATAGATGATGAAATACAACACCGTCTCAGCTGTGCCAGTGGGGCTTTCTCAAGGCTAAGGAAGAGAGTATTTGAGAACCGTGACCTTCTGGCAAAGACCAAAATCATGGTATATAAAGCTGTCTTGCTGCCCACTCTTCTCTATGGATCGGAGACCTGGACCACATACAGGAGGCACGTAAAAACCCTGGAGACGTACCACCAAAGATGCCTCCGAAAAATCCTCAGAATTAGTTGGAAGGACCGACGCACCAACACCAGCGTCCTGAGTGAGGCTGACATTCCCACTATCACCGCTACTGTTGCTCAACGCCAGCTCAGATGGACTGGTCATGTTGTCCGAATGCCGGATCTCCGCCTCCCAAAACAGATTTTCTACTCTCAGCTTGTTGAGGGAAAGCGTGCCCAGGGTGGCCAAAAGATGAGGTATAAGGACAACATCAAAGCAAATCTAAAGCGGTTTCACATGGACCTTAAGACATGGGAGGACGTGGCTGGGAGCAGGTTGGCATGGAGGAGCGCTGTCCACAAAGGTGCTGCGCTTTATAGTAGTGACCTAAATAAAGCTGCTGAGGATAAACGCAAGCACAGAAAGGACAGATTATTAACCAGACACACCCAACCCCACCCCACCACCACTACCTTTATCTGCCCAAATTGCACAAGACAAATTGGGTCTAGGATTGGGCTCTATGCTCACCTGAGGACCCACAGAAGCCACAACGGAGGACAGTCTTACTCGGACACGAGTGACCGCCGATGATGATGGTGATATATATATATATATATATATATATATATATATATATATATATATATATATATATAGTATGTTTCAAATTTAACTTTTTCAAATCACAAATTTTAAATTCCTGAATTATGATTTATTTGCTCTATCTAGTATATAGAGCAATTTTATTTAGCTGGGATAGTCTTATATAAAATATTACATCCAATAATATTTTGTAAGATCGATAATCACTAGATTTGCACACCAGTAAATTTATTGTATTTCATTAACTTGAATAGTACATATATATATATATATATATATATATATATATATATATATATATATATATATGTATATATATACAGACAAAAGAACCTCGGGATACGGTGGCCCTAGGATACGTTTTTTTTTCAGGTTACGATGTAGAATACCATGTTTTCCGTCCCCTGGTTTCAGCATTTACCCCGCGTTACGGTGATATTTATGTTATTTGATTATATACACGTGTATTATATACTGTACTTCACTTTGTTTTACTGGAAAACTAGTGTCTCTCTGTAATAAAAAAAAATATTATAGTAATAATAATGTCAGCCTCATTAAGAACTCAATTCTTATTGTTGAGCACTTTCAAGTTGATATAAAAGTCGGTCACTTAAGCTCACATGGGCAGATCATATTGTTATAATCACTACATCACTCTGGACAGATGTTACGTAATAGTAAAATAAATGTTTTAATTTCAACGATATTTCTCGCAGTTTAGGTTGGGCGGGAGGTTCGTTTCTTGCTAATGGAGAAAGAGATGGCTTCGAATCTCAGGAACGGCAGTAATCATGTCACCCTGCACTGATACTTTCCGAAAGGATGAAACACTAGTGTCTGTAAGTATTAAAAAAAATTATAGTAATAATAATAATAATAATAATAATAATAATAATAATAATAATAATATGAAGAACACCGAAGCTGCATATCTACAAGTTCTACACCCCCACCATGCATCTTCCCCATTGTCTCATCACCGTTCCTCCCAATAGAAAAGTGACACCAAAGAGCCGAGAAGGGTCAAGAAGGATTGAAAGACCGAGGAGAGAGCGCTGGTCAGACCTCGGCTGGATAAGCCCAAAGAGAACTGGGACCTTGGGGAGGCTTAATGCCACTCAAATTCCAGCGAGAAATCAATGGTAAGCGGCTGTTGTGATGATGCAAATTCATTTGCAAATGCTATCGAAGAACATGGAGAGAGCTGGACGTCTGGGGAGACTTGCTGTCACTCAGCTTCCAGAGAACACCACAGGTTTCCAATCAGATCGTTTGCTGACTTGTGTGAAAGCTCCATGTGAGCCAATAATAATAACATATATATATATATATATATATATATATATATATATATATATATATATATATATGCCATTCAAAAGTTAGCATTCATTTTAGATTTAAAGTACAATATCTTTTTTCTTCCTTAATGTCCATTTCCCTTAGAAAAAAAAAAACAAAAAAAAGAAACGCTAATTTTCTATGTTTATTGATTTTAGAAAATATGGTGTAAGCCAATAAAAACATTTGCTAACATTTTTCCTCTGAAGAGATGAATAAAGCATCGAAAACTCATGCGTTGTTTTCAAACAATGAAAAAATTATCCCAAGATTGAAATACCTTAATTTATATATATATATATATATATATATATATATATATATATATATATATATATACATACACACACTAGCATGTGTACCCGGTGTTGTCTGGGTTTGGAACACACCCGCTATACTAATCATTTTCATCATGGGCAACGTGGATACCCCACAACAATTCCCAAAAATAAAAGAACGGATAAAAACATGTAAACTTAATCGCCACCAAAAAGAAATATGTGATACCCTCTCTGCCAGATATTTCGGTAGAAGGGGTACAAAGAGAAGAGACTATTCCCCGGATATTGAGCCCGAGGAGGACCCCCCTCCCAAATAACTAATTAAAAATAAATCATTACAACTATATATATATATATATATATATATATATATATATATATATGAATATATATGAATATATATATATTAACAGAGAGAGAGAGACACACACACACACGCACACACAAAGAGAGATAGAGAAAGAGAGGGAGAGGAGATGAAATGATCGCGACAATTTTGTGCATCTGCAAATGCATTATCGATTCGCTGCTACAAGCTCAATTAAATATTCTGTCTCGCCATAAACAACTGACGCAAATCGAGACATAATTTAAAATCTATTTCGAATTGATTTCACCCAAAACATACTCTATCCAGATCGACATTTAATGTTCATCTCCTACTGATGTCTATAGGAAGTAGGAGGGTTCGTTTATGTACGGACAAGTTACTTTCTTCCAGTCTTATTAATCTGCAACATTTTTAAATGAAAATCCATCTCAGATTTCTTCATTAAATCTAATTTGCAAATCTAATTTAAATATATATATATATATATATATGTGTGTGTGTGTGTGTGTTTGTGTGTGTGTATATATATATGCATATATATATATGTATGTCCGTGTGTGTGTTTGTGTGTGTTTGCTATGCTTACAGCCGAGTCGTTTAATTGCTATGTACTTCCATTTCTTGTCATAAATAATTTTACCAAGCATTCTTCATAAGTTTTGGTTTCGATTTCAACTATCTATCTATTTATCTATCTATCTATCTATATATATATATATATATATATATATATATATATATATATATATATATATATATTCATACATTTTTTTTCACAAGTCTTTATTTCGGTTTCGGTTCAAGCTAATGCACCCATATCATATGGACATATATTTTTTTATTTTTGAAATCGCAACTCTATAATAATATACACGAAATCTGTAAGAATTAAAATATCATATTTAAGCGTACTTTACTACCGCGCTTTGCTGGGTATTGTGCTAGTTTGGATAAATACTTTTGCAGTTTTAACAAAAGAACTACAATAATATTAGAGCGTCCCCATTTACACTGAGCATCTACAGAATGTCGACATCAATATTTTACACGTGAATGAGTGAATGTGGAATTTCCACAGGTTCAGCTATTATTATTTTATATTTTTATTTCTAATAAGTGTGTACGTGTTATTTTTTTTATTTCATTTCTTTTTATTTTATTTTCTCTTTCTCTTCACTCCTCAACTTCCTTTCCTTTTCTTTTTTTTTACTATTTTTTTTATATATTTATAGGCTTTACTTTCTTTCTTTCTTTGCTCATAAATACTTTCGTTCTTTAGTATCTTTTATTAATTCATTTTATTTCTTATTTGTTTGTATACGATTCTTTATTCCTTTTTCTATTTCTTTCTTTTTTACTGTCTTTTTCTTCTTTTTTCTTTCCTTTTCTTTTTTTTTACTATATGTACTTCTGCTATATTTCTTTTCTTTTTTTTTACTACGAGGTTCGTTCTAAAAGTAAAGCCTTCTACTTACTAAGTAAAAAAGTTGAAGAGCTATGAAGACGCAAGCGGTGCTATTAAAACGAGCAACCTTTTTTGCCCCAGAATTTATTTCTCTTCATAATCACCACCATTCTCAATGTAAGTTTGTTAGGAATTCAATGACGCATACTAGTTTTTGACACACTTTCATGGCGGTGGTTGCTGTCTTAGAGACTCACACCGTCAATATCTGCAACAAAGAGGTGAAACTTTCATGTAATGGATGCATAATTTCAATCATCATAATATTTCAATTTGCAATCCCTCTGATCCATTCAGGCGGAATAAAAAATTGTAGGCATTACTCTTGGAATGCTTTTCGTAATTTCCCTTGTAGGATATTTTTTTTTATTCGTACGACTTTCTTTTTAATTGTATCTACTTTTTTCATGAATCTATTTGTTCGCTTAATTTTTTATGCTTTTTATATGTTTTTTTTTCTTTCTTTATTTATTTTTGTTACTCTTTTCTTTTTCTTTTTATACTGGTTTATTTATTTCCTTTTTTTATTTCCATCAATTTCTTTCTTTTTCTTTTTTTTTCAATAGTAACCTTCAAACCCTTTTTTCTATTTCTTTTTGCTGCATAAACGAAAATCCGCCACTTTACGTTGTCTTCGATCATTCACACAATAATCATTTTATTCTTTCATTCCGAATATTTGTTAATTCTCTGATTCCGCTATTTAGTCATCCGTGTAATCCTCGTATTTTTTTTTCCTATTTTTTTTTTTTTTTTTTTGCCCACCGATTCGTTAATTCGTCCGTCTCTTAATCCATCTATTCTGTTATTCGTTCGTATTCGTTTTCATTCCTCGTTTATTCCAATATTCGTAAATTCCTCCGTGCCTTTATTCATCTCTTCTATTATTCTTTCAATTTCGTTCATTCATCTTTTATTCTATTATTAAGCCTCGAAGTCGTTCGCTGTTGTGTCAATTTTTCCGGCTTTAGTTATATTTTCGGCCGTGCTGGCCTCTTACTATGTTCTTGTAGAGCCTAGCGTTCACATCGCGCAATTACTCCTATTCTAGCTTAGAACTTATTTAATTTTATATATCTAAGTAAAGGTTCAAGGTCAGATTTTGGCGATGACTGTTCATCGTAGAGTCTCGTGAACAATGAGACTTCGCATTTTGTATAGCCATGACATTTGACCTTTGATTTTGACCACAAAATCTTCGGTCAAAGTCGAAAATTTGACGGAATTTCTACATCTGATTCAAACGTAATCACCATACAAAAATTCATCTCAATCAGATAATTACCAGCGCCGTTCCAAAAATAAGGCCCTCATATGTTTTAGCTCAAAAACTAAACTGTCATAGACCTACGAAGACAGGCGTGAAAGAATTAAAATTAGCGATATTTTGTGTTCAAGAATTTAGTTTGCAACACGGTTACCCTTATCCTCAATATATTTTTGTCAGCAATGAACGATGCCTCAGTCGTAAAAGTAGCCAACATCTGTTTCGCCACTCTAAACTGCATCGGTTTCGTAAACATCCAGCAGGACCGCAAAATGTAGCATGGAAGAATTCAATAGCACACCTCTGCTTCTGACGCACGTCCATGAGATGGGTTGTATTCTTAAAGTTTCACACCGTCAACATCTGTAACAGAGCAGAATTTCCAAGCTATGGGTGCATAAGTTCAGTAATCATAACAATTAAATTTGCAATTCCCTCTGATCCATTCGATATGAATAAAAAAAAGAGGCGTTTGGAACGTCTTTGGTACTTGTAAAACAAGAAAACGGATGTAAAACTGCAATGACGCAGCAAGTGTTGGAGCTGTGTAGAAAATATGGGACTCAGATTGGAGGTATTTTTTGGGAAGCTGTCAAAGAGGTTAAAAACTTGCGGTTAATGTTCAAATCCGGATATGACAACAATACTTCATGAGAGACTGATGGCTTTGTAGAAATATAAGGTACTGGCAGGTGTAAGATGTTTTCTAACCCAGTAGATGGAACCTACCTTCCTTCGATCAATGTTTTCTATTTCTTTACTTACGAGGTACTTTTAATAAATTTCCATCTAAAACTGTCGTAGACTCTTAAAAATTCAGTATGCCATTGCTATATATCTTATGAGCTTACTGACAAATTTTTATGCTTTCAGATTAAAATGAACAGCTATAGCAGGAATTGGAGTCCATCCTACTAAAGCATGATTGTCACAACTGGTAAATTTCAAAAATGCAATCTGAACGTGAGGACACTTTAAAAGAACGATATGCAATAAAATTCTGTTTTAACTTGTGAAAAGGTCACAGAAACGTATGGAAGGCTTCAGACTAATTTTTGACTATCTTGCATGAAATAAACATCAGTTTTTGAGTGGCATAAGAGATTCAAGGAAAGCATGGATCCTGTGAGGGATGATGAGAAATGTGGGAGGAGTAAGAAAGGCAGAACACCAGAGTTGATTGGCCAAATAAAGAATTTCATGGATAAGGACTGTCAGTTATCTAAGGTAATAATAAGTGAAAAGTTGATGTCAGTGTGGAAACTATATACATAATTATTCGCGAAGAACTGAATATGCGGAAGATTTTCGCGAAATTTTTTCCCAAGAGTGCACAGAGAAGATCAGAAAGAAAGACGTTGTCATGAGCATCAAGACAGTTTCTAACCCTCTTTTAAGTCCAGACTTTGCTCCCTGTGACTTTGGTTATTCGCTAAGCTCAAGGAAAACCTTAGCGTTATGATACAATTGAGGAGATGAAAGAGGCTGTGGCGAGGGTCATTGACATGCTCACACAAGAGGACTTCCGAAAGTTGTCGGAACGGTACAACAAGTGCATTACAGCCGGAGGAGATTACTTCGAAGGGGACTATAGTCTCATGTGTGTACCATCAATAACATTATGAAAACGTATCTAACGTACCTGGTATACTACATCTTTAGACACTCTCTTTTGTACTAAAGAGCCATCGCTTATTAAGGCTATAATAAGACTTGAGGATAAAGGTTATAGATTTTGTCAATTGGATGATAGGACAACATCTTGAGATGAGTGGTGAACCAGGAATAAATGGGCAGGGTGTGTTTAATTACGGGAAAGACTCGACAAAATCTTGTTAACACTGAACTTGTAAAACAGAAACAAAAAAATCATGGGATATTATATTTTACATATTGGTAGTTCTTGGAAAGAAACTTTGTTCATGGAACTTTCGTTTAGGCTTTAGGTATACCGAAATAAAAAGAACAATATTTATTTTTGTATGTGGACAAGGGACAGAGGATGATGCTCAGTTTAGCATTTATAATGAGAATAAGGTTTGAGTAGAGAAAGACTAGCTACATTTTTTATGTAAAAAAAAAGAAAGATGTAGGGAAGAGAAAATCACATCTCTACTGTAATTTAAAGTTGATTTTGTACTATGTCAGAAACCCATCTCGGATGTGGATAGAGTACTCGTCTTTGGACGTATCAGATTCCTATACAAGTGGGAATTAGCGTCAGGTATAAACAACTTTTAAGGGCGATGCGAGAAGCGTTCCAAAGGTAATGCCTCCAATTTTTAGTCGGTTTTAATGGATCAGAGGGAATTGCAAATTCCATTGTTATGATGACTGAACTCATGCATCCATGACCTGGAACTTTCGTCTTTCACGTGTGACGCTGTGAGACTCTCAGAAAGTAACTCATGCCATGGACGTGCATTAAAAGTAAAGATGCGTCATTAAATGGCAGAAGCGCATTTGTGGTGACTGTGTAAAAAAAAAAAAAAAAAAAAAAAAATTCTGAAGCACTTCGCAGCTCTTCATCTTTGAAGTTTAAAGGAGGAACCTTTACTTTTCAAAAGAACCTCATAGAATAAACGGAACATTTTTCCCGCGAACGTAGCAACAAATTTAATGTAAGGTTTCTAACTTTCAGATCTGGAGTGGTAATCGGTTCCAGGAGCTTATCAAAGCGAGGGCATTTTTGTCATTTCTTTTTTTTTATTATCATTCATTCATTTTTCTATTTTTTATTGTTCTCTCCTTTTCCTCAATATTCTCAATCATTGTTTTATTAGTTTATCAATTTACTAGCAGATCACCCGGCGTTGCCCGGTCGTAAAATACGCATAAATATTATATTTTAATTAATACAGAAACTGAGATATTTGCTTCTGAGTATTATGTTTTACTCAAACTTGACTTCTTAGCTGACCCTTTTCCGGATGAAAATGGATTAAAACGTTTTCCACATTTCTGAATATCCTATATACCCAAATTTCAAATCTGTAAATATAAAATACGTTGAGTATATAGGTTGAGAAGTGTCATCACACACACATAATCTCACGTTTACAGATATATAGATTTTTGTTCTTTTATTTCTTTTCTCGGTTTCGTAATTTGGTATTTTCGCCAGATAAGACATTGTCTTCTTACGTTGCCATGTGAAGAATGTCAGTCTCAGGTCTTGGATATGACCTTAAACTATATCCGATAGTGAGCCCCCAGCTTGTGGACTTTGGGGAGTGTTGAGCAACCCTTTAATTGCCATTGCTCCCAGGTCCACTCTGCCCCGGAGTGGTAGTACCTGTTAGGGTCCCAACTATGGGTTAAATAGTAACTAACTTGAAAACAAAAACAAACACATTCTATTAAAACATTGTCTTCAAAATCACTGGATTCGGCATTAAATAACCTGAAAAGGGTTGATATGCCGTAACCCCCCCCCCAAAAAAAAACAATCAACCAACTTGCAGTCTCACGATGATGTAATGTTCCTGTTAAACTCTGTCTTTCTCTTGTTTTTTTTTGTTTTTTTTTTTGTATTTTAATGACTTATTTATATCATTTCTTTTCTTGTTACCTTCTTTAATCTTTTCGTCAGTCTTTATTTTTTTGGTTCTTTCTTTTTGTCTTTGTTTTCCCCTCGTTATTAACGCGTTCTTTTATTCTCTCTCTCTCTCTCTCTCTCTCTCTCTCTCTTTATTCTTTCTCGTTTGTTCTATCTCTTTCTTTAATCTGATTCTCCTTCTTAACTCTCCTTCAAAGAGACTGACTTTTACATTCATTCTCTTTCTTCTTTTCTTGTTCTAAAGTTATACGATTTTCTCTCTCTCTCTATCTCTCCATAATTATAATATAATTAAGTATTTATTACATGTTTATCCATGTAAAAATAATAGATCAAACTGTTTTAATTAATGCAAATTTACTCATAATATGACATAATTAGATCGTAATTAAACAATTTTATCGTCTTATCAAAATTCATATAAAAAAAATGATCATCTTTCTATGTAAAACATAGCTTAACTCGATGCCTCAGTTCAGTCTTAAAAGACAAACGATACCCCCTGTAGGGGTAGCTGCGCGTGTAATTTAGAGGCAAGGGTTGCGCAATCCTCAACCACACCTCTCCTGAAGCGGCACTGTTTGGGTCCAGTAGCAAGGAGAATTCCAGAACTACTGGAAACAATGCCGAGATAAGCGAAGAGCACATACAGCACCTGGAAATCTACAAATGGTCGCCTATCTGATATTGGCCAGGCTCATCGTTTCTTAACTTCGGTGAGAGAGAGAGAGACAGACAGAATAAAAGAACGTGTTAATAACGAGGGGAAAACAAAGACAAAAAGAAAGAACCCCAAAAATAAAGACTGACGAAAAGATTAAAGGAGAAGGTAACAAGAAAAGAAATTATATAAATAAATTCGGAACCGGTGTGTCAAACGTCATCGTGCCGTGTAGAGCTTATCTACTCTATATATAAACCAGTAGATGTATGTATTTGTGTCTGTGTATAAATATTAAACCGCTAAACTTGTAAACTACTGGTCAAATTACACTGAAATTAACAGGAAATAGTAATCATATACGAAGGCTGGTTTATAAGGAGTAAAATTTTTTGTTTGGATGGATGAATAATGCATGCAGAAATCGACAAGTTGAAATGTAAAATTTTTATTTCAACTTGCCGACATTTCTATTATTTTGCGCAGGCAATGATAGCTGAAAGTTGTTCAATTTTAGAACTTTCCTATCGGGTTAGCTCCAAAGGTAGCAAAACTCAGTGTTTTGCCTTCAATTTAAGCTGAGGGCTTCCGAGTCATTTTTAAAAACCTTTTGAAAGCAGTTCTTTCATTTGAAATTGAGCTTAGGTATTTGGACAATGTCAAAACATTGTAAATTCACTGCCCGCATAGCAGCAACCGAATAGCGCAACTGTTAGAAGCTCCGACTGTCGTTTGGGCGGTCGAGTTTCGATCCTAAGGCAGTTACTTGTCTAACTGCACTGATGAGCTGTGAAACAGCGAAACAGCACTGTATCTTCTTGGGTTGAACATATTGGGAAGTGATATACAAATAGCCATTAGCATAATAAGATATGCGCTTTGTGTAAAAAAATTCATTGCCCGCATAGGTGACGTTTGGGTGGTCGGGTTTCGATTCTGGCTTGAGGTAGTTGCTTGTCTAGCCGTACTGATGATCTGTGAAACAGCGAAACAGTATTGCATGTGGATGAGTATATATATATATATATATATATATATATATATATATATATTCAATAGGGAATTGACTCTGTAATAAATAAATCTGCATAAATCTCTCTCTCTCTCTCTCTCTCTATATATATATATATATAGAGAGAGAGAGAGAGATATGCATTACAAAAGAAAAATGCAAGCATGAAAAGTAATATGGTTAAGCTTAAACATGGAAAAATAAAGAACTAGCTATCAAAACTGGAAAGGAAAAGGACAAGATATTCTAGACAAGATATAATATATATTTATAACTTAAAATATTGCAGCATTAAGAATTGATTATATAATGTTATAAATTGAATTTAAAAATATCTTAATGCTGCAATATTTAAAGTTATATATTTATTATATTTTTTACTAGAATATCTTGTCCTTTTCTTTTCCAGTTTTAACTAGTCCTTTACTTTTCTATGTTTAAGCTTAACCATAATACTTTTTATGCTCGCATTTTTCTGTAGTAATCCATGATTTTCCATGCTTCCAATAAAGGCACTTGTTCTTTGTTTAATTTCAATCTTATTTTTTGCCCCCATATACACATACGTGTATGCCCCCATAAACACATGTATGGCACTCGTCTGCTTTCAAGAAAATCACCCCAATCATTTCCCTTTCGTGCTTTTATTCTCTCTGTTTCACTTGTTACTTCTCTTTTCGAGACAACAATGAATTAGATGCAACAGTAGTCGCTGAAGTTGCCATGGAAACTAATCATAAAAGCGTCGCTCACCTCCTTACATATTTTTATGATTTTGAACACCAGAAAATTCATCATAATTTTTGTTTTACTGAACGAAAATTGAAAATTATCTTTTCCCAACATAGCTGAGAAGGTGCTCTATAAACTATAAGATTTGTTTGAAATTTGGTCGAAAAATGAGTGAGCGGTGAAGCTTTAAAGCAGTTCTAAATAACTAAAACTGACTATTTACCATATACCGCGTTTGAATGATACGATAACGTGTGTGTTATTTTTTGTGTCACGCTTATATCTTTTTCTTCTGATTAATTGTCATATAATCGTTATGACCTTTATTGAAGAATCCTTCATAAGTTTTGGTTTCGGTTTCGATTCAAGGTAGTGCCCCCAAGTCATACGGATATATGTATTTATTTACTTTAAATAACATCTTTATAATATATAAAAATCGATAGAAAATTAACTCTATAATAATATATACGAAATCTGCATGAAATCATATTTGAGCTTATTTTACGACCGGGTTACGATGGACGTCCCTGCTAGCTTAGATAAATACTTCAGTTTTAACAAAAGAGCTTCAATGATATAAGGGCGTCTCTGTTTACACTGAACATCCACAGAATACCAGCATCTATGTATTACATATGAAAAGCTCCCGGCAGTTAACATATATTATGCGATTTGATTTTCGTCCATCAAGGATGCGTAACAATCACAGAACACAATTAAAACTACCATTCCGATTTCTTCGGATTTTTTTTTCACAAGGTGGTCACCATTT
>NC_136510.1:41104606-41157106 GCF_053919585.1 Euprymna scolopes
ATGATCCCCATCTGGCATCAATTGAAATGAATGGACTTCGTCTTGGCGAGGCTCCATGTTTTGACAAGCTTGTGAGCTTGATGTTTACTCCTGATCTGAAATTGAACACGTACATCAAATCCATTGCCAAGGTCGCTTGAAAAATGGTGGAATCCTTCCACCGCTCGAGTATAAACACCACAACATGAAAAATGTCCAATAAAAATAATACAAACCATGTGACCCAGAAGAAAGATCTGGGTGTTATGATTGGCAGGTGTAATCTCTGTAGTCAGCATAGGGGACCCGGTCGTCATCCCAGAAATGTTGGCCCACATTCTGATTACAGAATCGCAAAAACACGGACGCCAAATAGGTAAGTATAACCTTTAATTTTAGGGACAAAACTGATACTCACCAAACACAGCACAGTAACCATCAAAAAAGAAAAACCCGAAGGAAGAAATGGAGAACGAAAGAGAATAGACTCGTAATGGAATGCTATTATAGAAGCAATCCTAAATATAAATATGGAGGTTATCGCAAATAAATGAAAGAGCCAGTGGCTACCTTACGACAGAACCAAGAATTGCGGACCAAGCAAGACTGATACTCAAGAGAGGCTTGCTCTCAAAACGGTAACTAATAGGAATACAATGAAAAATAAATGAGCATGAAACAGCCCCCACTGGAATTGCACGTGTAGAAACCCCACAAGTGGAAGCCCCACAAGTAGAAACACAACAGGCGGAGGACCTGCGAAGACCAGACTCTACAAACATGAAAACCGAGAACAATGAAACAGAGCTAACGAAAGATGAAGCAAATTAAATAGAAAAATAACAGAGTTCATGAACGAGGAAAAAACAAAGCTCCCATCTTAAAGAAACCAAGAGCAGAAGAAATTAAAAACAGAAACAGAGAAAGTAAAAAATCTCCTCCCACACATTACAGCATATAAAATCACACACTTAAACAACTTTATTTACGCAGATGCCAATATGGTAAGTATGAAGTTCAAATGAGAAAAACAATCAGGGAAAGATGGACCGAGAAAACCTGGATGGGAAGTGAGGCTAGAAACTCAAATCAACAAACACAAAATAGAAGCCAAAACGATAAACAGGAAGAAAGCAACCTGGTTTAGATGGGAAATTTAAAGTGTGACTAATAGAGGGAAGCTAAACAAGAAACATGAAGAACTGAACAAAAAATAGAACCAAAAAGCCGGGAGATTGAGACGATATAGATATAAATCTGGACATTTGAAAACAATTAAAGCCAAGTCCACCAAAATGTGAACGAATAAAAAACAAAAAACAGAACAACCAAATCCGACAAAAACAAAACTATACTGGATTAAGATATGGGAAGAACGACGGGATCACAAGAAAAAATGCCGACTGGCTGAAAAACATGAAAGAAGAGTTACAACAAGTCGAAGAAGCAACAGTGAATGAAATCAGCAAGGAGACCCTGGAAAAATGGTCGGATCCTTCTATCGATCCAGTAGATATCTCACTGCTGATGCAATTTTCTATCTATATAAGAGCCAGATACGTCCAAGGATGGAATACTGTTGCCACATATGGGCAGGAGCTGCTAGAAAAGACTTGTCCTGCCTTGATAGGGTTCAAAATAGACTTCGTGGCCTGGTGGGAGATGTCCTTTTCTCTTCGCTGCAACCTCTATCTCACAGAAGAGATGTTGCGAGTTTGTCTCTGCTTTACCGTTATTTTCATGGAAAGTGTTCCACTGAGCATCAATCTATGGTCCCCCCTCGCCAAACTTTCACAAGAAACACTAGACTAGCTGAAAACATTATCAATAATTTTCCTCACTCTTTATCTGTGCCTAAACCTAAACATATATTCCATGATGAAAGCTTCTTTCTTAGAACTGCACGCCTGTGGAATTGTCTTCCGTTTTCCTGCTTTCCAGCTGTCTATAATATGGTTGTCTTCAAGTCCAACGTGAACAAGTTTCTGATGAGCCGTTCCACTTAAGTTAACAAATTTACCGAACTTCCATTACTATTGATTACTATATTGTCCTTTTGACTACTCTACACTCTTTAACCCTTATCCTTGAGTGGCCGATCGGCCTTGATAAGTGGTGACGCCTATGTAAAAAAAAGACCCTAAAGAAAAATAGGAAGAATAGCACACTTGTAGCATCAGGGCACGACGGAATATATGCATACTAGTTTTCAAAATCACAAAATTACACGAAAAGCTATCTCAAAACCTGAGATGTATACAGGAAACAAAGTGCCAGATTGGATAACAAAAGGTGGAACCGCACTGGTACAGAAGGACACAGAGAAAAGAACCTTCTCCAGAAATTATAGGCCTATCACGTCTTTACCCACTATATGGAAAATATAGTTCAACTGAGAGAACAAAACTGTCACTCACTGAATAATTATGGACTTCTTCCCGAGGAATATGAAGGAGACCAAAAAAAAAAAAAAAAGAAAAAGTGGAACACATGACCTGCTATGTATGGATCAAAAGATCCTGTAGAAGGTAAAAAGAAGGAGAAAAAATATAGCCATGGCATGGATTGACTACAAAAATGCGTACGACATGATACTCCAAGCGTGGATAATAAAATGTTTAAAAATGTATAAAATACCAAACAGGATCATCAACGTGATTGAAAACGCAATGAGAACACGGAGACTGGAACTGTCAGCTGATGGACAACACATGACAGAAATTATTATACAAAGAAACATCTTCCAAAGAGATTCACTATCACCATCTCATAGCCAATATACTGAGAAAGTGTCAAGCTTGATACAAGTTCTCCAATACAGAGAAAAAATGAACAACCTGATGTATATGGACGATCTAAAACTTTTTGCAAGAACCCTTAAAGGACTAAAGACACTAGCAAACACTACCAGGATCTTCAGCCAGGATATCCAACCGACTTTGGTATGAAAAAGTGCGCACTACTAGTTATAAGAAAGGGAAAACTAGAAACGAAAAAGGCGTAGAACTTCCCAATTAACTAGAGATAAGCGAACTAAGAGAACAATACGCCTATAAATACTTAGGAGTTCTGGAAACAGACACCATCAAAGCAACAGGAATGAAAAGGGGAATTGGAAAGGAATACCCGAGGAGAACAAGAAAACTCCTGGAAACTAAATAATACAGCAGAAACCTACTAAAATTTATAAATACATTGGCAGTATCGCCAGTAAGATACTCTAGACCGTTTATATGGTAGACTAAAAGAAGAACTAAGACAGCTCGGTCAGAAGACCAGGAGACTTATGACCATGCACAATGCACTACAGCCAAATGACGATGTTGATCGACTACGTGAAAAGGAAAGATGGCGGAAGAAGAACTGCTTTGTATCGAAAACTGTGTGAATGACACAAAAAAAGAACTAGAAAAATACATAATGCAAAACAATGAAAGGATAATTATGGCAGCGAGAAACACTGAAAAAAATCAATAAAACAGAAAACAAACAAAGGATAAGACGACAAAAAATGTAAAAGGAAACAACTATATGTAAGATTCATGACAAACGATGAAAATAACGAAAGCACTTGGAGATAGATGCGGAAAGGACACGTAAACCGAGAAACTAAATTCATATTAACTGCAGCACAAGATAACTCGATAAGAACCAACCAATTCAAAGAAAATAGCGACATAATACAAGAAAACAGCAAATACAGGCTCTATGGACAAAGAGACGAAACGATAAACCATATAGTAAGCGAGTGCAGCAAACTGGCCCCAAAAAGAGTACAAAAACGAGTACGACCAAATGGGGAGGGCAGTACACTGGGAATTATGCAAACAACTGCATCTCGAACGCACAGACAAATGGTACAAACATAAGCCGGCAACCGTACTTGAAAACGAGAATCATAAAATTCTATGGGACATGGATATACAAACTGATAAACCCTTCATAGCAAGAAGACCGGATGTCGTAATAATTAACAAGAAAGGAAAGTATGTTAAATCGTAGACCTTGCTTTTCCAGCTGACCACAGGTTTAATATCAAAGAAAAGTAGAAACGGAGAAAATACATAGAGCTAGCCAGAGAGCTAAAAGGAATATGGATGATGAAGAAAATAAAGATAATACCTACAATAGTAAGGAACAATTCCCAAAACTTTGAAAAAAGAATGAGAGAAATTGAAATCATAGGAATGACTAGAATAATACCACGAATAACAGTAATGAAAACAGCTGAAATATTTAGGAAAATCCTTGAACGCGGAGACTAACACATATGAGCCACATGCACGGACCAGACAAATTGTTGCAGAGGAAAAACATGAAGCGTTACATGAAACCAAGAACATTAAAGCTGAATATCTATAAGTTTTCTATCCTATTCCCCATCCTCTCTCATTGCATCATCACTGCCCCACCTAAAGAGTGATGCGAAATAGTCGAGAAGGATCAAGGAGGATAGAAAGACCGACGAGATAGCGCTGCCCAAACTTCCGCTCGACAAGTGCGAATAGAACTGGGACCTTGGGGAGACTTATTGCCACTCAAATTCTAGTGGAGACAAATGGCCGCTGCCAGCGAAAATCAGTGGTAAGCTGCTGTTGCTTTAACACAAATTCACTTGCGAATGTTATCGAAAGTGGTGGAGAGTAATGGAAATCTGTGGAAATCAGGGAACACCACAAGTTGTTTTTAAAGAGATATCTTTGATGGCCTGTGAGCCAATAATAATGATAATAATAATGATGATAATGATGATGACAAAATAACAATAACATAATAATAATAAGAAGAACAACAACAACAACAAGAAGAAGAAGAAAGGCCCTGCAAGAGTACAGTTCCACAACAATTGAGTTTTGGACTGAGCGGCCACAAAACAGCCATAGTGGAGTATGATAATCACTTTGTGCAATCAGGTGGCGACTGGCAGATCCTGGGTGCGGCAGCATGACTCGGCGCCGGTCCATTAGTCAAAAGAGACCCAAGCTTGGCATCAGAAGGAATACTATGACATTGTACCCTTTTCTCACTGGCTCCTGTCCTCCCTCGTCCTGAAACTGCTGAACTATTTCGTTTGATTAAGCGTCGACAACATCAACATGACCTTCCATAACACCAACGCCAGCAGAATATTCGCCGAGTTCCCGCCGACACATGTGGAAAAGTCATGCTATAGTTCCGAATCCGTATCGAGGCGGTAATTGAAGATGATGGTGACTGCATTGAATAGATATCAGCTCTACTACATAATTAAATTACATATTGGCCTTTTGGTCAAGACCAAAGTGTAGCATCTGTTCTTCAGATGCTACACTTCTATTTCTTGTTCTCTTTCGGTGGAGGAGAAATCCTTCACGACTGAGACAAATTTTTATTTGTGTACCTTTTCTCCACGTTAAGAAAACGACTCTGGTGTCTAACTCTGTCCCGTGGGGAGGCATAGTAAATAGGTACATAATTAAATTACTTGATTTTTTTTTTCAATAAAAGGTTAAAAATAAATTTGTAGTGTTGTTTTCTTTAGGACAACACTTTTATCGTTCCACCTAATATGTGTGCTTTTTCAAAGCATAACGTACGGACTAACTAAGAACGGAACATGCAGAATACTTTATATACTATGTATTCATTTCTTGCGTTTTGTATGGATTCTCTTAGGCATCTTTTTCTTCATTGATAACGATAGGAGACGAATGAATGAGTTGTAGTCTATTGCCTTAGATTCGCCCTCGCTCATTCGTGTGAGAATCTGCTTATTAGACAATGCTGATAAACGAGGGATGTATTTTTGAGCGCTGAACAGGTGTTCGATGTAGGCTGATCTCGATATTCAGTTGACTTTGTGCTTCAAACAGTTTTCGAGAGGATCACTTTAATAACAACTTCTTTTCGGCTTGTGTATAATTTTTTTTTCTGACATCCTGAAACCGAAATCGGCAACACATGATTCGTACGGAACACCCGAGGCGTCCAGACGAGAGTAATTATACCATCGAGACATTCGACCGCTACGCGAGATTCGTGAAGCAAGCAGAAGTAGTAATCGTAAACAATCATATAAATTAATGAAAAGAAATAAAAATATTTTTTTTTTAAATTCAGAGACGAATAGAGTTCATGAAACTGAAAACATCACTAAAGTAAAACCGGTTCTTATATTCCTTGGACAACTGAAAACTATTATAACAACAGTAAACGTGAAAAATAGTTTACCCCCCCCCCAAAAAAAAAGATATGATATATACCAAACGCACTGGAATGAAATTCTCTATCTAACTAGCTAATACGTCATTTTTATAAAATGCTTTTTCTGTCATACTTTGTTTTCTATGAATTCTGTCTCTGGCGACTAAAAGGCAAAAATTTGTTTTGATCGCCGCCATTAAAATCGCCTGTCGCTTGCCAATCGATGTTTCGATTTCGACAATCAATCTTTCAGAAAGCGGATCATTTCGGCGGCTTTTTATCTGAGAGTGATCCTACGTTAGGGCCGCTGGCTTGATTTTCCCTCCTTCGATTTTGTGTTACATCTTGTGGGAAATAAAGTAAATACTCTTTATCTGGATGGTTGAGACATTCTTTGTAAGTAGTTCTAGAACGTCCACACCCAGGCTTTGCCTCTTGTTTTCCTGTTGTGATAAGTTTAAAGCTTACTGATTGAGGTAAATGCAGTCAGGGTTTGATCATACAATGTTTAAAAGGTCAGTGTTCTTCTTTAGATATGCTGACTAAACTTTCTCCATCTTCCAACCTTATGTTACACTTTTCTATGTTCTATAGGAGATATCAGTGACTCATGCCATTCACTTCCCTACTCTCTCCGATCACAGATACATTTTTTTTACAAGAGCGTCACCACTTATCAAGTTCCAAAAGGCCACTCGATGATAAGTGTTAATGAATGTAAGTTGGTAGTGTAACAGTCTTTAATGGTGCAGATTGGATGGAATTTGAATTATTTAAGGAGATGGCTCAATACGAATTTGTTTACATTGGATTTGAAGTTTACCAAACTCTTATCGACAGGGAGCAGACCTGTGGAGCAATGTTCCATGGGCGGGTTGTTCTAGGAAATCAACTTTGTTCATGGAATCTGCGTTTAGATTTAGGCACAGATAGAGAGCGTGGGAAATTGTTGATAGTGGTTGTAGTTAGTCGAGTGTTTTTTTTTTTGAAAGTTTGGTAAAAAGGGCACAGATTGGAGCTCAGACGAGCATTTACCATAAAAAATAATGATAGACCAGAGAAAGGCTCTCACCGTCTCTTCTATGAGAAAGAGGTTGCAGGGAAGAGAAAAGGGCATCACCCACCAGGTTTCGGAGCCGGTTTTGAATTCTATCAAGGCAAGATAGTGCATGTCGAGCAGCTCCTGCCCAAATTTAGCAACGATACTTCATTTTAGAACGTACTTGGCTCTAATAAAGATAGAGGATTGCATTGGCAGTGAGATGGTTTACCAGAGCGGCAGAATGATCCCACTTTTCCAGCGATCTTGGCAACAGATTTGCTGTATGTGTTCCATTTCAGATCAGGAGAGAAGCTCAATTCCAGAAGCTTGTACAGACATGGTGCTTCCCGAAGTTGCGGCCAAACGGGAGTCAAAGCAATTATGATGAAAAGAGAGAAGCTTGACTTCCAATGCATTAAACTAACCAGCCACCTTTCCCCCATTGCACCATGTGATCAAGATCAGAAGAGAGAGAATCAGAAAGATCGTTGTAATTGCCGGTCTTTGAAGTATTGCCATAGATGGTGGTGTCGTCCATAGAAATTTCTACGAATGATTTAAGAATATGATTTAGGAGAGCATTGATGAAGATCAAAAAGAAAGTTGGGCCCAGGATGGAACTCTGAGAGGCGCCAGGATTGATATTATAAGCTTCTGATTTCTGATCAACGAGCTGGCGCATTCGTACTGAGTAATCCTCGGTGGTCTACCCTCCCAGGCCTTACCTTCCATCTTTCTGGTGGAGTAAGTTTATTGTATACTGCCTGAGGCGCCGTGACCGGGGAACAACAGGGATACCCAGACAATTTTGATAGGTGAGAGTGATGTTATTTAAGGCCGCTTACTTGATTTTTCCTCCTTCGACCTTGTGTTACATCTAGTTGTGAGAAATAAAGTAAATACTAGCGGTTCGTGACAGTTATGTTCGCTAAAATCATGGTGCCTGGTTCTGTAATGTATTTGTTCTAAGGCTCTTATCGTTCAAAATGCCGCTGCGGTTGTCTTGATTTTTATCCCCTGCAAAACTGGTCCTGGATATGACCTTAAACTACATCCAGTGGTGAGGCCCCAGCTTGCGGACTTTTGGGAGTGTGGAGCCACCCTTTAATTGCCATTGCTCCAGGTCCACTCAGACATGGAGTGGTAGTGCCTGTTAGGGTCCCAACTATGGCTTAAATAGAAACCGCCTTGAAAACAACAAATATATTCTATTAAAAAAAAATTTCTTCAAAATCTTTGGATTCGGCATTAAATAACATGAAAAGGGTTGATATGCCGTAAAACAAAAACAACCAAACTAAACCCTGCAAAGCTAAAAAAAAAAATCACAGAGGGAAAAAGCGTTATAGAAAAAAGTGTTATAAACGTAAAACTTGATAAGTTAACAAATGAATTTCAATTCAATGATATAAATTACAAGCAGGGAAACACTACGTTACTCGGGATTGATTGAATATCAACGAATCTGCTACACGATACTTTTGATGGCCCTCTGCACCTGGTGGAAACTTCATATACCTTCTCGCATTGACTTAGTCGGCAACACATCGTAGTCTACATTGCAATGAAGAGAATCAACTCATGATTTTATAAAATTATTTCCATATAAAGTGTGAGTCACGGGAAACGGATATTTTTAGAACACTCCTTGCATAGTTTAGTAAATGTTTTTTTTATATACATTATAAAATTTTTATTGAAATATTCGCAGATGTTTTATTTTTCTTAAAAACATCCATATCCCGTGACTCAAACTCTATAATGGTTGGTATTGAAGCTTTCAATTTAAAATCCAATTATAATGATTTAATTGTGCCCTAATCATTTCAAACGAACTCCTATCGTATCAAAGAACCTACTATTGATTTTATAAAAATATTATTATATAATGGTTTGAATTTAAGATTAAAAGAAAAATGTTGAGTATCACGGTTCAATTGTGTTCTAAACAGAAACATCCATTTCGAACGCGCTACTGTCTTATAAAAAAAACTACTCTTGATTTTATATGCCCGGTCTTTCTGCTTGTGCGGTGATAGCACTTCTCAACTGCACTTGTGATGTTAGGCTTCGTAAGGTGTTTAGTTTGTTCAAAATCGCACTATTGCTGTATTTGAAATTTTCGATTATCGATTAACGGTTTTCGATATTTATCGGAGGCATTCTGATACAAAAAATTATTTAAGAACACTTATAGACTCATAAAGTATGTGTGGGCAAATTTCATAAAAAAATCGCCCCGGCCGTTTCGGAGTTCATAGAAAAGGAACTCACACACATGGACAAAGTGCTTATATATATATATATATATATATATATATATATATATATATATATATATATATATATATATATATATATATATTTAGTAAGTTATAAAATATGGCGATTAAGTTACACTGAATATTCCGCGTTTCATCCACACTAGGATTCTTCAGGCTTATGCGAGCATTTTGTGGTTGTCTCGCGTTTTTATATATGCACCTTCTATTGAGTTTTTTTGTGAGCCAACCAGCTTTTTTCTAGTATCCACCGCACCCTTTCTAATCAGCCAATGAACAGGCAGTTACAGGACAAAGGCCCATTTGACCTCCGGTTGACCCAAAACAATAAATGTTAAAGGGTAATAATAGGGGTCAAAGTTAAAAAAAAAATTGACCGCTTTTTCTTTTTTTTTTGCTCAGCATACACCTTTAAACAACCGGGCAATGCCGGGCACCCATGCTAGTATATATATATATATAAACCATAAGTTCATCATCATCATTATCATCATCATCATCATCATCATCGAGTATATAGATAAAATAATATACGCATATATATGCAAACATACACATACACACACACATACACACACACACATATATATATATATGCGTGTGTGTGTGTGTGTTTGCATATATATGCGTATATTATTTTATCTATATACTCGATGATGATGATGATGATGATGATGATGATATTTTTTCGGGGATGAAATATGGATGCCTTTGTGTAGTTTTCTTGTCTAATATATATTTTATGCTATATGTATCCACACACACACACACACACACACACACACACATATATATATATATATATATATATATATATATATATAGAGAGAGAGAGAGAGAGAGAGAGACGGAGAGATAGTGAGAGAGTTAGAGAGAGAAAGAGAGATAGAGGATTAATGATATAAAGTGTTATAAATAGGTACATAACCATCACAACTTTTCAATGCACGATGTCTTCGTTTTTTTTTTTGTTTTAATTTTATTTTGAGGGAATTAATTCCCTGAAATGATAACATTTAAAACAGATTTTAATCCAATCTGATCGGAAAATAAAAATAAGTTTGACATTTTACTCGGCTATCAGGTACGATAGGTTCATAAGCGTGGCATTCGCAAATGCAGATAAGCATAAAATAAAAATAAATAAAAATGGGTGTTTTTTTTAAATTTTATTTTATCTTAAATGAAACACAGTTGAACGTAAAAATAATAAAATATATAAAATATTAACCACAGAATAATTAGCGGCTTTAATAATGAAGTCGAAAGTTATCTCCCCTGGCATATCTCTACTTTATTAGGCTTACTATATTTGTAAATGTAATATAGGTCCTCTTTCTCTTACATTTAATAAGATTAATTATATATGCGCCAAAAAAGTCGATAGGTTACATCGATCGATAAGCAGTAGTTCGATAAATCAAAAATATACCAATTGATTAATTTTGTTTGACATAAATGATTCTATGCACATAAACACGATCGAAATATCATTCATTAATCGTATTTAAGTCCTACTTCTTACTTGTTGAACCCGAGCAATATTTTTGTTTCGATACGATCACAGGCTTTGTTAGGATGAAGCCAGCTTTTACAAGATGTCTACCTATATCATCATCGACCTTTCCCTCTCATGCACCTGCAAGTTTCGTACTGTTGCAGTTGCTGGCCTTTAAACCGTTCTCTCACTGTATCTTCGACCGTTATTTTGCCACATTGCCTTAGGATATTCTAAGTGCAAATATTTCAACAACAAAAAATTATAACGTAAAAGATAAAGAAATAATAACAAACTTGACAGCATCTAAAGATGTTTAAAGACTACCTTCGTCACTTCCTATCACTTATTCAAGGAGAGCAAAGAACGTTTTAAAAACACCGATTTCCCCTGACTCACCCTGTATATAGATATTCTAACATTTCTTTTTACGAGAGATAAATAGCTAACACATGGAAGAGATTACTATTTTCTTTACTAATTTATTAATTATATTATTAAGGACAACTATGGGGAGAAAGTAGACATAAGGGTGGCATTTCACTCTTAGCAATTACTAAAGTTTTCATTTCAGTTAATATAGCATTATTGGCGACGTGCCTCGTATGACTCTCATAAACATACTAACCGAAACCTTCGTTCTTTTAAAACCTTGATACCGTGTCGTTATTCGTCATCTTGCTGATATCTTTGTTTTACTTTTTTTGTCCTCACTTGACCTTACACAACATATATTCCTGTCTCGTTCGTGGAAACTCGTTTATTTCCCAAACTTCGTGTCATTTCGATCTGTACTTAGCTCGACTCTTGTCAAGATTAACTGTAGTTAATGTAATCGCTATCCGATATCAGGTCATCCATCAAATGTGGCATCCCTGTGCCGATTTTATGAGTAATTGTATTGAAAGCGCTTGGATGAACTCAGAACATTAGTAGCCTCTCGACATAAATACCTTTTTGGCCTTCGGGCCGGGATTAAAGTGTAGTATCTGTTGCGGCAGATACTGCAAGCTATGACTAGCTATGACTAGCTATGACTAGCAAAGACCAGATGTGGGGGCAACCCCACATGCCTGACCTTTAACCAGCTCCCATTTCCCACCTCTCGGGAGCTGGTCTCCTTTTCCCCTTCCCCCTCCCTTCACTCCTCACATTAAAAATCGGCCTTGTGCCTAATTTGCTCGGTGGGGGAGCAAATAAATACCATCTGTTGCGGCAGATACTGCAAGCAATGACCATATGTGGGGGACACCCCCATATATAAGACCTTAGTCAATATAGGGGCAACTCTTCATACCAATTGTCACTATCCAGCTCCCCTACTCCGCGGTGAGTTGGTCCCCATTTTTCCTTCACTCCTCACATTAAAAATCGGCCTTGTGCCTAATTTGCTCGGTGGGGGAGTAAATAAATACCCTCTCGACATAAATACCTCCGACAAACAAGACAAGCAGTAAAATATTACCCCATACTCTCAGGCCTCTACTTCCCTGAATGTACTGGCATGCAGAAGTTCAAATGTAATGCGAACAGGCATCTCACTGCCTTATTTCCTTATACACACGGTTGGAATGATAAAATTGTCGCCCTAGAAAAGACGACATTATTCCATTTCTGCTTGATGAAGAACGGTTTTCTTTTTTTTTTTTTTCCTGACCATCTACTAATTGGCCAGTTGTGTACAAATGCCAAAAGCGATAGGAGCCTTCTATTATGTGTGAAAGTGACACAATATTCAACGAGCGATATCGGAGATGCACCGCTGTACGACTCATGCTTTCTACCGATCCAAATTATGACTACAGGGTCATTGCCAGCACCCTCAAGATGCAAATCCGGACGATTCAACGTTTGAGGGCACAATTCAACGCATTGGTCGACCCACTGTTATAGTGTTTGGTATGGTTTCATATCATGCCAACTCACATCTTCCAAGTCAGGTTGAAAGTCAAAACCAAAGTGTACCTGGATTGCGGAAGAGTGTGGTGATACTCTGGTGCAATCAGGTGGCCGCTGGCAGATTCTGGGTGTGGCAATAGGACTCAAACTCGGCTTTAGAAGGACTGCTGAGATTTGTACCCTTCTCTCACTGACCCCCGCCTTCTCTCCTGACCTGAAACTGCTAGACTATTTCGTTTGGTCATACGTTGAGAACATCACCAACATATCCCTCTACAGAACCAAAGAAAACATGATTGCCGCCACCCGCCGAGTATTCGCCGAGCTCCCGCCGGCGCTTGTGGAAAAGGCATTCTCCCACTTCCAAGACCGTATCGAGGCGGCAATTGAAGCTGAAGGCGGCTACATTAAATAGCTGTCAGATCTTCTACATAATCAAGTTATCTGAATTCATTTTTTTCAAGAAAATATTTAAAATAAAGTTGTAGTGTTGTTTTCTTTAGGGCGACACTTTTATTGTTCTACCCTGTAGTGTCCCTGAAAATCTGGTCCCAACTAGCAGCCCCTTTAAAACATTGTGGTACTGTGCATTGTTTGATAATAAAAAAAAAAATGTCGATCAGTGTAAATCAGCGCTTTTAGGGTTTTTTTTTTTTTTTTTTTTTTTTTTACTTGAAATGCATTTATTTGAAATTCCAAAGTGTTTGTCGATGGAAATTAAAAACAGTAATTAAGAAGAGAAACAAATGATTCGTCCATAAACGGTTTTCAACACGTTTATCTGAAAACGAAATAGTGGTATGAGCACGAAGACGGTAATGAACGATTTTGGTTTTCTATCACGGCGAATCATTGCTCCGCCTCTTATTCATATCGACTCGGCATATTGCTGACTCATGTCAAAAAAAAAAAAAAAAAAAAAAAAACACTTATGAACATTATTATGTGTGGACATGTTTTACCTTCTTGAACGTTATTTGCGTCACGCTTTTGGGAACATCTTGAATATTAAAACAAGGAGAACGTTGTTATATTTAATTCAGTAAATAGATAATCCCTTCTTATCTTTAATTTTCTTATCACTTTGTTTGTACTGAGGATGTGGCATTCTATCGTATGTGAAACATTCTCCCATTAGTTTAGTTACTCCATCCGAGAGATCTTTTTAAGATTCTTACTCTCCCTTTAAATGAAATTGTTTGTATTTCTTTGGCACTTGGTTCACCGGTTATATTCGTCAGATAATCTCTGATATTCTTTTTCATTAACCCGGTTGCTCCTATAATGACAGGAATGATATACACCTTCTAAAGGTTCCAACTTCTTACCATGTCGTACATAATTCCTTGGGATTTTGTTATTTTCTCCCTTTCTGTTCTGTTAAGGCCATCATCATTAGAGACGCTTACTTCAACTACGGTTTCAACTTTTTCTCTTTTGTCCCATATCACTATGTCAGGCTTAATAGCCCCGTTTTCTAAGTATGTCGCTCTGGGAATTTCGAAGTCATAGTGGGTGGTATATAATTTATTTCCAACTGTTCTTTCAGGTACATTGCCTCAAGACTTGCAGCTATATTTGATATTCAGGTTTTGACAGATTTTTCAATGCAGACATTTACACCGTCCATTGAGTCGCATTGTATAATAGCCGTCCCGGAACAGAACTTCACAACTGGATGTCAGGTGGCTCACATTCTCTTCTTCTGTGTGGCAGAACCTGCACATTGTTGTTATTGCGGAAACCACTTATTTTTTTTTAAACATTGGCCATGAAGCCTTGATCTTCATCGGCCATTATTATTCTCTCCTGATCATAGTGAAGATCCTTTTTTTAAGCCAATCTACAGAGCCTTCTTTATCTATATATTCCTGTGGATATATTCGCCAGATAGTTTTTGGAATTCTTTTTCATCAGCCCAGTTGAAATCAAGAAAATACTTAACACGCTGTTGGTTGGCCTATACTTCCAGTTTTCTGTAATGTCAGGTCTTAGTGTATCTGAGTAAATAATCGTTATAATCGTGTGTTTACTAAAAATATTTACCCCGTATATATATATATATATATGAATATATATATAAATATATATAAATATATATATATATAAATTTACAAATATATAAATATATATATATATAAATTTATAAATATATAAATATATATACATAAATATATATATATATAAATATATATATACATAAATATATATATATACATAAATATATATATAAATATATATACATAAATACATATATAAATATATGCATAATATATATATATAAATATATACCTAATATATATATAAAATATATATAAATATATATATATATATATATACATAAATATATATGTTTGGTGTTTGGATGTGTATGTTGAGCAAAAAAAAAGCAGTCAATTTTTTTTTAATTTTAACCCCTATTATGACCTTTTTACATTTATTGTTTGGGGCTCATATCAAGTTATTAACTTAGATCCATGTCCAAGGAACCTATATCTAAAATCTCAAGTATTTTAGACTTCAAAAAGGAGTTTGGTAGAATTATCATAGGTCAAATCGTTGAAAATCTACACAGTTATAGTGTAGAGAAATGTACACACACACATAGACACACAGACACATAGACTCCATTTTTATAGATATATAGACTAGCATGGGTGCCTGGCTGTCCCGGGTGTTTTGAGGTGTATGTTGAGAAAAAAGCGATCAATTTTTTAACTTTGACCCCTATTATGACCCCTTAAAATTATTTTTTCGGCTCAAATCAAGTTATAAAGTTAGATCCCTGTCCAAGGAACCTATATCTAAAATTTCAAATTTTTAGACCCAAAATTTCCGGAGGAATTTGGAAGAGTTCTCAAAGGTCAAATCGTTAAACTTTGACCCCTTAACAGGAAAATTTCTGCCCGAAAACCGATCACAAAGATTTTTCCAAATCTCAGTCCATATATATCAAATTTCGAGTCTGTAGACTGAAAATGGCAGAGTTATTGCGTAGGGAAAGGTACACACCCACACACTCACACACAGACACACAGAGAGACATGTTCACTTTTATAGATATACTAGCATTTCAGCAAAAAAAGTGGTAGTAGGAAGGCAGGCTCGAACCCGTACCACGAAGGAGGAAAAGAACGGGGGGAAACCTGACGTCTTGCGATTACGACCACCGCCACACCTGAAGTGACTTGCGTTGAAATTAAGGCTAGACAATAAAAAAGAGAGGATATCTTTCAAAAATATCGGCGAAAAAAAAAACGAACACCCCCCCCTGTAGAAATGTGGCTAGTTGAAGGTGAAAATATTAATGTTTTTTTTCCATTTTTTCGATATTTGTCGTATGAAAGGTCGAACTCTAAAACGATACTGATCTAGGTAAAATGTCGAAAATTGTAGGCAGATATGCAAACATACATACATACATACATACATACATACATACATACATACATTTATATATTGGTAACTTAAAATTTTCGACCCAAACTGATGAAATCCTTGCCCTATCTCTGAATACCCTTTATGGAAAATTCCAAATGTTTAGACCAGCCATCGTCTGCGTAATTTGGTAGAGACTGCAGAGGCCAATTTTTAAAAAACTTATGACCCCTTAAAATTTATTGTTTTGGACTCAAATTAAGTTATTAAATTAGATCCATGTCCAAGGAACCTATATCTAAAATTTCAAATGTTTAGACCCAAAATTGAGTTTTGTAGAGTTCTCAAAAATCAAATCTTTGAACTTTGACCCTTTAACAGTCAAATTTCTGGCCGAAAATGGATCCCAAAGATTTTCCCAAATCTTAATACCCTGTAGATCAAATTTCGAGTCTGTAAACTTAAAATTGACAAAGTTATTGTGTAGAGATATGTACACATATACACACAGACACACAGATACACATACACGTTCACTTTATATATATATATATATATATATATATATATATATGTATAGATAGATAGATAGATAGATAGATAGATAGACGTAAACATATATGGAAACAATTTTGTGTTTGCTGTAAGCTTTTTACGCAAATATTATGCAAGTATAAATCAAGTAGAATATCTGCATGAATATAATTACACGTAAAAGTTAACTAAAGATGATCATCCCATGAGAAAACCGAAAAAACTAATAGGGAATTAATTAAAATGAATGTTTAAAAGAATGTGCAAATTAGCTAGCTCTTTAGATAGTGAATGCAATTCCACAACCCATATATAAGACAATTGTATTTTCTTTTTAAATAAATAGAAAAGAGGGTTTTTGATATGAATATCAATACACACAGACGAAAAACGAATTCATAGGAGTATAGAAAAGCAATTAAAAACATATAGAAATAAAGAAAATATTTAAAAAATATAGAAATAAGCAAAATACAAAACATATACAAATACAAACAATTTAAAAAAGTATAAAACTAATAATAATAATGATAATAATAATAATAATAATAATAATAATAATAATAATAATAAAATTGTGAATGTAGATAAAAACTTGTACTTCTATTTTTATTTTATGGCAAATAAGTAAATTGGCGATTGAGCTTTTTAATTATTGGACTATATTCGTTAGAATCAAAAGAATATATGAAAATATTCAAAAATTCTAAAATATCAGTTATAGAGAAATTGAATCAAAAAGTGTATCTGTGTATCTAATTTGAAAAGTGGCATTATATTTCTTTAAAATTTTAACTCTTAATATAAATATATTTGAAGTGCGATCCGGCGCTGGATTGGATTTAATCATCAGAACAATTATGTATTCTTAACGATGCTTATAACACCATATTACTTTGTTTTTACTGCAACCCCGACATACTGTTCTGCACTTCTTTTTACAAGGTAGTCCCCACTTATCAAGGCACGAAGACCACTCGAGGATAAGGGTAAATAAATGTAAGGTGGTAGTTTAGTAATCGATAATAATGTAGATTGGATAGAATTTAGATTATTTGTTTAGATTGGACTTGAAGGCAGCCATAATGTAATCGGCTGAGAAGAAATCCAATGGAACAGTGCTCCACACGCGGGCAGTTTTAGGAAAGAAACTTCGTTCATGGAATCTGCGTTTAGAATTAGGCAGATAGAAAGAAAGGAAATTGTTCATAACGGTTGTAGCTAGATTAGTGTTTTACGTGAAAATTTGGCAAGGTGATATAGATTCTACCATAGATGAACACTTGCCATGAAAATAACGATAGAGCAGAGATAGTCTCGCAACGTCTCTTCAGTAGGAAAGAGGTTTCAAAGAAGGAAAGAAAGGCAAACTGTTTACGCGTTGCCTTAAGAGGAATTGCTTTCCAACACCCTGGAAAACCTCATCAGTATGCCCTCTATTTAAGAATTCAGGTGATAAATCATATCCCTCTCAATACAGACCAATAAGTCTCCTGAGTGTCATGAATAAGTTGTTGGAATCCATATTAAATAGAGAAGTAGTCAACTACCTCAGCAAAAATAACCTTCTTAGTGACATGCAATATGGTTTCCGTTCTGCTAGATCTACAGCAAATGTGCTAACAGTTATATCTCATAGAATTAGCGAATCTCTCGACAAAGGCTTCCTTTCTAGGGCAATTGCTCTTGACATATCAAAGGCCTTCGATAAGGTATGGCATAAAGGCCTACTTCACAAGATTTCCAGCTACGGTATAACTGGAAATGTTTTCTCTATCATTAAATCATTTCTCTCTGATAGGCTCATAAGAGTAGTGGTTGATGGTCAGAAATCAGAGGCCCACAGTATTTATGCTGGAGTCCTTCAGGGGTCCATCCTAGGTCTAACTCTCTTCTTGATTTACATTAATGATCTCCCAAAACACATACTAAAATAAATCGTTGACATCTATGCTGATGACACGACCATCTATGGCAACACATCAAAGGCCGTATATGAAAATGTTCTCTCTGATTCTCTCTCCTCAGATCTTGAGCGCGTGGTACAGTGGGAGAAGAGGTGGCTAGTTACCTTTAATGCATCTAAGACCAAGCTCCTATCATTAAATCATAAACGCTCTGATCCCCATCTGGCACCGATTGAAATGAATGGCTCTCGTCTAGGGGATGCCCCATGTTTTGATAAGCTTTACTCCTGATCTGAAATGGAACACATACATCAAGTCTGTGGCCGAGGTTGTCGAGAAGATGGTGGGATTCTTCTACCACTCCAGAAGATATTTAACTAATGATGCTATTCTCTATCTATATAAGAGCCAAGTACCTCCAAGGATGGAGTACTGCTGCCACTTCTGCGCAGGAGCTGCTAAAAACAGCCTATCCTGCATTGACAGAGTACAAAATAGACTTCGTGGCTTGGTAGGGGATGCCCTTTTCTCTTCCCTGCAACCTCTCTACCAAAGAAGAGACGTTGCGAGTCTGTCTCTGTTTTATCGTTATTTACATGACAAGTGCTCGTCTAAGCTCCATTCTCTGGTCCCCGCCCCGCCAATCCTTCATGAAAAACACCCGACTAGTAGCTGAAACCACTGTCAATAATTTTCTCCACTCTTTATCTGTGCCTAAATCAAAACGTAGATTCCATGAACAAAGCTACTTTCTTAGAACTGCACGCCTGTGGAACTCTCTGCCGCTTGCCTGTCCCCCCCCCGACTTCAACTTGGATGTCTTCAAGTCGAACACAAACAAATTCCTGATAAACCGCCCCCTTAAGTAAGACACTTTATCAAATCTCCAATACTAACGATTACTACGATACTATCCCATTGATTACTGTAGATACAATAATCCTTATCCCCGAGTGGATTCTGGGCCTTGATAAGTGGTGACACTACGTAAATAAAAAATGTAGCAGCATTCCTCCATCCTAGGAAATACTTATCTCTTATAAAGGTAAGGAATTGCATCGGCAGTGAGGTATCTATTAAAGCGGTAGAATGACCCCATCATTTTTCCAGCGGCTTGAGCAATGGATTTGGCGCAGGTGTTCCATTTCAGATCAGGAATAAAGATCAAACCAAGAAGCTTGTCAAAACATGGAACCTCCACAAGACGGAAGCCATTCATTTGAATTGGAGACAGATAAGTGGTCATTAAAATTAGTCAGCCAAGCCTTTCCCTAATGCACCACATGCTCAATGTCAGAGGAGAAAAAAAGAGAAAATGTTGGAAAATGTTGGAATCAATGTATTTTAAATATGGTTTAGATTTTATTATCATATTTGAAGTTTTAAGGAAGAAACGTATTTTTTTGTCTCTACATACGAAAAAAATTTCATTCAATTGAATATTTTTTTGTCTCTACATACGAAAAAAATTCATTGAATTGAATATTTTTGTCTCTACATACAAAAAAAAATTCATTGAATTGAATATATATATGATGATTGCAACGTCTTGTCAGACGAGTGCCACTCCCTCAGACATTTAAAATCCATGAGCCCAAATGTCTGAGGGAGTATCTATACAAATATGATGTTACAGAGTCTTAGCTTTGTACGACAGCTAAGTCTCTCCCTCGGTTCAAAATGTTGAGATCCAGCAACAAGCAAGAGCAAGATAGCCAGCAACAAATTAAACTGCAGACCAGCTTAATGCGGGTACTGGTCTTCCGCTTTATGGTTTTTTAAATCAGAGATTTGCTTCTCCTAGAAAGGTTGCCTTCACCACGGCTTACGGGAGCCCTCTCTACCCCAATACGCATATATACACACACACACACACAAATATACACGGTGCTAGTTGACCGTTGACCCAGAAAAGAGTTCATTCGCCCTTTGGAAGGTCTTGTTTTTAATCCTTCAGAGAGACTAGCAACCCTCCTCACCAAACAAGTCTGGTGGGGGAACCAGTTTAGTCGCAGGTGACCCGACCATGAGGTAGTAACCCAGTACTACCTGAATATATATATATATATATATATATATATATATATATATATAAGTTTAGTGGTGCTGAAAAGCAAAATACGTGTCTATTCACAGCTGAACATTTTGCTAACCACAATTCATTTCCTCTGATGATATAGGCCATTATTGAAAATCCATGGATTAAGGAAATTAACATAACCCCCTTCTATATATTCCTTTTTTCAAACAATAAATTCTTAAATCGAATATATGTGTCTATATTTTGATTTTAAGAATTTAACTTTAACAACTAAATTTATATATTGCTCTATTCTTAAATATTGAGCTTCTGCTTTTTGGTTAGGATCACCCTGAAAGTATTACCTCAAGTAATATCTATCAGGATATTTCAACTGATTTTTAATCTGTCTTATCTCGCTTATATATATATATATATATATATATATATATATATATATATATATATATATATATATATATATATATATATATCTGTTCCTATTTACAATGTCTCCCCACGGGACAGAGTTAGACACCAGGGTCGTTTTTTAACGTGGAGAAAAAAAAAAATTGTCTCAGTCGTGAAGGATTTCTCCTCCACTGACAGAGAACAGGAAATTAAAGTGCAGCATCTGAAGAATAGATACTACACTTTGATCTTGACCCGAAGGCCAGGTATTTATTTGCTCCCCCACGGAGCAAATTAGGCACAAGGCCGATTTTTAATGTGAGGATTGAAGGGGAAATGGGGATCAACTTCCCGGGGAGTAGGGAAGCTGGATAGTGACAATTGGTATGAAGAGTTGCCCCTACATTGACCAAGGTCTTGTATGTGGGGTCGCCCCCACATATGGTCATTTCTTGCAGTATCTGCCGGAACAGATGTATTTATTTGCTTCCCCACTGAGCAAATTAGGCACAAGGCCGTTTTTTAATGCGGAGAGAGTGGGAGGGGGTGGGAAAGGGGGATCCAGCTCCCGAGAGGTGGGAAATGGGAGCTGGATAGTAACTGTGGTCTGTAGGGTGATCCCTACATTGACCAAGTTCAGATATGTGGAGTTACCCCCACATATGGTCTTTGCTAGTCATAGCTAGTCTTTGCTTGCCGCATCTGCCGGAACAGATACTACAATTTGATCTTTGTATTTATTTGCTTCCCCACGTAGCAAATTAGGCACAATGCCGTTTTTTAATGTGGAGATGGAGGGAAGGGGGGAGGGAAGCGGGCACCAGCTCCCGAGAGGTGGGAAATGGGAGCTGGATTAGAAACTGTTGGTATGAAGGGTTGCCCCTTCAGTGACAAAGTTTAGATATGTGGGGTTACCCCCACATATGGTCTTTGCTAGTCATAGCTGGTCTTAGCTTTGCAGCATCTGCCAGAACAGATGGTATTTATTTGCTCCCACACCGAGCAAATTAGGCACAAGGCCGATTTTTAATGTGAGGAGTGAAGGGAGGGGGAAGGGAAAAAGGGGACCAGCTCCCGAGAGGTGGGGAATGGGAGCTGGTTAAAGGTCAGGCATGTGGGGTTGCCCCCACATCTGGTCTTTGCTAGTCATAGCTAGTCATAGCTTGCAGTATCTGTCGGAACAGATGGTATTTATTTGCTCCCCCACCGAGCAAATTAGGCACAATGCCGATTTTTAATGTGAGGAGTGAAGGGAGGGGGAAAAAGGGGACCAGCTCCCGAGAAGTGGGAAATGGGAGCTGGTTAAAGGTCAGGCATGTTGGGTTGCCCCACATCTGGTCTTTGCTAGTCATAGCTGGTCTTTGCTAGTCATAGCTTGCAGTATCTGCCGGAACAAATGGTATTTATTTGCTCCACCACCGAGCAAATTAGGCACAAGGCCGATTTTTAAAGTGAGGAGTGAAGGGGAAATGGGACCAACTCCCCGGGGAGTAGGGGAGCTGGATAGTAACAATTGGTATGAAGGGTTGCCCTTACATTGACCAAGGTCTTATATGTGGAGTTGCCCCCACATACGGTCTTTGCTTGCAGTATCTGCCGGAACAGATGGTATTTATTTGCTCCCCCACCGAGCAAATTAGGCACAAGGCCAATTTTTAATGTGAGGAGTGAAGGGAGGGGGAAGGGAAAAAGGGGACCAGCTCCCGAGAGGTGGGAAATGGGAGCTGGTTAAAGGTCAGGCATGTGGGGTTGCCCCCACATCTGGTCTTTGCTAGTCATAGCTAGTCACAGCTTGCAGCATCTGCCGGAACAGATGGTATTTATTTGCTCCCCCACCGAGCAAATTAGGCACAAGGCCGATTTTTAATGTGAGGAGTGAAGGGAGGGGGAAGGGAAAAAGGGGACCAGCTCCCGAGAGGTGGGAAATGGGAGCTGGTTAATGGTCAGGCATGTGGGGCCGCCCCCACATCTGGTCTCTGCCAGTCATAGCCAGTCATAGCCTGCAGCATCTGCCGGAACAGATGGTATTTATTTGCTCCCCCACCGAGCAAATTAGGCACAAGGCCGATTTTTAATGTGAGGAGTGAAGGGAGGGGGAAGGGAAAAAGGGGACCAGCTCCCGAGAGGTGGGAAATGGGAGCTGGTTAATGGTCAGGCATGTGGGGTTGCCCCCACATCTGGTCTTTGCTAGTCATAGCTAGTCATAGCTTGCAGTATCTGCCGGAACAGATACTACACTTTGATCTTGTTTATATATTTTATTGAGAAAGAAAAAATTGAACATAAAAAACGTACAAAAAATTCAATTCAACAAAATTAGGCACAAGGCCCTACAAGAAGTTGGGAGGGGGAGGGTACAGGGTCTTTTTGACTATGTAACAGATGAGACTTTGAAGTCTTACTCTTGACTGGCAACATTTACCAAAATACCTCAATCACTCTGTGGATCCTAATCTAACTAATAACCCCAGCGTTCAATGTAAAATTTAACTATGTACAATTTGTATATTCATTTCTGTATGTTGTGTGTGCATTTTTTTTTTTTTTTTTTTTTTTTTTTTTTTTTGTGTGTGTGTGTATGTGTGAGAAAATAAAGTTCGATTTCATTAGAAAGAGTTCTTGAATTAATTGGCATAAAATGTTCGTGGAGTGGGAAAAAACTAATGAAAATGTTCATTTCAAAAATAAGGAAAATCTACTAATGTGTTGTTAGTAAGACCCCCCCTGTACTATTCTATGTGGCTAGATCCCCCACTGTTTTCCGGGGAACCGAAAACAAGCAGAGCATCCCTAATGGGGTTTGGGGAAGTCGCCTTAATGGAGGTGGGAGAAAATAAAGCAACGGATGGAGGGGGTAGGAAGGTGACCTCTGAGTAGGGGGATGATCGGGGGCATCAGAAAATAAAGATGAGGAGCAGGGGGGGTTGGGCAGACTCAGAGGTTCTCTAATACCAAAAAATAAAATCAGGAACAGGATCTCATTTGTACCACCAGTCAAGAGTTACTTTACTGAACTTATAATGCTAACCTAGGCGGGATGGGTTCCGTAGGACCCAGCACCGCCCATGCCATGCCTAAGGAGGGAACACGTATTGAAACTTGGCTCCTCGACGCATGCACAAACTAGTGCTGTGCACCCACCTCTTGTCAAATTCCACTCTAGGCAACCTCTTCCAATCGCATCTGATCTTTACTTTAAGCAAATGTTTAAAGTAAACGATCAGATCCCGATCAGGAACAGATGTCCCTTCGTGGACCAACTTGAGGCGCGCGATCCAAATGGTCATGCGCGCTACTGCTAGGATCGCCAGGAAAACCAAACTTTCCTCCCTGGGGAACGGCGGCTCCATGTTGTACACAAAAGTTCCTACGTCGAGATCGAGCAGACACTCGGCATCGATGCGAGCTGTTACCCCCTCGACGTACCTTAATAGGGGCTGTATCCGGCTGCAACTAAAAAATGCGTGCTCGATTGTTTCGGGCTCGCGTTCGTCACAGCACGGACAGAAGCGGCTGGTATTTTCTTTATACCGGAAAAGTACGTCGAAGAGGGGCAGCGCATTTCGGACCAGTCGCCAAGTCAGGGAGAATTCCGAGTTATTCAGAATCTCCCGTCCCGGCGCCCAACGCCATTGAGAACGGACAACCTCCATCGACCATCCCATCCGCCTACAAAGTGGATCCTTCGCGGTCCCCTCCACTAAATCCCGATACAGTTTCTTCCTTGGCTGATCGAGGACATTGGTCCCCGGCAAAGCTCTAAGAGCGGTTCGGCATTCGGAGAAGAACTTGGACTCCCCCTTCGGTCTACGACGACCTTCTACCGAAGGGTTGGGTTTGAGGTTGGGAAACGAGTTCTCAACCACAGGAACCCAAGGAGCGTCTCCTTCAAGCGAACGACCCAGGAAAGCCAATCTCTCGGCGTCTCTATGACACAAGAGACTGGGCTGACCCAGGCCTCCCTCGCTCGGATTTTGAACACAGACCTCTCTGCAGACATAATGCTTACCCTCGTTCCACAAAAGTGAATCGAGGCGCCCTTGTAAGCGGGTTAGTCGTTCTGCAGGGAGAGGAAGTACAGACAAACGGTAAAGGATGAGCGGAAAGACGTATGTAGCACACGCCTCCGCCCGACCCTTCAAAGACAATTTCCTTCCAATCCAAGTCTTTACTGACGATTTGACCTTAGACTGTACTTCCGACCAATTCTTTTCCAGCTGAAGTCCCGGTCCAAACCAGACACCGAGAATACGGACCGGTCCATCGGTCCAGCTGAAAATACCTGGAAGCGAGTTTACCCCGGTCCAGGCCCCCAACCGCAGGCCAACAGACTTGCTACGGTTGAAGATGGCCCCTGTTACTTCTTCGTATCGAGCGAGCGCCTCGACCACCGCTTGAACGTCCGTGAGGCAAGACACGAACACGGTGACGTCATCGGCGAACGCGGAAACCCTGGCTCGTGTGCCTCCAGGGAGAGCTATTCCGCGCAGGACTGGTGTAGCCGCCTCGTCCCTTAACTTGCGAAGGAGGGGTTCCAACGCCAGGACATACAACAGAGGCGACAGCGGACAACCCTGTCGCACCGACCGAGAGACAGCGAATGACTCCGACAGCTTACCGTTGATCTGCACCGCTACCGTCGGCCTGTCATACAGAACAAAGATCCACTTGCGGAAGTCCGGATTAAATCCGGCGGCCTCTAGCACAGATCCTAGGAACCGATGGTCGACCCTATCGAATGCCTTGGACTGATCCAAACTGATCAGCGCGGCTTCGGCGTCGTCTTCTGTCCCCTCTATGATCGAGCGTATCAAGTGCAAATTGTCTTGAATCGATCTCCCCTTCACAGCATAAGTCTGGTCCGGTTCGATCAAGTCAGTGATGACAACCTGCAAGCGATTCGCAAGAATCTTTGCCAAAATCTTTAACTCTGTGTTTAGCAGAGTCAAGGGCCTAAAATCATCAAAGTTTTCCCTCCCACCATGCCGTTGACCTTTCCTCAGCAATGTGATCACACCCTTGGTCACCTGTCCAGGGATGGAACCCTGGGCAAACCAATGGTTGAACATATCCTTCAGAATAGGGACCAACATGGGCGACAGCCTCAAGTAAAACTCGTAGGGTAAACCATCAAGCCCCGGGGATTTGTTATAGCCGACCTGCTTCAACGCAGTAATGACCTCATGTTCAGTAATAAGACCATCACAGCTAGCCGCCCGAGCCGCCGTGAGGCGGGGCGAGTCAGCCAAATAGCTGCCAAACTCATCAACCCTGAGTCCGGGTAGTTGGGTGAAGCGCACCGATAGATGCTCCCGAAACCCCTCGCAGATCGCCCGAGTCGATACTAAGGGCTGTCCTTCCAGGTTATGTACTTTACGAATGTACCCATCCGAACCGCGCCTTAAAGCAGCCTTACGCTCAACAGCGTCAACATTCACAGCCTCGTTAGAAACTTTCTTTAACCTAGCCCTAACTACTTGACCTTCATACCGTTCGCTAGCCAAGCGGTTGAGATCTTGTTTAGCTAGTGCTAACTCTAGGGGGTCCCCCCCTCCACCGCCCGGGTCAGCTTATCCTCTAAACGCTTCTTTGCCTTAGCCTTATCTATCGCGAGGCGTTGGCTATACTGGACAGAGAAGCGCCTAATTTTGGCCTTGAGACTAACCCACCACTTACTCCCTGTAACCGCCCCCACTAAAGCCCGCTGAATTAGCTCAGTGACCTTCAACCGGTAGTCCTCCAGCTCCAACAAGGTGCTGTTGAACTTCCAGTATCCGGCCAGTTTAGGCCTAGCGCTTAAGCTCAAACGGGCCATAACAAGTTTATGGTCCGAGTGTCCTAGCAAGTGGAACGTGGGGCAAGATAGGAAGTCTACATCGCCTCTTCTAACTAACATCCGATCCAAGTAAGTGCTTGGATGGGAAGGCACTACAGGATGCCACGTCCACATCTCCCGCCCCGGATGATCCAGACGAAATCTGTCGACGAGATCGCACGAGGCCATCAGGTCAGACAGACTGCTGTCACACCACGCCGACCCGCTAGTCCCCCCGACCTTATCTATTTTGGGATCAAGGATTGCATTCCAATCCCCCATTAAAACTAACCGTTCTGGATCCACTAAGAAGCCCTCCAACCGTCGAAAAAAGGTTGCCCTCTCTACAGCAGCATTGGGAGCATAAACAGCAACAATCCGAAAAACACTACAATTAACAGCAACATCAACAACAAGCGCCCGCCCGTCCTCGCCTGCGTGAACAACATTCACCGACGCTGACAGGGTGCGACTCACTAGCAAGGAGATTCCACGACTATAGGTATTGCCATATGCTGAGTAGACATCGTAATCGTTTACCAGCACCTGACAATCCGCGTCACAAACAAAGTGGGTCTCCTGGATAGCGGCAATATCTACCTTGAGGGACACCAAGTCTCTCACAACGCGCGAGGCCTTGCTTCGACACCTGATGCCCCTCACATTCAATGTAGCCAAGTTCAAAGACATGATCACTTACCTCAAGCACTGTCACAGACGGGTCTGAAATCCTGGGCAGTGAGGACATGGCAGGCCTGGCCAAGGCTGCCGGTAAGTAAATCCGATGAAGGTGATCCATCCTTGGCCACGCCCCCCACGTCCAGGGGGAAGGTTAGTTTGAGTGCCCTGTATAGCGATGGGTGTACATACATGGGGATTCTACCCTCACATTTAAAGAAAATGTTGGTCAGTGAAGGATGGTCCCTATCCACCAGCTGCTGGCCTGGGATCGCATTCTTCGCTGCCTTAATCATTGCCCACATTCCTCCAGTCCTACCGTCCTTGTTGACCCTAACGAAAGTGGTCAACAAGGGAGCGTCCTTGAATTTAGTGGGGTCTGTTACTAGGTCTCCACCGACTTTTTCAAAGTTTTTGAGTTTATTGTACCGGACCTTCTGTTGTCCTTTAAGGTCCGGAGCCGGTTGGAGAGGGTCTGTTTCACAAATCCTGCTTCCTGGCAGAAAGGGGAGCTTTTTGGTCCGTTCAGTGCGGACTTTGGGAGTGGGGGAGGGGACCTCTTTTGGTTGATGGGGAGGCTGAGCGCTTGGGGAGGGGGTAGCCTGCTCGTTTTCTTCTTTTTGGCTCCTGTCACGGGATGAGGGGCGGGAAGAGTTTCTTGGGGCCTTTATAGGAGAGGGGGAAGGTTGTTCGGGTTGCTGGGGTGTTGGGATCACAGGGGGCTCATCCTGTGTTGTTGTTGCGAGGGAGTCCTTCTCAGTCTCAGTGGGGGTAGGAGAGTTTGCGCGTGTCTTGCGGCTTTTCCTCCTCCTGGCCCTCCTGATCTCTGTTGCGCTCAGGGCCATAGAGACTGTTGTTGTCTCTTCCTCTGCCTCTGACGCGGCCTCCTCCTCAGATTCTGGTAGTTTCCTCTTGTTTGAGGAGGAGGGTGTCTGTGTGTCCATTATCTCCGTCTCGCTCTTCGGTTGTTCTTGGTCTTGGGTGACTGTCTGCAAGGATGGCTGTTTGTTGATCTTGCCTTTCTTTACAACCGTCACCCAGCCTGTCGGTGCCTCTGGAGGATTTGCGGCCGGCGCGGGAGCAGCGGCTTGATTTGTTGTCACGCTTGTTCCCGCCGCTTTTGTGGGCTTCTTCCCTCCATTTCTCTTTGGACAGTCCTTCGCCATATGCCCTTGTTGTGTGCACAGCCAGCAATGAGGCCTCCTCCCTTCCACTATAAGGGAGAGTGTCCACTCTCCGAACTTGAGTGTGGCTGGGATGGCGTAGAATCCAGCCTTGTCCAGGACCATCTGTACTTTGTAGTCCCCGGTCATGATGTTTCTTAATCCGCGGACCGGGGTGACTTCCTCTACGTCTCCATACTGGCTTAGGATAGCCCCCAGTTGTTTGGCCTCCATATAGCAGGGGACGTTTAGAGCAGAAACATTTGCTCTCCTCTTGTTCATATAGATGGGTTGGAGCTTTATGTTCCTGCTCTGATGGCAGGTCCTGGACAGCCTGACTGCGTCTTCGGAGGTGGGGAGCAGAACATCCCACTGTGCGTAACTCCTTCTACAGATGTAGTTGGCGGGAATGTTCTGCTCCAGCAACACGTTCATCATAGTGTCCTTGTTGACGCCCGTCAGACCCCTTGTCTTGGTGTCTGAAGTTATCAGCGAGAGCACTCTTTTCTCCAGAACTTCCACTTGACCCGGGAGGGGTTGGATGTTGTTCCCCTGGGTATACTCCTTGTAAGTGGAGTCGAAGAGTGCTCTGTAGTCTTCGGGCGTCAACTTCCCTTGCTGCTCTTTGGGGCCCCATGCCGGTCCTCCATCCTGGTGGGTGTCAGCTGGACTCGGGTTGGGGGGCGTAGCTGGTGTTGTGGGGCTCTCCATTGTCATGGGCATTTTTGGTTTCGGAACTGGCCCGTTACCAGGCAAAGTAGGCCATTGTGTTTTTGGCGTTGTTTCGTCCTGGCTTGGTTTGCTCTCCGGGCCGCTCCCCTTTCTTATTTTCTTCCTTTGCTGGGTGGCTGTCCCCTTGGGGGATGGAGGTGTCTCCCCTTCTGGTGCCGTGTTCCCAGCTGGAGCCTTGGTGGGTACTGTCAAGGGTGTCTCTCCTTCCAGCTTGCTTTTGTTACCACTGGCCGGAGAGTCACCCCTTTTCCGTATTTGGTCCTCTTGGGGAGTGTTGGGGGGCCAATCACTGTCTTCCCCGCCGAATAGTGAGCAGATGGAGGCTATTACGTCTTCATCCAGCGCCTCGGTTTGGTCCGCGGTGCTGTTTTCCTCCTTTTCTGTTGGGGAGTCGCCCTTTGGGGGAGCGGGGGATGGGTTCCCCGGTCTTCCTCCCTTGGTTTTGCCGTCCTGGGGTGCAGCTGGTTGGCTGGGTTCTGCACTTTCCCCAGCTAGTGACTTAACGGCAGCTTTTTCCGCTGGGTTGCCCTCGTGGGGAGCGGTTGCAGGTGCTTTTCGGGGGGTCGCCGCGGGCTGCGGCCCTACCCTCCCGCTTTCTTCCAAGGTCGCCGCGCGCCGGGGCCCTACCTTGTTTCCTGGCGCCGTCTCGCCGGGAGATGCATCAGCTCCCTCACATAGGGAGTCGTTAGCAGTTGAGATGCTGCGCATTTGGGGTGACGTACCCCTCCTGCCTGGCATCGTGGCAGTTGCACTGGCCGCTGGCGCGGACCAAAGTGTAGTGGGGGAAAAGAAAACCCAGGGGAATGGAGGGGGAGGAGGGGGAGGAGCGGACTTTGAAGAAATTAGAGTTTTTGACTTCCCCTCACGGGGATGTCGGGTTAGCAGCTCAGATCCCCCCGTGAGGGGGGAGAGCAGAGAAGAAAGACGCAGTGGGTGCTAGCGGGTCAGAGTGCCGCGTCGCAATTAAGAGAGAGAGGGGATAGGCATCCCTGCCCACAGAGGGGAGCAGAAACGAAGCACCCGCCCTACCCCACGTCACCCTACCCACTAACTTACCCCAACGGAAGCGAGAAAGAGAACCCTGTCTGCTCGATCCACTGGGAGAGCAGCGAAGATAGACAAAGTTTGGGCCTGGCAGGTCAGAGTGCTGCTCAGGCAATTAAGTGTGGAGAAATTAGACCATCCCAGTCTCGAGAAGTGAGACCGAAACGAAGAAAAAACAACATGCAAAAACAACAAATGAAAAAAGAAGGTCTCAACTACCAGCGATAGTGGTGTTGGTCCCGAGATTCCAGTCTCCCAAAAGAGGGGATCGGTTTCCGGGTCCAAGCTCCCACAAATGTGGAGTCGGTCCTCTAGGTCCTGACTCCCCAAAGGAGGGGGTCGGTCCTTGCTAACAAAGGTTAGTAAGAAAAAACACCTTAACCTAGCCCGAAAGCCCGGTGGTGGGTCAAGTTTAGTAACTGAGAGAACAGATACTACACTTTGATCTTGGCCCGAAGGCCAGATGCATGTTATCTTTGTATATTTGCGGATAGATAAAAAATATTACTTTTGTTCATATTTTAACCACACATTTGCAACACTGATAACGCCACCATTGTTTAAATCTTTTCATCTGATACAAAAGAAGGTTTGGCTGATAGCTGTTTTGCAGCTTTCTATTCCAGAGAGATTAACTTTAATCTTTTCTTTTCCATCATCCATAAGAAATTTATCAGAAGAAAGATGGATGGAAACATTGCACTGAATCGCCGAAATATTGCAGGCCCCTATGTCATTCATATACGTACAATTACGTAGTTTTCTTTGCATTTATCTCAAATTATACTTTACCTTTCTGTAATGGGTCTCACGCGAGTAATTAATCACTATCGGCTTGGTCCTCGGATACTAATAAACACTAACGGGACCTGTGCAAATTCAACAGGGGACTGATTCATATGTAATGATATATGGAGGTGGTGAGTCCAAGTGCTTCCACTGCATTGACTGGGTTGTGGTCTCTGGATCATAGTGATGGACCCAGGTTTCATCCTGTGTAATTAGTCGTTTGAAAAAGTTTGACTCATCTTCTTGGCACATCTCCAAATACATCCTCGGGCACTCGACGTGTTCTCGCTTCTGGAATGGTGTGAGCAACCTGGGAATCCATCTTGCAGACACCTTATGCATATGCAAATGGTCATGAATGATAGTTTCCACAGACCCTGTACTAATCTTGACATATTGGGCTATTTGGCGAATAGTAATGCGCCGATCTTCCAAAATGGCAGCCTTTAACTTGACGGACATATGCCTCATCAATGGCAGAATGGGGGTAACCAGGTCTGGGAGCTGTTTCCACAGACTTCCGGCCATGTTTGAATTCACGATGCCAGCGTTTTACAAGATCATATGATAGGGCATTATCACCATAAGTTTCTTTCATTTCATCAAAAGTCTCCTGTGGTGTGCGTCTTTTCAAATACAAAAACCGGATCACTGCTCAACATTCAACAGGCTCCATTTCACACCCTACTCAGTTCAAACACCTGTAAAACAGAAACCACAATTAGTTCAGAGCTGTAATTTGCCACCTAACCTGTAGACATATACATCATTGCACATGCAAAATTTCAGCTAGATCAGGCAACTGGAAGTGGGCCAGAGGCATTACTTATTGCACCCCCTCGTATATTGTGAAAAATTATTTTTCAATTTCCGTTCAGTAAAACAAAACTCATGATGAATTTACTGGTGTTCAAAATCGTAAAAGTGAGCGACGCTTTTCATGATTGATTTCCATAGCAACCACGTCGCTTCGGTGACTACTGTTCATACTAATTCGAAAAGATAAGTAACAAGTGAGACAGAGAGTATGAAAGCATGGAAAAGAGATAATTGGGGGGATTTTATTGAAAGCAGACGAGTGTCGTACATTGTTATTATATATGTTATGTTATTGGGGCAAAAAAATAAGACTGAAATTAAACAAAGAACAAGTGAATTTAATGGAAGCCTGGAAAAATCATTACAATATAAACATGCGAGCATGAAAAGTAATATGGTTAAGCTTAAACGAGGAAAGTAAAAGACTAGTTGTTAAAACTGGAAAAGAATAGGACAAGATATTCTAGTATAAGTATAATAAATTTATAACTTCAAATATTGCAGCATTAAGAAATTTTTAAAATTTCATTTATAACATTATATAATCAATTCTTAATATTGATCCTTGCTATAATAAGATGCAACAAACTAAGTATTATGGTATGTGTACTATGAACGATTATGAATTAATAAAGATTAATTCCGCAGAAAGCATTAATTCTAAATCAACGGTCTGTAACTTTTGCCCGTTTTAATGTGCAAAAAGTATGTATATATATATATACTAACCTTTTGCATATATATATATATATATATATATACATACATACATACTAGGCATCTCCAAACTCTTGTGAGCGTCATCACTGTACACAATAACTAGTGACGTCATCATTTCGTGGGTTTACTATAGTCTGGGTCAATTTCCATGGATGATCATTCATGAAAAAATATATGATAAATAAAGTATATTATAAAAAATGGATAAACCAATATAAAACATACCTTTTGTAAAAAAAAAAAAATAGATTTTTGATAATGAACTGCACAGACGATAAAATTAATTTTAACCTGTTCTGTTGATACATGTATCTAAAGATGATGATGCTTACAAGGGTCCGTACTTTTTAGGAAAAAGGGCGCAAAGTTTGATTAGCACCCTCTGCCATTTTAAATCATCAAATCCAAACGAATTTTTTTTAGTCGATTTTGCTTCTACAATTTTTATTATCTTAAGAGTCATATATTCTAATATAATAATTGGAAACCTGTTATATAAGAACATCTCTTTAAACTTTATATCGAGTAGTATTTGAAAGTAATATCATTTAAAGCTTTTTAAAAATAATTATTTTTTTAGAATTCTGTTCTTTTTTTTTGGGGGGGGGGAGGGGTTCAAACAATTATATTACCAGAAAAAATATCAAGAAAAAGCGTTTTTTTTTTTAACATAATCATATTGATTTTATGTTTAAATTTATTTACAACTTTAATGTTAGTGAAAAAAATAACAGGATTATATGATTTATATATATATATATATATATATATATATATATATATATATATATTAATTCTTTAATCTTTAAAGTTTAAAAAATGTGGAAATTTTTTATCGACCTACATTTATTTTGTCTAATTTTCGTAACATAAAATATGGCGGGATAGAACACCTAGAAAATATTTCCTCTCATATATTTAACGAAACCTACTTTTATTATGTTAGTTTATTTAATAATAAATAACTATAAAAAATTTCAGGAAAATATGACAATTATTTGATTTTTGCTAGATATTTAAAACATGGGTGTGCCCACGCTTTAAAATTGTCACTACATAGGAACGTTGTTTTAAAGCGTCGATAATGTAAATACGATTTTTGTGTCGCATTTTTATTATTGTTCTATGCTACAGAACTGTTTTAAAAAATATTAGCAGTTTATTTGATTTTTTTTTCTTTTGAATGGTAAAAAAGTTAGGATGATGATTTTAAACTGAATGGCTGTTGCATTATGTTACATATAAGGGGGTTAAAAACAGTGGCGCGCGTTGGACGTACCTAATATATACCAAATTTTTTGTCCTCATAGATCTTCTAGATTAGTATTTTGCCAAAATCCTGAATATCATCATATATCTATTTATATGTGAAAGGCACATTTTCTCTGTGTGTGTGTGTGTGTGTGTGTGTGTGTGTGTGTGTGTGTGTGTGTGTGCGCGAGTGCGGTCTCTATTTATTCCTAAACGACTGAGTCGATATATTTTTTTAATTTGAAACGAATGTAATGTTTTGTACTGGAACGACTCTGATAAGTATCGCTGATAGATAATCAAAAAAAGTCCCATGAAAGAAGAAACAGTTCTACCTTGCCGAAAAATAACACCCTTATACAGCCTAACATAACAAGTGCATTTGAGAAGTTTTATTTCCACACAAGCTGATAGAGCCCGACAGATAAACTTAGCAGTATAGCCAGCCTATATAAACGTTCTCCCCTGGAATAAGGAAATAATTTATCTTGCATTCTATGTGTGCTAACAATGAATGTTGTACATTACAATTTGCAAATATTTCTACCTCTTTTCATATATAGATGGCTAATTTTCATTTTAAAGATGTATTGTTAAAACATTCCAGGTGAGAACGTTGGTAGAAGTCTAAAGTTAGAAATTTTTAATTTTAAATAAATAAATATTTATTAAAAAACGAAAATATTACAAACACACACACACACACACACACGCACACACACACACACACATATATATATATATATATATATATATATATATATATATATATATATATATATATATTTCTTTTTGAATAAATATTTATTTATTTAAAATTTAAAATTTCTAACTTTCGACTTCTACCAACGCTCTCACCTGGAATGTTTTAACAATATATATATATATATATATATATATATATATATATATATATATATATATATATATATATATATATATATGTATATATATATTTATGTATATATATGTATATATATATATATATTCATTGTAGCTTAATCGCCATATATATTTTATAAATTACTATATATATATATATATATATATATATATTATTCAACATGCTTGTAATGTTAGTTTGTTCCTTATAGAAAGAAAGGCGATTCATATTTAAAATTTAAAGTGACCGAAAAACTTTGGAAGTATTTATGAATCTTTAAACGGACTATGAATAGAAAACCCTTAAAACTGCAAATATATCTTATAGTTATGAAATTTAAAACATATGGTAAAGATAAAGCTTATGTTCCCGTATCTTTACGTTATTCTCTATATTAACCGTAAGGATATTGTAGTTGTACTGAAACTTATTATTTTTAGTTAATGAAAATGAGAATGTGTATTAGTAGATGGAAACCAGTTCATGAATTTTAAGATGAAATAAAAATAAAACAAATAGTATTAATGGTTGTGGTTTAATGGTTCCCGAAGTACAACAGATGTTACACACATACATTACTTCCAAAGAAAAAATACATTACTGTCAATTAATATAAACACATGTTGCTTGGATCTGAGATAGAGGATATACGTGGAAAGTAAATAAGTTACATTTGTATTCTTCGCATGCTAGGAGTCTCTGCGACTGCTATAATTGAACGCATTTTACAGACGTGAAGTAAGAGTAAAGAAATGTTGTATAAAGATGACCAATCTGTCAAACCACATTTGATGGCTTTGAAAGACCAGCCAGAAACAGAATAAGATCTTGTCTTGATTAAACACATGCGTTAAACGAGTTTCATCAACCTTTAGACAGGAGATCGCATTTTGTAACGTTGGAATAATTTCGAAGAAGATAATTAAAAGGGAAGTAAATCAGCTAAAAGATATTTTGATAGGAAAAAACAGCAACGAATCTCCTTAAATATGGCCACACGTTTGTTCAATTATTGTCAATCTGTCGTTCATATTAACAGATGTTTCTGTGTCTTTAAAACAGCGATTACACATTTTTCTAATAGCAATGCAAAGAATGCGAAGATAAGGCTTAAGAAGCAACGTTTTATCCACTTAAACGCTTTTAATTACGCAACGTTCTGAGCTCCAGCCGCAAATGCCATTAATAATTCCACGATTAACTTATTTGAGCTAATTAATGTATTTATAAATATGCGGCTAGGCATAGCTACCTATGCCATGTGTAAATACGTATATCAGTCTCTTTCTATATATTACTAGATAAATATCTGCTAAACGACGCGTAAAATGTATTTACCTGAAGAAAAGAGTATTCTGCTTTGCACCACTTTTGATGAACACTTAATAAGCTTTTAGATAAAATTAAATTTTATCTTTAGAATTTTTACTTTATTTTAATAAAAATCAATTAACATGATTTTAATTTCAGAAAATGGCTGGCATTTCAAATTTCGGCTAAAGGAGTGTTCAGAGTAAATAACTTTAACCCAATTATGCTTAATTAGTTTGTAATGTCAATATATCAAATTTAAAGCACATCTGAAACATTAGAATTTCGAAATTAAAGGTTTTCCTTATATGGAAATTATCCAGAGAAACTTGAAGTAAATGACAACAGCCAAAAAAAAAAAAGAAAAAAAAAAGAAACAAAACAAAACAAAAAACAAATACAAGCAAAAATGCATTTATTGTTGATTGTATTATTCAGACAACCATTCTTATTACGCCAAGAAAAGCTTCGAATACTTCAGGTTCCTATGAAGAAAGCCAAAAGTTATATCTGCTGGACAGTTTACGAACATAAACGAGGTGGGAATAATGATTTCAACACCATAAATAATCAAATTACACTGTGCAAATCTCAAAAAGCACATGGCATGTGTGGACATTTTTATATGTACAATGTCAAGGAAAATCCATATCTACCCTTCTTTTTTGTTAGATTAGGTACAAAATTGCAAAATTGTAACTTTCGAGAATTTTGCAGAAAATCTTCATAATGCAAATGATGTACCGCGCAAGAGATTCCATCAGGATGTTTAAATGATGAAGAAACATTCAGAAGAAAATAGAACCCTAGCATGCTTTCATGACTGTTGTAATGTATATATATATATATATATATATATATATATATATATATATATATATAAAAGACAAGATCACAATCAACACAACAGAACAAATGTTGTTTAACGTACAATTCTGAGATTTTCATTCATAACAAATAATAATAAAATATGAATAATACAGAAAAACGGTGCTTAATCCAGAGAAATAAAGGTCAGGATACTTTTCTTACAGTGCAACAGGTCTTACGTGTCATGTACTTTTTTTACTTGAAATTTGCTGCAACGTGAAATTATTTGTGCGTTATTAGCAGTGACTGTTAACTTGTGCCTTTAATATATTAATTGAATTATATGTACTTTATTTTTTACCTGAAGTTTGTTGCACAACGTTATAAATCCCTATTTAAACACTTGCCTAGCCTAAAAATCTTACAGTCTTTAAAAATTGACAATTTTGTCGGGGACAAGACGGCACATCAACCTTTTTCAGGTCATTTAATGCCCGGTCCAGTTATTTTGAACAAAAATGTTTAATAGGGTATATATTTCTTTTTCAAGTCGGTTTGTATTTAACCCATAGTTGGGACCCTAACAGGTACTACCACTCCGGGTTAGAGTGGGTCTGGGAGCAATGGCAATTAAAAGGTGGCTCCACACTCCCCAAAGCCCGAAAGCTGGGGCCTCACCACCGGATATAGTTTAAGGTCATATTCAGGACCTTCAACATTTATGGCTTTTTTACGACTGTTTAATCTACATACTAATGATTAAATGTGATTTAGGATATTGGCGAAACATAAGCGAAGATATGCTGAATAGCCTTTTCTAAAGGATACTCGCTTCTAAAGGGCTTGTTTTTTATGTTGATATCGCTTGATGGTCTAATTACTGGACGTCATCTAATGACTAAACAATCAGACGATCAAGATAACATGAGCTTCTTAAGAAATTATAAAATATACAAATAGAGTTGTATGAGGTCATAAAATAAAATAAAAAAATCCTCGGAAATGTATATAGTAATATAGTTCATTGATACTAAATTAAAAAAAAAAATAATACGCACTTTATACTTTAAAACAACGTATTTTACAATGAATAGGATTTGAAAAGGTTTCACTGAAGAGTCTTCGTTTACCATCATCATCCTCATCATCTATTATTATTACGATAGCGTGTGTGTTTTTTTCCTGTGTCACGCTTACATCCGGTTCGTTTAATTGTTATGTACTTCCATTTCTTGTCATAAATAATTTTACCAAGACTTCTCCATAAGTTTTGTTTTCGGTTCCGATTTTAACTGACGCCACTCCAGTAATCTGTTCTTTTTTTATAAATAATTTTATCAAGAATTCTTCATAAGTTTTGGTTTCGGTTTCGATTTTAACTGATGCCACTTAAGTCATCTATTTTTTTTTATAAATAATTTTATCAAGAAGTGTTCATAAGTTTTGGTTTCGGTTTCGATTTTAGCTGACACCACTCCATTAATCTGTTCTTTTTTATAAATAATTTTATCAAGAAGTGTTCATAAGTTTTGGTTTCGGTTTTGATTATGGCTGAAAAAACTCAAGTTATATATAACATATAAAAATCGATAGAATATTAACTCTATAATAATATATACCAAATTTTCAAGAATTGAAATATCATATTTAAGCGTACTTTACGACCGGGCTACGCCGGGCGTTCCTACTAGCTTAAATAAATAATTTTACATTTTTAAAAAAAGAGCTACGATAATATCAGAGCGTCTCCCTTTACACTGAATATCTACAGAATGCCAACATCAATATATTACATATGAATGGGTCACCTGTAGAATTTCCACGGGTTCCGCTGGTTGTTGTTATTATTATTATTATTATTATTATTATTATTATTATTATTATTATTATTACTAAAAGCGGGGTTAAATGTTTGAATGTTAAGATGAATACCCGACAGACCAGATGTGTCCAACGCCAACGAAGTCAAACCACGCGTATCTAACGTTTTTATGTTTATTTTGGATTAACAGACTATTTACAAAGTACTGAACCTAGAATATTGATTATGACACTAATATAAAATTAATATGATTTTTATAAAGTACTATCCTTCAAATGTACAGGTACCAACAGGAGCCTAATCTCATAATTAGCTGACAAATTACATTAATATAAGTTAGGTTACAACTGCCAAATTCCCCCCCCCCAAAAAAAACAATTGAAAAAGTTGAATTCTGTCTGTTAATAAAGTATTGGTTTCTGATGAGAAAAATACTGTTCAAGCAACGCAATTTCGTGGTAAGTAGTAATCAGACTACGCTCTGTTCTTAGATTACACATCGTTTTTTTTATATTGTTCTTAAGTGCTGATGAATAAATCCTTCTAGAATAAGGACATTTTTATTCTTGTTTCAATTCGAAGTACCTATTCTTAAGAGCAGGGGGAGGAGATAAATTTTCCATACATTTAAAACGACTTTCTGTCTAACGTTGCAAATAAATGCGAAGTAAAAGAATTAGTAGGGCATAAAACAGACGTATAAATTTTGGCAATAGCAAGTGCATCAAGCCACGTAAAAAACACACACACATACACCAACAAACAAAAAAACAATTAGAATATATTTGCAGATATGCACTGTCTAAATATTGCACAAGTATCACTTTGAACAAAAATATGGTAGGCATCGTCACGACCTCCTCCGGCACGGCCTTTCTATAAAGCTGAAACACAGGCGGAGAACACTGTCTTTACTTTATTAAGATGTAAGCACAAATGGTACATCTTTGAGTACTTGCAACAACCGTGACTTAGTACTGGAATTAAAAACTCATCGAAATTTAACTTTCTGTTGGTGAAACAGACCCCCGCATATTCTCCGCCGCTCAAATGATAACATATTCAATATTTGAAACCACTCTTTGTAAATAAGCGCGCAGTCTCGCCACTAATGCTTAGAAAGAAAAGGAAAACAGACATATGGATTACATGTAATTTTACCGTGTATATATATATATATATATATATATATATATATATATATATATATATAATGAGGAGTAAAATATCATATATATATATATATATATATATATATATATATATATTTGTGTTATTACTTCTGTGGGTGGTTTGGCTCACAAGGATTACTAGTGCATTGGTTTACCATGAGTGAACTGCATACCTTTCTCTTAAAAATCAATTACACGATATTCAAAGCCACGTTGAAAAGAGAGGTATATCACTTAATTTATTGTTAAGATGTGTCCTCGTATATCTAGTTAAGTTTTTTTTTTCTCGGTTGGTTCGTCACGCTTAGGTTTAAAATAGAATTTCTGTTATTCTGTCACATAAATAAATGTTTACATACTGTTTCGTATGGCCGCTTTTAATGATAGTACACACATGAAACTGTAGTCCCATTCAAAGTAATCTCCCTCAGCTGTAATGCACTTGTTGTAGCGTTCCAACAAATTCTGGAAGGCCCCATGAAAGTCTTCTTGCGTAAGCGCGCCAAAGACCCTCGTCACAGCCTTTTTCAACATCTTAATTTTCTCATAACGACAGCCTCTTATGGTTTTCTTTGAGCTTTGGGAATAGCCAAAAGTCAGTCATCTTGGTCACGTAGTCTGTGACAAAGATGGAGATGAGGACTGGTGAATTGTCCTTGGAAAATGTCACTGACCCAATTTGAAGAGTGCTGGCCTCTTCCGATGGAATTTCTTCCTGAACTTTCTTAAAGCATCAATATAGTATTCATTGTTGACTGTCTATCCATTGAAAAGCTAATGCATGTAGTGTTCTGGTGTTCTGACTTCCTTACTCTTTCCACACTTCTCATCATACTTCACAGACCTTCTTGCTTTCCTTGAATCTCTTATGACGCTCAAAAAACTAATGCCTGATTCATGCAAGATGGTCCAAAGGCAGTCTAAAGATATCTATACATTTCTGTGGCATCTTTCAAATTTAAAACATAATTTTATTGCATATCGTTCTTCTAAAGTGTCCTCACGTCTAGATTACATGTTTTTAATTCACCAGCTGTGATAATCAGGCTTTAGTAGGATGTATTCCAATTCCTGTTGTAGTTGTTCTTTAGAACCTTAGATCATAAAAATTGTTCAGTCATCTCATAAGATATATAGCAATAACATACGGACTTTTCAAGGGTCTACGATAATTTTAAATGCGTGTATAAAAAAGTCTGGAAACTTATTGAACACATCTCTTTTTTTTTCTTTTTTTTTTTTACACAGTGATCACCACTTATCAAGGCCCGGAAGCCACTCAGGGATAAGGGTTATTGCAAGTACATTAAGTTAGTGAGGAGATTTGCTGAAGTGTTTACTTAAGGAGGCGGTTCATTAGGAATTTGTTAACATTGGACTTGAAGACATCCAAGTTGTAGTCCGGAGGGAAGCAGGCAGATGGAACAGAGTTCCACAGGCGTGCAGTTCTAAGAAAGAAGCTTTGTTTATGGAATCCACGTTTTGATCTCGTATTCAAAATAGTGTATTCATTGCTCTGTCATGCTTAAGTTTAAAATAACACTTTCTAATATTTCAAAATTCAATTTAAAATACCAGTTTCATTTTTCTGCCACGCTTTAATTTGAAATAGTATTTATTTGTCTGTCACGTTAGAGTTTGAAATAGTATTTCGTTTGTCTGTTATGTTAAAGATTCAAATGGAATTTTCTCGCCTGTTATACTTAAATGTTAAATAACATTTTCGTTTCTCTATCAAGATTAAGTTGAAAAATAGCATCTTCGGTCGTCCATTACGCTTCAGTTTAAACCAGCAGTTTCATTGGTCTGTCACACTGTAATGAGGTCGTTACATGCCCATTCTCGGGACCCACAAGTTGTATGCAGACAATCGCAAGGAAACAAAGACACGAAAATAATTCGACTCACTATTGTTTTAGTGAAACAACAGACATTTATTTATAAGTACTTTCCAGAATTACGCCTTTTCCCTTATTCAAAAGTCTTCTTATACTCCAATGTGCTTAATAAGACTCTGGCGTGTCGAACACGTATTACTCTGTCTTTGTCCAGTCATGCTTAGGACGCGTGGTTTCCTATCGCTCTAGGCCCACGTGTGTAATACGTTTCTATTTGTCATTTTATGCTGCGTTTTTCTTTTTTATAATTTTTTTATTTACTTCTCTCTCGTTGTGATGCGTCATACACGGCTCGGTCATTTGTATACAGCTGCTGCTGTCATACGCGCATACGCGCTCTGCTACAACACTTTAGTTAGAAATAGCATTATCTTTTGCTGTCACGCTTGATTTTGAAATACAATTATTCTTAGCCTCCCAACTAAAATTTTAAATGGTATTCTTGTTGGCATTTTTATTGGTCTGTCGCGTTTTTCAGTTTGAAAAATATATTTTTGTTATTGTTTTGACAATTTAATTTGAAATAGAATTTTGGTTGCTTTGACCTGTCTGTTTTAAGTATCATATCCGTTGGTCTCTCCTGCTTCAATTAAAGTGACATCTTCTTTTATATTTTCCGTTTAAGTACGTCCTAGATTAAAGTATCATTGCCACATCTGAACAGGAGCTGCTCGGGGTACACTATCCTGCCTTGACAGAGTTCTAAACCGACTTCGCAATTTAATAGGCGATGCCCTTTTCTCTTTGTCGCAACCTCTTTCTCACAGAAAATACTTGCGAGCCTGTCTGTTCTTTCCAGGGCAAGTGTTCGACTGAGCTCCAATCTATTGTCCCTCTCGCCAGTCTTTCATACACACAAAAAAAGTACTAGCCGAAATTACTATCAATAAATTCCTCACTTTATATCGGTGCTTAAACCCAAACGTCGATTCCATGAACAAAGCTTATTTCATAGAACCGTCCGTATGTGAACTATGTTCCGCTAGTCTGCTTCCCAATTGACTACAATATTGTTATCTTCAAGTCCAATGTAAACAAGTTCTTATTGAACAGTCCTCGTAAATAATCTAATTATACCAATTTTCTACCTCAAACTATTGCTAAACTACTGTCCCAATAACTACAAGACACACATTAATCTCTATTCTCGAGTGGCCTCCGAGTGTTGATATATGGTGACCACTTTTGTAAAAAAAGTTTCGAATAGAAATCTTTGTCTATAAATGTAAGCTTGAAATAATATGTACATTAGTTGCATTTCTATATTTTGGAGATGAGGATTTGCTATGCGGATTATTTGGATTCATCTGACTACTGTTTGGTTTGACAAGATACATTTCCCAGTCCGAGAAGATACACCAGAAAAAGGTCGGAGGTTACATCAACCGAAACGTTGTGAAAAGAACAGTAGTCCGATAAATCTCAATAATGCAGATTTATATTTGTCTGTCATGATGCAGCTTGAAATATAAATGTTGTTCGTTATGCTTAAGTTTGAAATAGCATTTTCGTTTGGCTGTGACGCTTAAGTTTTAAATAACATTTCTCTTTGTCGTTCATGCTTATATTTGCAATAACATATTTGTTTGTCTGTGACGTTTAAATTTGAAATAGAATGTTCGTTTGTTCGTAACACCCTAGTTGGAATAGTATTTCCATTACTAAATGCTCACGTGGAACAGATGCGTCCAAACATAATTACAAGTTTTCTTGACAGTCTGTCAGTCACGCTCTGAACCTGAATAAGTCGCGGAATTCCTTTATAGAAAGACACCGTAAATATTTCCGTCGATTATTTAGTAATGTTTAAATAACAAACAGCGTCTTTTAGATGCGTCCATCAACTTCTGCTCGTCAGTCCATCCATCACGTTAACGTCTGAAATAATATGTTAATCGCGAACTGGACGGGCGTATCTTACAAATGCGCGTCCTTGCTGTTTTAAAGTGCCGCCACGTGCACCTCTTTAACATTTTTGAATGCAACAGCAACAGCAACAGCAGCACCTAGCACACCCACCGGCAGCTTTGGTAAACGTGCGATTTTTAATCCACGTGATAAATCAGTGTTTAAACACCTCGGGTCTGTTTATTCCCATGCTGGCGTTCATAGGCGCGTTTATTCCGAATGAATTAATGAGTGTTATATAAAGTATTTCGTGTTCTTGCGAACGTTATTATATTTCACAAACATTTAAACCAAAACGAGATGATTGGAGACCCCTCGTGTAAATAGTAATAATAATAGTAATAATAAAAATGATATTACTATTAAGAAATAACATACTAAAATTGGTACAATTCGAGAAAGATTATTCTCTTTGTTGTGACAGAGTTGTGACGCAAATTTGTGAAACGTTGACTAACAATATAATAATATTAATAGTAGTGGTGATAATAATGATAATAGGATGGATAACCATTTGGGAAGGCTAGGCGCTGTATGTACCGCGCCGTGTCATAGAAAATTCCAGGTTGGTATCTGGAGTCGCATTAATTCACTGGGAGAGATGCAACCCGAGTCTCCGTTCAGACATGCGCCTTACTGATGTAAAAACCTGCGTTTTACTTTATACTCTGTCATATGACAGAGTATAAAGTAAAACGCAGGTTTTTTACATCAGTAAGGAGCATGTCTGAACGGAGACACGGGTTGCATCTCTCCCAGGGAATTAATGCAACGAAAAAAAAAGTCAGCAGTAATACAAAGAAGTGTTGTTGGTTCTACACAAAGCCTTCACCACTATAAACAAATCATCTGTGTGGATTTCCGAGCAACTTGTTGTGGTGGAAGCTCATATGCCGAAATCGACGGAAGAGTCCATCATATATATATATATATATATATATATATATATATATATATATATATATATATATATATATAAAATATATATATATAAAAAATATATATATATATAAAATATATATATATATAAAATATATATATATATAAAATATATACATAAAATATATATATATATAAAATATATATATATATAAAATATATATATATATAAAATATATATATATATATAAAATATATATATATATAATATATATATATATATAATATATATATACAATATATATATATATAATATATATATATAAAATATATATATATATATAATATATATATATATATAATATATATATAATATATATATAATATATATATATATAATATATATATATATATAATATATATATATATATAATATATATATATATATATATATATATATATATATATATATATATAAACTCCGCGGATTAAGGACTATCCACTTATCTAGTGTTTCCTTTTCAGATTAAATATGTTTTTAACTCATTTCAAAGTGTTTTTTAACATGTTTATTAACTGCTTGCTCGTAAAAAAAAAAAAAATAAAATAACCACCCAGATTTTCAAAATGCGCGACCACGCGTCACCTATACGGCTTCACAAAAAAAAAACTCGCAGTTAACAACATCACATGGACTCTTCATCGAAATATCTCCCACTACATCATGTCGTGGAAGAAGAGAAGAAAAAAAAATGATTGATAAAGGAGTCTTACTCCGAAATATATTTCTTTAAAAATAAACATCTGTTTATTTTATATAAAAAAAAAAAATTCGTGTTGCAGTTTTGGCTTCGAATGTATTTATACAAGTTTTATTCTTCAAATTTCACTCAACACTTCTAACGGATATACTAAAAAATAACCACCCAGATTATATATATATATATATATATATATATATATATATATATATATATACATACATACATACAGTATATCTTAAAAGTGAGTATCCCCCTCATATTTCTGCAGGCATTTAAGTATATCTCTTCATATAACAATACTGACAAAATGACACTTCGACACAATGGAAACTAGTCTGCGTGCAACTCATACGGAGTGGAACAATACAATTGTCGCCCTAGAAAAGACGACACAATTCCATTTCCGTTCAATGAAACTGGGTTTTCTTTTTTCTTGCAGATCATTTCTCAGTTGGCAAGTTGTGTACAAATCCCAAGAGCGATAGGAGCCCTCTATCATATCTGAAAGTGATACAATGTTCAAGGAGCGAGATCGGAGATGCGCCGCTGTACAATTCATGCTCTCTACCGATCCAAGTCATGCTGGAGCACTGTCCTGTGTCCCAGTTTTTGTATAGAGGGGATAATACTCTGCTGCAGTGTTTTACAGTATATGTTGGAGTCCATGTTTCCCTCAATGAAATGTAACTCCTCAACACCTGCACCACTTATACAGTCCTATACTATGGCATTCTCATCATTATGTTTGTCTGTAGGCAGGACACACTTATATTTGTACTCCTCACCTGGTCGTCGCCACACATGTTTGCTGCCATCGGAAGCAAACGAATTAATCCTCATCTCATCTGGCTATAAGACATGATTCCAGTAATCCATGTGCACTGTTGACATATCTTCAGCAAACTGGTTGAGGACTTTCTTGTGCATCGTCTTCAGAAGACGCTTCTTCCTGTGGTGGCAGCTATGTACACAAATTTGATCTAGCGTGCGACGTATGGTCAAAGCTCTAACAGGCTTGTTTGATGTCGTGTTAGAACTTTCAGTAACAAGTATTAGAGAAAGTAAGACCTTCACTACAAATTTGAACATACCTACTCCTATACACACATGGGCCTAGTAACACTAATAAGTCACATAACATTTTGGATAGAAAAATGACGAGCAGTATTCAATTTGGACATTTACAAGTGTAGATTCTAAGGGGTGACCTCACTTTTGTTGGCAGGGGTCTAGCTTTTAATCGTGATATTTTGAGTAATTTCGAGGGGAAAATAAATTAGCTCTGTTATATAAGCTGCACATTGATAATAATATACAATAATGAATAAATGGGGAAAATAAATTTTAAAGAGCAAATTAAATAAAGTGAAATAAAGGATTTTTTGTAAAATTTTTATGAATACGAAAGTACGGCTGTTTCAGTATAGAACGACAAACAAGGGTAAAACACATTCTAATGATATTGTAGCTTTAAAAAATTGAATTATTTGAATAAGAAATAATACATAATAATTAAGAAATGGAGAAAAGCAATTTAAAAAAATAAATTATATTAAATTAAATAAAGGGAATAATTTAAAATACGAAAGTACGGTTGAAGGAGATAAATAAATAAATGCATAAATAGAAAGATGAAGACCTGACTAACAACGAGAATACACCCTCGACATAAGTGGTATGAATTTGACTGTGTGTGACACGTAAAGATTGCGTTTGAATTAGTGTTGGGATGATTAATCGGAATCGGAATCGGGAATCGTAAAAATCGGAACATTTGGGGATATCGGAATCGAAAAAATCGATGCCTATTTTCCGATGCCAAATCGATTCTTTTAATTGTATTTTTATTTGATTTTGTTCAAAATAAAATCTTCCATTTCTGGTAATAGTGATAAATTAGTAAATAACCATTGATTTTAAAATACAATTAAAGCTAAAATCGATAGCTCATCCTCCACAAGTGTATTTTGACGTTTAGGAAAATATCTGCATATTTAACATGTGTTTTTACGAGAATCGAGGAAATAACAATCTTATAGTTAAATAATAAGAGGTTTATAAAGAATCGGAATCGGTAATTGGATCGGAATCGGGAAAAATATTGGAATCGTCCTATCACTAGTTTAAATATGTTTTTATCTTCATAGAATTGTCTGAAGAGTTTGCTATATTAAAAACTGCAGCGATAACATATTTTACCGTTTGTTGAAAATTGCTAACGAAACAGATCTGTAGCATATACTCTTATGAGAAAATAAAAGAATATGCGTTTTCAAAAATTGTGATTTGAACATATATATATATATATATATATATATATATATATATATATATATATATTGAAACATCAGTTGGAAATATTTACTGATTTAAAACCACCTGAACAGTGAGAATTATATATTTTTTTTCTCTCACTGGTTTTCCAACTGAAACCAATTTCCCTCTTTCCTCATTCGATTCTTAGCTTTTAATTTATCATTCTGACGTTTCCTCTTAGAGGGTCAGACGATAAGGCCTTAAGGAAATTTTAACAATTCCACCTGCACGTTTTTTTGTTTCTTTGATCTTTTTGATTTAAATTAAATTATGTTTCCTCTGAAATTTCTCCTTCCATTTTGCTGTACCAAGAATTTACTTATATATATATATATATATATATATATATATATATGTATATAATATATATATATATATATATATATATATATATATACATATATATATTATATGCCAAAAAAATGAACCTGAAAAATATAGAAGCTTTTATTTGTTTTTCATTCAGTTTTTTCATTTGATGACACGAAGCCATACACAATGATTATACAAAAAATAAAAAAAAACCGAGATCATTTTTGGTAGCACTTTTGGTCTTCCATAGTTTAATAAAGGGGGCGTGCGTGTACTGATTAGGAGATGGTAAAAGACGAAAGTGTAGTCAATGAGAAGGTGGCTTTGCAAGCCTTGTATATACGTATACGTACGCACATAGAGACAATAATATATACGTATAAAATGAAAATGCAAGAGTAAATAAAGACAAAAAACGCGGATTTCATTTCATATACATATTGAACGTTTTGAATTCAAACAATTTCAGTTTAAATAGAACAGAAAAAATGTCTTCACAGATGATAATGGCCTCCTATTTAAAAATAAAAAAATAATGGTTATAAGTTGTTTTGAGAAGGAGAGACGCTATAATATTTTGGATGCCAACGGCTATTTCTTTCAGACGAAAAAAGACAAAAAACTTTGTATTAATATCATATCACATATATATATATATATATATATATATATATATATATATATATATATATGTATATATGTATGTATGTACGTATGCATGCATATATATATGTATATAGTGAATAAATGACAAAAGACTATATTTAAACATTAATGATGTTGATCATCTTATAATTTATTTCTTAAATTCAGTTGACATTTACAATTCTTGACAGTATCTGTTTCGTAGCGTAACATCAATCACTTAATTATTATATGAATCAGTGAATCTATTTTGCCCTTAACTCACCATAATAGATTCACTAGTTGATATATTAATTAAGTAATTGATTTTCCGCTACTGAAAAAGATACTGTAAACTGAATAAAATGAATAACTTATAAGATTATCAACATCATGGATATTGGAATGTAGTCTTTTGTAATTTATTCACTATATTGCTCTGTAATTACATTGAGGTTCTTAAAGAAGTATTGGTATATATTATAAGAAAATATATTTCTACAGAAATATATATATATATATATATATATATATATATATATATATATATATATATAATATAAAGCTGAACGTCTGTGTGTGTCTGGTCACGAATAGGCTCCTATATGGTCGAGTATTATAGAAAACTGATCACATATAATGATAGAGACAGGAATGGTTATGTTATGGCATAATGATGATTGATTAAAATTGTGGGGTTTGCGTACGTGCTTGGTCTACAAAGTATGGAAATAAAAGATTTAAAAATTAAAAAAAATGTTAACAAGTGTTTTTGATATAGATGTATATAAGAATATTTTGATAAGTAGGCTTTAACTTTAATAGAGATGGTATAATAAAATTGTGGGGTCTGCGTTCGAGCTTGGCCTCCATAGAATGGAAATAGGCACACACTTTAATAAAGACTTTTCATATCTATCTGCGTAAGTATACTTTGATAAATATGTTTCAGTTTGAAGAAATATGGTATAATAAAATTATGGGGTGTTCGTTCGCACCTGACCTCCATAGAATGGAAATATGTCACAAAGTTTAACAAGGTTTTTTAATATAGACCCACAGAATATTGTGATAAGTGTTTCAGTGTGAACAGGTATGGTATAATAAATTTTCTGTAGGCTTTTTTTGAACCCAGTCAACGACGGGTACTTTTGCTAGTATATATATATATATATATATATATATGCGTGTCTGTGTGTCTCTGTGTGATTCTTTGTTTATGAGAAAGAGAGAGAGAGAGGGGAGAGAGTATGTGTGTGCAATTGTAAGAGAAATAGAAAAAAATTGAAAGACAAAAAAAGAACTTAGCCTAAGAGAATAGAAAGAACTGCGCAAGCCGTATAATATTGATATTTCATGATCTACCAGACCTGATCAAATAGAATGTTATATAATTTTTTTCAAATTTGAATCCCTTATTAATAACATTTTAGTAGAGAGATATCAAGTGATTTGGTTGATAGCATTTTAGTTTTTTTTATTTTTTACAAAAGATTTATCACTTATCAAGGTCCGAATGACACTCGAGGATAAAGGTACATGAATATAAGATAGTAGTGTCGAGATCGTCAATAGTGTAGATTTGGTAGAGTTTTAGTTATTTAAGAGGGGGATATCAAGAACTAGTTTACATTGGACTTGGGGGATAGAATATTGTAATCAGTCGAGAAGCAGTCCAGTGAAACAGTGTTCCAGAAGCGGACAGTTGTAAGAAAGAAATAAGTTTGGTCAATTAAATCTAATTTGGATTTAGGCACAGATAGAGAGTTATAGTGATTGTAGTAGGTTGAGTGTTTATTGTGAAAGTTTGACACAATTTGGATTGTAGCTCAGTAGCTCAGTAGTGAATTTGGTTTTTAATTAATTTTTTCAAAATTTGGGATGACACTGGAATTTTTGTAATAATCAATTTGTTATTTTTAATGACTTTCATTTTTAGTAAGTTTGCTATTTTTTTTTCATGACTTCATAACTTTGTAGTTAAGATTTATAGTTTGGTGATTTTTTTCTAACATTTATTTTTTAGTAATTTTATGATTTCTTCAAAAGATTTGGATTTGGCGTAAATTTTTTTATGTGGGAATTTCCTTTTCCCGATATTTTTAGTAGATCCTGATATATTTACTGACCTTTAGCCTGTTCAAAATTATTCCACATCACATCAAATTGAAGTCAATTCTTTCTATTCTATAATACCTCAATACGTGGTCGGATTAATTTTGACACATTAATACATTTCCGACGCGAGGATTTAATTTTAGCCTGTCAGAGTTTATGGCATCCAAGGCTGCTTAACAGAATTCCTCATATCTGAATTACAGATCAATACAAGGTCTGCGAGTTGACAAGAATAGAAGGCACGTTCTGGTTCAACCTTCAAATACAGAAAGTGTTACAAATAACTAAATCATATGCTTACCATAATTAAATAAATGTAACCCATTTTTAATAGAAAGTGGCCATTGGAAAGACCATGGTTAATTTAAATTCTTCATTTGATTATTTACAAATAATTCAGTAATTGGAACTAAATGCACACACACATACGTAGACACTCACACAAACTGCCCTTTCTCCTCTTCTGGTGAAAAGCATTTAGCTTCGAAATGCCATAGTCTTAGGACAATTAATCGGAATTAGGATCGGAAAAATCGAAACTTTTGGGGTATCGGAATTGGAAAAATTTGTGTGCACGTTCCGATGACAAAAACGATTCCTGTAATTATCATTTTTTTATTTTTTATTTTGCTTAAAAGAAAATCTACTACTAGTAGTTATAATAACATTGTAAATATCTTTATATTTAAAACTACTAATAAACCTACAATATATAGATCACCCCCTAACAATGTTTTTATATTGGGCTGTATATATATATATATATATATATATATATATATATATATATATATATACTGGATTCAAAAACAGCCTACGGAAAATGGACTCTAATTTATGAAAGTGTGATAGGTTATGAAAAGGAAGGGTTGTAAAGAGATAGGTTCGAATTTGGGGGTATCAAAACCAAAGCAAAATATGATGAAAGGAAAAATAAAATAGATAAACCCCATATTTTATTATACCATACCTGTTCACACTGAAACACTAATCACAATATTCTATGAATCTATATTAAAAAAAAAACTTGTTAAACTTTGTGGCATATTTCCATTCTATGGAGGTCAGGTGCGAACGAACATCCCATAATTTTATCATACCATATTTCTTCAAACTGAAACATAATTATCAAAGTATACTTACGCAGATAGATATGAAAAGTCTTTATTAAAGTTTGTGCCTATTTCCATTCGATGGAGGCCAGGCGCGAATGCAGACCCCACAATTTTATTATATCATCCCTATTTAAGTTAAAGCCTACTTATCAAATTATTCTTATCTACATCTATATCAAAAACACTTGTAAACCACTCGGACATATGTCACTAGTGGTCCTAGACGTTGTATCAAAGTTTACAGTTACCCAAAGGTGCTGAGTTCAGTCCTGAACGAAGGCAGTGAAAAAGTAACATGGAAAAACAGAGAATCAGCAACTATATCCAAAAGCCTAGCTGGAGTCCGAACAGGGTACCCCCGTAATAATAATAAAGGGTTGGGTTCGAGACTCCTAACAAACCGTTCACCTGACGAAGGCCGGAG
>NC_136510.1:41162106-41214606 GCF_053919585.1 Euprymna scolopes
TGCCTACCACACATACAGACATTAGAAAAACTTCAAAATACACCTCTGATCTTGATGACGTTGTACAATGGGGAAATGAGTGGCTGGTTACTTTTAATGCATCTAAAACCAAGCTTCTCTCTTTACATCAGCAACATTCTGATCCACATCTGCCATCAATTGAAATGAATGGCTCTCGTCTTCAGGAGGCCTCAAGTTTTGACAAGCTTCTGGGCTTGACCTTTACTCCTGATCTTAAATAGAACACGTACATCAAATCTCTTGCCAAGGCCGCTGGAAAAATGGTGGGATCTTTCTATCGATCCGGTAAATATCTCACTGCTGATGCTTTCTCTATATATATAAGAGCCAGGTAGTCCAAGGATGGAATATTGTTGTCCACATCTGGGCAGGAGCTGCTAGAAAGGACTTGTTCTGCCTTGATAGAGTTCAAAATAGACTTCGTAGCCTCGTAGGAGGTGTCCTTTTCTCTTCCTTGCAACCTTTATCTCACAGAAGAGATGTTGCGAGTTTGTCTCTGCTTTACCGTTATTTTCATGGAAGGTGTTCAACTGAGCTTCAATCTATGGTCCCCCTCGCCAAACTTTCACGAGAAACACTCGTCTAGCTGTAAACACTATCAATAATTCCCCCCACTCTTTATCTGTGCCTAAACCTAAACATAGATTCCATGAACAAAGTTTCTTTCTTAGAACTGCACGCCTGTGGAATTGTCTTCCGTTTTCCTGCTTTCCGGCTGACTACAATATGGTTGTGTTCAAGTCTAACGTAAATAAGTTCTTGATGAGCCGTTCTATATAAGTTATCAAATTTACCAAATTTTCATTACTAATGATTACTATATTGTCCAATGTCTACTGTACACTCTTTAACCCTTATCTTTGAGTGGCCTCTTGGCCTTGATAAGTGGTGATGCCTATGTAAAAAAAAATAAATTATGGTGTAAGTGCCCTCTTAAATAATCGGATGTTGCTCAATCACCACTACCATTTCCAATCATCTCACGGTGAAATTTAAAAGATAGTTCCAACAATAGTTGGGATATTAATCGATATCTCATAGGCATCAATTGATAAACATTAATCGATATTTGTGTTCTATATGATCATTTTAAAACGTTTTCGATGGCAAAACTTTCTATTTGAAAATTCAAATATTTCAGTCTTACATTGAATTTCATCCATAATTATTAGGCAGCTGTTAATCAAGATCGCCTGAATATTAATTTCTTCTTGCGTGTTAAAATATTTTAGACACTAGAGCAAATATTATGCAATTTATTTTGATCCACATTCGACTAAGAATCCCAGAAAAAAAGGTTGAATATCAACACATCTTAATTTGTATCTTCGAAAGAGAGCATGGGATTGGTGCAGAATCGGGCACTTACGCGGAATGACGATGGTATCCTGCGAAAGTACTCAATTCTGCATCAACCCTATCTGCTAAGTTATCGTGCTAAAATAATAACGTTATCATGTAAAAAACCATTCTTAATATGATTACGGTTGCTCTTTTTAAAACTATTCTGTACTTTCATCTAACAATTTAAGAAACAAACGATAGCATAAACATTGAATGTAACTTGAAAATTCGGCGGAGCTGAACGAGCAATCCCCACCCCCTGCAGTAAAATTAATTCCTCCATTTTCTATTTTTCTTTGATTTAAACGTGGGGTTGAGTCAGAAAGAAACCGTTGAGATTCGAACCAGAAATAAATATCCGATCATATTTTCTCCGTTCTCTTTCCTTTACAGCTTCAGAAGTTTCCCCCCCCCCTTCTTCATTTTCTTAAAAAAAAAAACCCGATGCGTTCCTCTAATCGATCGGTTTTGAAAATATAATATTGTTGCTGTTGATTTCGCTTCGTTTTTTTAATCCCTTGTTTAGTTGTAACCATATGAAAAAATACAAAGATTGGCTGTGTATGAAAATCATGAAGAAATGGGGAATTTATGTAAGATCCGGGAACACATAAACAAATATACATGTCTGTCATAGGTTCGCATGCAGGTATACGCACAGTTTGCTAGTGTCCCTGTATACACATGCTTGTAAATCCGTGTAAAAGTTTTATAAGTAATCCTAAATGCTAAATACCAGCTCGAGTCAACTCCCGCTTTAAATAGACAATTTACGAGAATCGGTATGTTAACGAGACTTCTGGCCAAATAACAAACACGGAAGCTTTTTTGTCTATGTTTTATAGTAACATTTTCCGTGTATATTTAAAAATTCTTTCAAAAACGAAAATTTTCACATCATGCGTAGATTATTAAAAAAAGGCAGCAATTTCAACTTTTTAATGGAAATTTCTGCCTTTTAAATGGAGATTTCCACTTTTAAATGGAAATTTACACTTTTTAATGGAAATTTCTGCCTTTTTAATAGAAATTTCCACTTTAGATGGAAATTTCCACTTTTTAATGGAGATTTCCACTTTTAAATTGAAATTTCTGCTTTTTTAATGGAAATTTCCACTTTTTAAGTCATCTAACTTTATGTGAAAAATTCCGTTTTTTTTTAAACTATTTTAAAATATACACGTAAAATGTTGCTATAACAGGATTACCCACATATCAAAGATTTAATTCGTGAAAATATTAGGTCAGACGAAAGTAGGCTTGCGAGTAAGAGAGATCGCAAATAGGATTAAAATTAGTTACGTGTTCAAGACATGACGTAATGGATAGGATATCGAGCGTGATACGTGGTGAAGCATGCAGAGAAAATCTTCCTCTGGAGCTAGTGAGATCATTGGATTCCTATGTTTTTTTCGAAGCACTATCTCTTTCTCTCACCGATACGTGGGCGAGGAGATGCTTACGTAAGGTATGCAACGCTGGAAAAATAAAATAAGCCATCAAACAATGTGATGTCATAAGGCTGTTATGTTAGCGTTCTTTTTTTTATTATTATTATCATCCTATTACAGAACCGAATAAAAGGGAAAGACAGAGAAGATCCTGCTTGGTTGTCACCAGTAATATGGCAAAGGACGTTAACAACAACAATAACAAAGAAAAGAAAGAGTGATTCGCCGCGATCTGTTTATCCGATTATATACGACGTGTCAACGAACTGAAAATAATCTGTCGTCAAGAATTTGTTTTCTTTTTACTAACTGGTCACCACTTATAAAGGCCTGGATGGTACTCGAGGATAATAATTAAAGAGATTGTTAGATGAACGATAATCACCTACAGGGAAGAACCAGAGAATAATGCGCGTGATCGACAGAAGGTTATTTATGAGGAATTCACTATCCACGAAAACGATTGAACAAATATTTATTCATGAAGACGATAATGATGTCGTCAGTTGAGAAGCATATTGGTGGAATCTTGTTACGCAAATGGCGGATTATACGAAAGAAATTTGGTTCATGGCAATGTCGTTTGCTTTACGTTAAAGAAAAGCAGAGGATATTTATTTTTTGTTGTTGTAATTATAAGGTTGGTGCAAAAGCAAGATCGTTTTTTCACATATATTACTTTTATATATGATTTCTGAATTAATTCATTGATATATATATATATATATATATATATATATATATATATATATAATTTAAAGGAGATTAGAACAATAGTCTAAAGAGCTGAGTGTATTTCAATGTATTAGTGAAATTACTAGTTTAATTAAAATACAGGAAAGAGAAAGTGCTCGTTGTAATTTAGATATATAATAAGCTCGATATGTGAATATCCTAGAGCTGATTCAATATTAAGTAATATGATTGATAATTTAAAATTTAAAAATCAAATTTTGATTTTTAAATTTTAAATTATCAATCTCATTACTTAATATATATATATATATATATATATATATATATATATATATATATATATATTTATAGCGATGTTATATATCGTTTTGAAGCACGTCTTTCGCTCTATCGACTTGTGTTATTCGTTACTGTTCTCAATGTCTTCATTTATTCATTTGGCAGACTCTTCGACAGCATGGACAAAATTTAAATCCGCACGATTTTCTTGTTCCCGTTAAAACTAGTCCGAAAAGCTGGCGAAACAGCTCGTGATACCAATGATGCGTTTGGTCCAGGAACCACTAACATACTAGTGGCACAACGGTGGTTCAAGAAATTGCGCAATAGTGATGAGAGCCTCGAATATAAAGACTGTTTCTATGCTAATGAGATAAATTAACTTGTTTTTCGTTGGCAAAAATGTGTCGATTCGGATGGTTTATTATTTCTATTAATAAATTTTATTATGAGACGAGTTACTATCTTTTGAATTTGAATGTAAAAAAAAAAAACGATATTATTTTTGCGCCAACCTAATAGATGAGTTTTTGATGTGAATGTTTTACAAGGGCGGGAATTGAGGCTCAGACGAGCATTTACTATGAACATAAATATGTAGTAGAGAAATGCTAGCAAAGTTTCTTCTGTATTAAAGAGGCAAAAGGACGAAAAGGACGAGCAATGAAGCTGTTGTTGCTTGTTCTTTATGTTTTTTAATAAATACTTAATAATGTTTTGTCATCGAGTGATATATCGTCGAACCTTCTTCAAGTGCTTCTCTGATTTCTTTAGTAACAATTTCATTGTTTATAAGTAAGGCTATGACAACATAATATTACTATCATTGTTTTGACTCTCGAGTATATATCTGACACAGTAAGACATAGTTAATCAACCGAGAATCACATCACTCTATATAAAAACATAAAATATCAACGGATACACACTCGAGAGTCAAAACAATGAAAAGAATATGATGTGGTCCTAGACCTATTTAAAAGTAACAGTATAAAGATCTGAAATGGAACACGTACATCAAGTCTGTTGCCAAGGTCGCTGGAAAGATGGTGGGATCCTTCTACCGCTCCAGAAGATATCTCACTACTGATGCAATTCTCTATCTATATAAAAGCCAAGTACGTCCAAGGATGGAATACTGTTGCCATATCTAGTCAGGAGCTGCTAAAAACAGCCTTTCCTGCCTTGACAGAGTACAAAATAGACTTCGTGGCTTAGTGGGGGATGCCCTTTTCTCTACCCTGCAACCTCTCTCCCACAGAAGAGACGTTACGAGCCTATCCTTGCTTTATCGTTATTTCCATGACAGGTGCTCGTCTGAACTCCAATCTCTGGTCCCCCCTCGCCAATCTTTCACGAAAAACACCCATCTAGCTGAATCCACTGTGAAAAATTTCCCCCACTCTTTATCTGTGTCTAAATCAAAACGCGGATTCCATGAACAAAGCTTCTTTCTTAGAACTGAACGCCTGTGGAACTCTGTTCCATCTGCCTGCTTCCCACCGGACTACAACTTGGATATGTTCAAGTCCAACGTTAACAAATTCCTAATGAACCGCCCCCTTAAGTAAACACTTCATCAAATCTCCGCACTAACGTAATGTACTTGCAATAACCCTTATCCCTGAGTGGCTTCCGGGCCTTGATAAGTGGTGATCACTGTGTAAAAAAAAAAAAAAAAGAAAAAATTAAGATGTAAACGACTGGATCATGTTCTGTCTTTTTGCTACCTTATATTTCTAAAGGAGTCTCTACTAAACCAGGCCCGAAGGCCACTCGAGGATAACGTTAAATCAGTGAACGGCGGTTACTGATGTAATGTTATGACACTTTAGGCTGTGATCATAGCGTAGTATCTGTTAACTGTGGCAAGTTGGGTCAAGGGTCAAAACATTATTATTATTGTTATTGTATTATTATTAATTGATTCGAGCGACGGATGGTCGCTGGATCAGTTATTATGATGAGAAGAATAAAAAATTAAATTGGGAAAGCTATGATTGACATGTGAATCGCAAAAGGAATGTGAAAATAGAAAATATATGTAAACATTATTTTGGGGTTTTGAATAAACAAATAACTAGTTGTGGACATTAGGTTGGTTTGAGACACGTAATTAGGTGACGTAAGAGAACACGTGATGTAGTAAGTTTTGGAGAGATTCAGAGAGTTGAGAATTGACCAGAGCGGATAGACGTCTAGAAAGGGGTGGACAGACAGCTAGGGAGCGAGCTGTAAGAATAGAACATGTAGACAAACTGCAGATCCTGTGAAAACCATTTGAGACAACTGTAATAAATTTATATTATAAAAATATAAAGAGTTGTTTTAATGGTTTCACAAATAAGAACAGATGTCTCAATTGGATGGTGCTGATCGCTCATGGTTCGTCACGGAGCAGCAGGAAATTAAAAGAACTCTTCAAGAAAAAAGGTATGAAGCATATGCATGACTCAGTTTACACGTCAATATCATGTCCTCCTAGCTAAACAGCATGCATACGATTTATACGTTTATTATATGTCCGTTAAAAGAACAATATCTTACATCCACTAGATAACACATGACACGTTTTAATATATCATCTCCTCAAATATAAATCAATATATAACACTGATAAAACAGCGTAGTGATATTTATTGTGTGAAATTGGGAAAATGTGATTATTCAAGCGGACGACCCAACAAGAACTTGTTTACATTTGACTTTAAAACAACCATGTTGTAGTTAGCTGGAAAGCAGTTCGACAGAACAGAGTTCCTACAGGTGAACAGTTTTAGGAAAGAAGCTTTGTTGGTGAAAGTTTCGTTTAGATTAAGGCACAGATGAAGAAATAGATGTTGATCGTGATTGTAGCTTGAGAGGCGGGCGCAAGGTAAACATAGAAGTTATTTTTATAGAGCGATCGTCCCTCGTTACTTATTTTTAATATTGCACAACGCACGGACAGTTTAGGATTCTGCTGTGATTGTGTAGGGATTTTTAAATGCTGGGAGCCACGAAAGACTCGGGACCGACAAAAGACTGCCGCTCCCCACTAAAAGTGTTCGATTATAGAATTTAGCAATCCATCTAAACATTTAACTGACTCAACTTTCATCTGAAGTCGATAATCAAAAAGAACCTATATTTCAGCGGGATTTATCAGTAAACTACTAAATTGGAAGTAGACAAGTTAGACTCAACAAAAAGAAAGCAGACCATGTTATTAGAAAGTAGCAGTTGCAGTTCTAAAAACTGGGTGATCACTTTTCTAATTTAATTTAACGTAAAATTTACACCCACTTTCAGGTGGGTTGGCTGTTTGTTTTTGTTTTATTAGTAGTGGTGTTTATTTGGTAATTATGGCCTTGTAGACCAGAACAAAATCTACCTGAAAAAACTTGTTTTCTATAGATCTTCGGGTGTGCTGAAACCGAAGATCGCATTTAAGTTTTCCGCAAATAAATATTTTTCCGTGTATTAAGCAACGTAATTCTTTATGTTTAAAGTGATGACCATCGTTCACATATCGTCGCGCATATTTTTGCTTAATACCCGAAAAAAAAAAACCCACTTATTTGCGGAAAATTAAAAAAAACACACCCGAAAACCTATCGAAACCAAGTTTTTAAGGTTGGTTTTATGTTGGCCTACGAAGTCACAATAAACCCTACCCCTAAAAAAATAACATATACCCTCAAAAAGGTGGCCATAGTGAATGACCATTTTACGTTAAGTTAATATAGAAAAGTAATCCTCACTTTTTCAAACTATAATGTGCGACTTTCAGAATAAATGTCACATATCCCACTATACAATTTAGAATTCAGGTAATCACCTGTCCAACGAGCCTTCATTTGTTAAATTCTGATCAATAATGGTCGAGATTTCGAAATTATAAAATTGCCAAAATGCTATATCTTTCTATTTATCTATCTATCTATCTATCACTCGCTCTCTCTGTCCCCCTCTCTGTCTCTTTCTCTCTTTCTCTCTCTCTCTCTATATATATATATATGTATATGTATATATATATATATATATACTCGAAACTTAATTGAATATTATAATGCTCATATCTTTTGGTCTATGAGTTGAAACTACATGGACATTTGCATGCTTAATTATAATACTATTCTATGGTAATAATTTTATGATAATTGGTAAAAATAAAGAACCTGTATATATATATATATATATATATATATATATATATATATATATATATATATATATATGTGTGTGTGTGTGTGTGTGTGTGTGTGTGTTTTATATATATTTGTGTATCTATTTATAGTTTTTACGTATTTTTTGTTAAGATTTATTTATTTTTTTAATCATTCATTTGCTATTCTTAGCATAGGAGAGATTAGTAAGTCAATGCAAATAACTTCGATAAATTAACAAGGGTTAAGTATTAAACTTAATTTATACATTGCTTTACATTAGTTCTTACCTCGCCAACTGACATAAAGAATGACTCCACACTCCCCAGTTGGCTTACATTTAAGGATCACCGCCGATTGTATTTTGGTGCCCTACACGGAACGTATGTAGATGGAATCTACATTATATATTTCTGCTTACACGATTCCTTACAATCGTTGCTAACTTTTGTAATAGTGCTGTCAGAAAAATAAATAAATATAACGCACTCTAAAAGACAGATCCCGGAAGCAAGAATCTTGCCTAAGGTTTTCCGAGGTAGTGTAGTGTCGTGTGAGAAAGACGTGCACGATAAACACTAGGAATAACGACATGAGAGAAAGACAGCAACAGAAAGTTATTTGCTCTGGAAGCGACAGAATAACACAAAGAACTGCTTGGCCAAATGTGTTCAGTAACCCGGTAAGCGACTTGCTCAAGGAACAAGCCAAGAATAACAGCGCATCTTCAATAAACAGCTTCAGTCTCCAGACAGAAAATTGAATGATTGGTTTATTTAAAATCTTTTCGCGTCATATGATGCCGAAGCGAATCAGTTAAACTTTTCTGCTTCAACATACTTTATTTTTACATAATTATGTATGGCGAGAACTACAGTGCAGTAATGTTGAAATATAACGGAACTAGCGAAATGTGTCTCACAGAATTGCTACAACCAATTAGTATCTTATAAGTTTTTCATTTTATTTCTTTTTTTAATAAACGATAGATTACATAGCAGACAAAATAGCGCGTTCACTTTTTCATATATTTTGTAGAACAGGACAGTAAGAAGACAGTTGGAAAGTTGGACAAACAGATTGAGCGCGGGGAAGTTAAGGTCTCTCCGGAGAGTTGCCAGATCAGTTGTGGAAGTATTTCCACTGGCTAACTACAGAAAATGCACGATACAAAAGAGAAAAAAGCGTGCATTCTGAGAGCAGACAACCATGGAAATAATGTTTTAATATAAAATACAAATTGGTCGTTATGAAGTCTCTGTAATGACGTCTTGCATTTCAAGACAACACGTTAAGGATCTTCACGTAACAAAGTTGCGACTCGAAGAAGGTACATGTCTTTTCGTCCTACATGTTGCGGCTATGAAGAATGTATGTTCCTCTTTTGTTTGGTGCCAAGCAGACAAATATGTTTATTTGTCCAGTTAAAGAACTCTCTCTCTCAGGTGTTTAATTGTCTGGTTGTGAACTGCCAGATTTTATATGTGTAAATACTCACGTACGCACTCGCTTGATGAATGCTGACACAAAGATACATACATCCACACACACTAAATGATATGAACCACGATAAATAGATATGTAAGCATACGCATATACACACATACGTATATATATATATATATATATATATATATATATATATATATATATATATATATAAACTTTCTTATATCGGCATTGTTTGTAGGCGTCCTGAACCTCCACTTGCCACTGGTATTCAACTCAAGAGAGGTATGGTTAGAATTGCGCAACTCTTCCCACAATAAAATTTAACGTGCAGGCATCTTTACCGTGGGTATCCTTAGTCTGTTAAGACTGAAGCAAGCCCCCCACCTCTCTCTCTCTCTCTCTTTCTTTCTCTCTCTCCCTATATATATTTTTTCTGTAAAAGTCTGAGGAAGCTACATACGGCCAAAAAAAACGGCCGGGTAGCTGAAACAATAATGTAACTTAACAGAAAGATACGGTAATAAAAAATAAAACGCATATATATATACATATATATATATATATATATATATATATATAGATAGATAGATAGATAGATAGATAGATAGATAGATAGATAGATATAAAATTTTAGTATCTCTTCAGAGGAGAAAATATTAGCAAATAATTAAAATGGTTTACACCTCATTTCCTAAAGCCAGCAAGATATGGGAAATTAAAATTCGAAATTCGAAAGAAATCTTCAAATACCGAAGAGATGGTAGACATCGAAATCCGAGAGCATAAGGAGTTATAATAGATCAAATGTATTATTTGTCTTACATAGAACAATAAAAATCTTTTGATTTGAAATTTAACCATTTCACGTCATAAATTTTGAAGTTGATGAATTACTAAAGTTTGATTTATTTGCTCTATCTTGTATATTGAGCAATTTTTATTTAGATGGGATAGTACTTATAGAATATTACTGCCAATAATATTTTCTAAGACTTATAATCACAGGTTTCCTTACCAGTTGATTTGTTGGATAATTTTATTCTGAAGTATATATATATATATATATATATATATATATATATATATATATATATATATATATATATATATATATATTACATTGGAGTCGCCACTTATCAAGACCTGAAGATACGTATTTAGTGAATTCGAAATATATTCTCGTGGCTCTTCTCTCTTACAATTATGAAATACAAATATAGACTTGAGACAGAAAGCAAAAATACATCTTTTTTTTTTGTTCAGGTCTCGATTGAGAGAGATCTCATCGGAAAGTATATAAATTTCTTCAAGTGTAATTTGACTCGAAAGCATTTACTTTAATGCAACTACTACTTACTTGTACGCGACACATCACACATTCCTCTACGCAATATTAACGTCAAACATTTGATTGCATAACATTTTACCATGTATTCACCACTGATATTAATTGTGTACGGATTTATATATATATATATATATATATATATATATATATATATAGAGAGAGAGAGAGAGAGAGAGAGAGAGAGAGAGAGATGTACATATATAGATGTATATATATAGAAGTATAAATATATATAGATGTATATATATATATACATATACAAGGTAATTTTCCTAACTGATGGGGTATGATCGTGTGTGTGTGTGTGTGTGTGTGTGTGTGTGTGTGTGTGTGTGTGTGTGTGTGTGTGTGTGTGTGTGTGTGTGTGTGTGCGCGTGTGTGCGTGTAATTATGAAGCGATCATTTAAATTTCGGAATATATATTCTCGGTAACCCAGTAATATAATTGCATTATTATTCCTAACTGATGGGGTATGATCAAAGAAGAATTTAGGGACTCGCCATTTTTGGAAATTTTATAACAGCGTAGTAAATAATGGTTTATAAACAATTCCTTGTTTGGTCGACGGTTTGCTTCTATCTTCTCTTTATATCCAACTATACACCATCTCCGAAATCTCTTTTTGCGAACAGAAGTCACACGTGATGATCTGAAAATCACCCTTTCCCTTGTCCGTGAGGCCATAAAAAACTGGACACCTCAAAGACATATAGGCTGATCTTATTCCTGCTATACTATTAAAAAAAATGCTCCGCTGAATTTTCGACGGTTTTCTCCAAACTCTTTAGCTTACTGAACCCGAAATAAATAAGAGGTATTGCAAATTGCATTATTTTTATCACTGAACTTATGCATTCATACCTTGAGAATTTCACCTCTCTGTTGCAAATATTGTCAGTCTAAAACTCCAAAAACAGCGACCTCTGTCATGGTCGTGTGTCAGAAGAAGAAATTCGTTGATGAATTCCTCTATGAAGACAAAATAAAATCGATCAATATTCACCGGCGTCTTTTGACTGTTTACGAAGCCGATGCAGTTAATGTCAGGACAGTTAGAAGACAGGTTCGTCGATTTCAGAAATGTGAGGAATAAAACACGCTTTGAACTTTTACGACAGAGGCGTCGTTCACCGTTTGCAAAAGTGCACTGAGATTAGTGTTGGCTATGTAGATTCTAGAGCACAAACAGTTGCTCGTTTTAATGGCACCACTCCTGTCTTCGTAGCTTTTCAACGTTTGAAATTTTAAGTTTAAAACCAGGTTGCCTTCCTGTTTAAAGGACCCTTGGATATATATATATATATATATATATATATATATGCATATATATACATATATATACATATATATATGCATCTATATACATATATATGCACATATATATACATATAGACATATATAGACGTATATACATACATATAAATATACATATATATACACATATATATACATATATACAGGTCGTGGATATGACCTTACACTATAGCCAGTGGTGAGGCCGCAGATTGATGGCTTTGGGGAGTGTGGAGCCACTCTTTAATTACCATTGCTCCCAGGTCCACTCTGACCCGGAGTGGTAGTACCTGTTAGGGTCCCAACTATGGGTTAAATAGAAACCGACTTGAAAACAACAAATATATTCTATTATTTTTTTTTCTTCAAATTCTTTGAATTCGGCATTAAATAACTCGGAAAGGGTTGATATGTCGTAAAACAAAAACAACCAACCAACCAACCAACATATATATATATGTATGTATATGTATATATACATATATGTACATATATATGCATATATATGTACATATATATATGCATATACATATATATGTACACACATATATATACGTATACACATATATACATATATACACACATATATATACATATATATATATATATATATATATATATACATACATATATATAATGTCAAAATATCCACGTATGCTACTAGAATAGTAATGTCAAAGTTATGAGGGTTTTATGATGCACGAAAACGATGTTGTTATTTTTATATTTAGTAATATCTGCTCGCCCAGCTGTGCCTTGTTGTAAAATTACGCATAAATATTATAATTTTGTTCATACAGGAACTGAAATATGTGCATGCGAATATATGTTTTTTTTCTAAACAGTTCACTTCTTGTAATTAAAAAAAATACTGAGATCGAAACGGAAACCTAAAGACAGTAAGTCAAGTACGATAACCATTAGGCCAGCTTAATACGATCTTTAAAAAGTGTTTTCTAGCCTACTTATACTTAATATAAGGAATCTGTTATGTGAACGATTCACGCATGCGCATCCGTTAAGTATTTGATAAACAGATAAAAATCCGATGACACCAAAGTACTAATTTTTCAATTTGGACCGTTTATCAACTTGTTTTTTCGAAGAAAACCCGATCAAAAGTGACCCACATGTCTGAATACCCTAAATACTAAATTTATGTAGATATAAAATCTGTTGAGTATATAAGTGAATAATGTCCTCATACACACACATTCTAACCTTTATAGACATACTAGAAGATTATCCGACGTTGCCCGGTAATAAACGTAACGTTAAATTCTTTTAAATAAAGTAAACAAAAAATGGAAAGAAACTGACACATGTACAAGCGAGTATTATGTTTTCTTAAGCAGAAAAAATTACTCGAGCTGAGCTCGAAACCCAAACTTAAAGACAATGAGTCAAGTACGATAACCAATAGACCGGCTTGCCATGATCTTTATAAAGTGGATGCGTAGGATACGAAAAAAGCGCGTGATTTCGTTGTCGGGAACGTGTTTCCCAGGGAATGAACGGAATCAAGCTTGCTTGCTATACTTTTTGCAACAGGTGTATCTTCTTTTGTTTTTTTTATTAGCGTTTGAACATCTGGAACCGATTTGTTTTAAATGTACTTTATGAACCAGTCAATAGCCGATCAATCGATACATTTTAACAGTCACTGGTTTCACACCATTCAAAAGTACTTGTACAAATACATCAAGCGTTGAAAATGAAACGGACAATGCTTTTCAATCACAACAACACGTGGAAGCAATAAAAAAAAAGGTTTCGTCATAATTAGCTCTTTTTCAAAATGGTCGTAAATTGTTCAATTTATGTTTCATGGCTGATATAGTTGGGTTCCCTTTGGCAATTTTTTGAATTTTCCAGCGATAAAAGTCAGCTTATTAAAGTTTAAAGTCCGCAATATAAGCGCGTAGTGAATTATTTTTGTTTTCTTTTCATCGAAAGGGTTAACAATTTCCGAAGGCTATATTAATTTCTTGATTTCTTTGTTGTTTTCCGAGCTTTCAAATCACATGACTCATCTCCTGCATAAGATTTAAAATTATACGCGCGTGTGTGTTAATACACATTCGAGTGCATAGTGGTGATTGGTGACAATGTTGTAAGGCTGCTTCTAGCAGATTCCAACATGTGCGTTGTTTTCAAGTAAAATGTAAACAAATACAATTAAAAAAAACGGTTGGACAAAGTTGGACTATTTAAGAGGTCAGCTCAGCAAGTATTTGTTTACATTGGATTTGAAAACGGCCATGTTGTAGTCAGTTAGAAGCAGCCCTGCGATATTGTCTCTCAATGATAGGCAGTTCTAGGAAAGAAAGCTTTGCTCAGATAAGTTTATTTTTGTTTTAGCTAGAGAAAGGAAGAAAGAGAGAATAAAAGAAGTAGAAGAAAGGGAAATTATAGACAGTGGTTATAATAAGGCGAATTAATATTTTACAGGGTGACCGTAGGTCGAAGGCAGTCGTTTGTTTTCGTCTCACGTAGTTCGGAGATTCCTCGATCGGGGCCGCCCAGGGCAGGTGCCAGGCGGATTCGATGCTGACGGCAAGTGACAGACTTCGATCCGAGAGTCGGGTTACTTGGGAACGCAGCCCAAACCAGATGGTAATTTTTCAACATCTTGTTCACTGCAAAACAATTCGTTTGTGGTTAAATAACGAAACTGTTGGCTCTTGTTAATTTTTAGTTTTTAGTTTTCTATCAGTAACGCTTCTTTTATACTCGCGCTCAAAAAACTTAAAACGATAAAGTTGAGAACCTGTCATGAAAATATCGATAGAAAAAAAAATCATTAAATAATTGCTAAAATTTCTTGAAAGGAAGTGAATTGTAATGTCTAGTAGTTAGTTAATTAGCAGCATTATCCGCGCGCTGGTGAAAAGTGTGGTAAAACGCTCTTTTCAAACATAATTAACAATTAAAAAAAAAAAATTCTTGTCGTAAATTATACATTTTTTTAAAAATCAATCAGTGAAAAAAAATCAATATTTGCTGAACAAAACCCAATGTTATATCTAATAATAGTCAATATTTTATAGAGTGTAACAATGAATCTAGTCAATATTTTATAGAGTGCAACAATGAAACGTAGTCCACATTTATAAACGTAGATCCAACGCGTTGTATGCAGAACATATTACTCGACTTCTCTTTTATTTATTTTTTTGTAACAGCAACATTCATTTCCTCATTCTCCCATCACGCGTGACTTCTCATTACGTCTGTGACGTCTCTCACGTCATCCTCTTTTCAAGCGTAATTAACAATTAAAAAAAAAATTTTTGTCGTAACTTATACAATTTTTTAAATCGGTCAGTGAAAAAAATCAATATTTGCTGAAGAAAATTCAATGTTATCCGCAGTCAAAATTTTATAGAGTGTAACAATGAAGCATAGTCCACATTAATAAACGTAGATCCAACACGTTTTATGCAGTCTAGGTCGCACAGAACATATGAAACGTAATAGCTTGATTCGGTTTTATTTATTTTTTGTAACAGCAACATTCGTTTTCTCAATTCCCTCCTCCCCCCACGCGTGACTTCTCGTTACGGCTGTTACGTCTCTCACGTGATCCTTCTCCTTTTTATAGTCTTTTTTTCCCCCTTACCGTGTCGTCATTTCCCTCACGGCTCGGTATTTTGATATAGCCGGCCACGCGGTGTTACACCGATATAAGATTCCACGAATGTAATTGTTATTAAAATTTTCAAATCTTGGCTGCAATCCAATTATATATCGGACGAATAAATTTCAGTCTACCTCTAACAGATTTTGTTTCACCATCTACTCATTATATGGAGGGATACTTTAGTGATCGTCTCATTAGTCGTAAATGTGATCATAAATGTGTTTTACACGAACCAAACCGTAATCGCCAAGATTTTTATATCTGGTATTGTCTCACGGCTAATGCATATACAAGATGGCGAACCGTTCAGTTTCTTTGGAATTACTTTTTTTTTTACACAGGCATCACCACATTATCAAGGCCAAGAGGCACTCGAGGATGAGGGTTAAAGAGTGTACAGTAGAAATTGGACAATATAGTAACCAATTCGGTAAATTTGTTAACTCATATGGAACGGCTCATCAAGAACTTGTTTACGTTAGACTTTAAGACAACCATATTGTAGTCAGCTGGAAAGCAGGAAAATGGAAGACAATTCCACAGGCGTGCAGTTCTAAGAAAGAAGCTTTGCTCATGGAATCTACGTTTAGGTTTAAGCACAGATAAAGAGTGAGGGGAATTGTTGATAGTGTTTTCAGCTAGACGAGTGTTTCTTGTGAAAGTTTGGCGAGGGGGGACCATAGATTGAAGCTCAGTCGAACACCTTCCATGAAAATAACGATACATCAGAGACAAACTCGCAACATCTCTTCTGTGAGATAGATGTTGCAGGGAAGAGAAAAGGACATCTCTTACGAGACTACGAAGTCTATTTTGAACTCTATCAAGGCAAGACAAGTCCTTTCTAGCAGCTCCTGCCCAGATGTGAAAACAGTACTCCATCTTTGGACGTACCTGACTCTTATATAGATAGAGAATTGCATCAGCTTTGAAATATCTACTGGATCGATAGAAAGATCCCACCATTTTTCCAGCGGCCTTGGCAACATATTTGATGTACGTGTTCCATTTAAGATCAGGAGTAACGGTCAAGCCCAGAAGCTTGTCAAAACTTGAGGCCTCCTGAAGACGAGAGCCGAAAGGAATTAGGTGTAACTATACAGGCATATCCTCACATTTTAATTTAAAATTCAAATAGTTATTTTTTGCATTAAATTTGATATGTTGTCATTAGTAGGGCTGTGACAACAGCATATTCTTTTCGTTGTTTCGACTCTTGAGTATATATCCGTTAATATCTTATATGTTTTTATGTAGACTGATGTGATTCTCGGTTGATTGAATGTGTGTAACTGTGTCGGATATATACCTGAGAGAAAAAAACAATGATAAGAATATTCTGTTGTCATAGCACTAGGCATTAAATATCAATTTAAAAAGATTGCTGAATTTCAGTTGCTGCTTAAGACGCTGGAAGCTTAAGTTTACAATTTTAACTATTTGCTAAAAGCGAAATCCTGAAATGATTTGGAGTCCAATACAATGCGGATTCTAGATATAAGTTGATTTTAATCTTCTTAGGGCATATAAAATGGTATATATATATATATATATATATATATATATATATATATATATATATATATATATAACTTATATTGAACGATATCGTGATCTTTACACACACACACACACACACACACATATATATATATATATATATATATATATATATATGTGTGTGTGTGTGTGTGTGTGTGTATGCGTGCGCGCGTGTGTATGTGTGTGTGCATGTACGGCACAATCTCGTGGACACATAGGTTCTCGTTAGGTCACGGAAGTTAAGGAACACTGTATGTATATATATATATATATATATATATATATATATATATATATATATATATACTGTATGTATATATATACATATATATATACACACACATAAGTATATATATATATACTTATGTGTGTATATATATATATATGTATATATATATACTTATGTGTGTGTATATATATATGTATATATATATATACTTATGTGTGTATATATATATGTATATATATACTCATATGTGTATATATATATATATATATATATATATATATATATATATATATATATATATATATATACCGTACTTTATGGTAATTACACAAAATCCGGTGGAAATTGCACCAACTAAAAAAAGTGCTCTTTATATGCGTGGTTGCCAAAAGAGCACTTTTAGCTAGTTGGCGCAATTATCCTAAAGTACATAAAGTACATAATATATATATATATATATATATATATATATATATATATATATATATATTTGACACTTCCCTCCTAAACCCTTATTCATATATTATTGCGTATGTGCTCACTCCCATTTCTTATGACAATGTAATCACGTTAACTTCTCCCCTTTTTTTTTTTAATTTTTTCCTTCTTCCGTTTCTCTGTTCTTTCCTTTTTCTTTTTCGTTTTCTTTTTCCTTTTTATTCTGTTAAGTCTTGATGTTCTCTTTCCCGCTATCGCTTTCTATGTTTGGATTCTAAAATGCCGTTTAATCCCCCACCCCTGCTTTTTAATTTAACATTTTTTTTTATAAAAAAATGTATATATTTCATTTCTTCCATTTGAAAACCAGATGCCTTCAGTAGCACATAAGATTTATTACATCGCTTGACGAGGACTTTTGGTTCTTACCAACCAATTATCCGAAACATTAGCATGTTCAGTGTAGCGACTATGTAATATATACTAGCAAAAGTACCCGTCGTTGACTGGGTTCAAAAACAGCCTACAGAAAATGGACTCTGATTTATGAAAGTATGATAGGTTATGAAAAGGAATGGTTTGTGAAGAGATAGCTTCGAATTCGGGGGTATCAAAACCAAAGCAAAATATGATGAAAGTAAAAATAAAATAGATAAACCCCATAATTTATTATACCATACCTGTTCACACTGAAACACTTACACAATATTCTGTGGATCTATATTTAAAAACCTTGTTAATCTTTCTGACATATTTCCATTCAATTGAGGTCAGGTGCGAACGTACACCACATAATTTTATTATACCATATTTCTTCAAACTGAAACATAATTATCAAAGTATACTTACGCAGATAGATATGAAAAGTCTTTATAAAAGTTTGTGCCTATTTCCATTCTATGGAGGCCAGGCGGGAATGCTGACCCCACAATTTTATTATACCATCCCTATTTAAGTTAAAGCATACTTATCAAAGTATCTATATCAAAAACACTTGTAAACGTTTTTTTTTTTAATTTTTAAATTTTTTATTTCCATACTTTGTGGACCAGGCACGATCTCAGACCCCACAATTTTAATGAACCACCGTTCTGCTAGATCAAACATACCCATTCCTGTGTCTCGATACATCTTCTATCATTATATGTAATCAGTTTTTTAAAATACTTAACCATATAGGAGTCTATTTGTGACCACACACATACACACGCACACACACACACACACACACACACACACACACACACATTCAGCTTTATATTATAGATATATAAAAAATGCGAGAGTTGTTCTAAAAGTCTCATTTTTATTATTTCGCCCGAATTGATCAGAGGGGATTACAAATGACATTATTTCTATGAATGAACACATGAATTCATGACCGGAAGGTTTTAACTCTTGCGGATATTGACGGTGTGACTCTTAACAAATCAAGCCCTTTCGTGGACGTGCGTCAGGAGCAGAGATGCGTCATTGAGTTCTTCCGTTCAGAAAAAAATGAACCAATAAACATTCACCAGCGCCTTTTTAACGTTTATGAAGCTAGTGCAGTTGAAGTCCGCACAGTGGGGAGATAGGTTGGTCGATTGCAAAGTGTGATTGACAAAGCGTGCTCCGGGCACCCATGAACAGCCACCACCCCGTCACTTGCAAAAGTGGATTGAGAATCGTAAATCGTTAAATTCAGAACCGCCGCATGTTTTTTATTTTAAATTTTAAATTTTGTTTAACTCAAGGAATCTTTACGCTATATATTCGGTTTTTAATTATGTATGACTAGGTTTCCTTTTTCTTGTCTACTTTCCTTTCTGGTTCAAAAGGTACTAAGGCTTGTATGCATTTTTATTTTATAGCATTTATATGCTAATTAACATGCCACAGATTGGATCTTGTAATCTTATGAAGTGTACTTATATATATTACTAGCATTTTAGCCCGGCCTTTCCCGTGTGTTTGAATGTGTGTATTGAGCAAAAACAAAAAACAAATCATAAATAAAATAAAAACAAACAAAAAAGTGGTAGTAGGAAGGCAGGCTCGAACCCGTACCGCGAAGGAGGAAAAGAACGGAGAAAAAACCTTACGTCTTTCCTGTTACGACCACCGCCAAACCGGAAGCGACGTACGTTTTAATTAAGGCTAGACAATCGAAAATGAGAGGATTACTTTCAAAAATATCGGCGAAAAAAAGCGACCCCCCCTGTAGAAAAGTGTCCAGTTTAAGGTGAAGATATTAATGTTTTAGCCAATTTTTCGATATTTGTCGTCTGAAAGATCGACCGTTAAAACGATACTGATCTTGTGAAAATCAGTGGCTTCTCTCCAAAGTTTTAGGCAGACATGCAAACATACATACATACATTTATATATTGGTAACTAAAAATTTTCGACCCAAATCGATTAAAAAGCTTGCCCTATCTCTAAATACCCTTTATGTAAAATTTCAAATGTTTAGACCAGAAATTGTCTGAATAATTTTGTAGAAACCGCAGAGATCAATTTTTTAAAAATTTGTCTCCTATTATGACCCCTTAACATTTATGGTTGGGCTCAAATCAAGTTATTAAGTTACATGCATGTCCAAGGAACCTATATCTAAAATTTCAATTGTTTATACCCGAAATTGGCGGAGGAGTTTGGTAGAGTTCTCAAAGGTAAAATCGTTGAACTTTTACCCCTTAACCGCCAAATCTCTGGCTGAAAACTAATTACAAAGATTGTTCCAACTCTCAGTACCCTGTATTTCAAATTTCGAGTCTGTAAACTTAAAATTGACAGAGTTATTGCGTATCAGAACTTTATTGTTTTGAGCTCAAATCGAGTTATTAAGTTAGATCCATGTCCAAGGAACCTATATCGAAAATTTCAAGTTCTTATACCCAAAAATGTCGGAAGAGTTTGGTAGAGTTCTAAAATGTTTAATCGTTGAACTTTGACCCCTTTAACAGCAAAATTTTTGGCCGAAAACAGATTAGAAAGATTTTCGAAATTTGATATACAGGGTATGAAAAATTCGAGTCTGTAGGCTTGAAATTGACAGTTATTGTATCGGAAAATGTACAGTTATTGTATCGGAAAATGTACACAGACAGACACACACACAGAGACAGACAAACACTTTTATTTATTTATATATATATATATATATATATATATATATATATAAATATATATATAAAAATTTAGATAAATATGAAACAGTGCGAAAAGCACCGAAAAATGGCAAAAGCGGATAATAAAAAAGTGGTAACAGGATAAGATATAGATCAGTGTAAGTGAATTCTTCACATTGTTTTCACGTGAATAAATCTTCCATCGAAAAAAATTCTGTGTCCCCTAATTTGATCGCAGGCGGAGACGAGTTAGTTACGCCAGGAGGGTGTGATATTATACACGATGACATGACAACGCAACATTTTTATGCAATTCCCAAACCATTTTTACATATTAGAGTTTACCGCCGCATTTCCCCGAAATAAACACCTCTCGTCAGCCCTGCTTTTATTAACCGAATTTCAGCATGGAGTCGAGTTCATTAACGTTCAACTTTTCGTTACAGAGTGGTAAGTACACCGAGAGAAAAAAAAAAACATGATATGTCCTCGTATATCATCATTTTAGATCCGGATTCATAGTTTGTATGATATGATGTACTCGGATTACTGTTCTTATATTGGACATGTATCGCAACAGATAAAGTGTTAAGCAATGATCGGTTGTCAGTCAAAATCGTCTATGGCTTGAAGTTTTAATCCTTACTAAAAGAGATAGAGAACCTGAATGCCTAAAAGACACTATCATCGAGTGTCTAAGGTCTCGCTGTACAGGGGTTTGTCAGGACAACTTGGCATGAGGATAATTTTTCTCTACAAGTAAAACCTGACTAAATATTCCAAATCATATAGTAATCATGGCTCAAAATATGATCTCCTCGGTATAGTTAACCAACGTTGACTTTTACGAGGAACTAACCTTGGTGCCCGGCGTTGCCCGGGTGTTTGGAGGTGTATGGTGATCAAAAAAAAAAAAAAAAAGAAAAGAAAAGCAGTAGTAAGCAAGAAGGCTTGAACCCATACCGCGGAGAAGGAGAAGAAGAACGTAAAAAAAAATTTTAAAAACGGGACGTTTTTGCCGTTTCGTAGATCGCTAAACCGGAAGTAGCGAGGGTTTAAATTAAGGCTAGTCAATCGAAAAGAGGGGATGACTTTCGAAAAATATCGGCGAAAAAAGCGATCCTTCCTTGTAGAAAAATGTCCAGATGAGGGTGAATAAAATTAATGTCTTTGGCCAATTTTTCGATATTTGTCGTCCGAAAGGTCGAGCTTCAAAACAATTTCGACCTCGTGAAAACTCATCTCCTCTGTCGAAAGTTTTAGGCAGACATATATACATACATGCATACATTTAAACAGACGGGTGAAATTTATATTATAGAAAATGGTACACCTTCTTCAAGTGGTGGCACCTCAAGTAATAGCATGAAGCTAGATAGTCCAACAGACTAGATGAATTCTTGTCCTGGAATCCAGTAAAACCAAGAGACCACGAGACAGATACACTATAACATACTTAATTGATCAAACGTGGAGAAGAACATTATGTTGTCAACCTCTTTATAACCTAAATGGTAAACGAGAACTTTAATGGAATATTCGAATATCTATTAATCTCATATAGAGATCAAGTGTTATCCCCAGAAAGAGGGGGTTTAATTTCCGAAGAACATTGACTAAAGTAAGGTGAAAAAAAATAATAGAAAAGACTTCTACTTGGCCATAGCTGACAAAAAAAAAAGAACAATCTGCCTCGTGGAGGTTCAGTTTGAACTTCTGCATACATTCTCGAGTTCAACATAAAGATTACCGAGTGCGACGAAGAAGAACGGATGTTACAACCGCCGATACATTGACACAATAATACTTTAAATGATAGTCGTCTGAATACGTCAAAACATATTAAAATATATAAACTAAAAAAAATAGCAAGTAACTCCTATTTGTAAATGTTAACACGCGTCTCATTGAGCAATTTGTTTTAGCAGTAGTATATATTACGCCATAGTCGCGTTGATACACCGGTTCTCGTCATATCACCGAAGTTAAGCAACGTTGAGCCTGGTTAGTACCAAATGAGTGATCATTTGGGAATTCTAGGCGCTGTATGTGCTCTCCGCTTATCTCGGCATTTGTTTCCAGTCGTCCAATATACATACACTTCACTTGCCACTGGTATTTAACAATGTCGACTCAAGAGAGATGTGGTTAGAGATTGCGCACCTCCTGCCACAAAAATATCACGCACATGCACCCCTTTGTAGGTATCAATTGTCTATCAAAGACTGAAGAAGCCAGTAATATATTTTAGAAATCCAAACAACCACGTAATAATAAATTTCTGGTAGGGTATTTTTTTGGTGATATTTATTTTCGGATATAAGGAAGTAAAAGCTGACTCGATTCTGCAGGGATTGAATTTTTAGGGGTTAGTTTTCACCAGATTTGGGGTTCTACTTTAAGGTGTTTTGTAAAGGGAGAAGTGTTTTGGGGACGAGCTGGATTCGAAGAAATATTTTCAGTGAAAAAGTTTGCAGGTTTTGTAATCAAATGTAAGAAAAACGAGACATTGGCACACGGTGAACAAAACAAAACAATGAGTTCAGAAGGTATATATTCACAAAAGATATATTTTATATATGTTTAAAATAGAAATTTACAGCAATAGTAAAAACATAGAATGTTCGTCAATATTTTAGAGTTCTTGGGAAACAAGAACGATTCATTGGCTCAGACATAAAAGATGTCTGAATCAATTAATTAAGAGCTGTGAGTTTTAGTGGTCAGAAAAACTATATTCAACACATTTTTGTTCATTTTAAGATATTATAATTCATTGAAAGTTGTTTATAAGAGTTAATGCTTATTTGCTTTCGTATTAGTAAGATAGATATGTGAGAAAGATTAGAAATATTTCAATGAATAAAGTTAATGCAGATTGTCAGACGATAATAAGTCAATTAACTGTGTGTGAGTGGAAAAATGTTCGAGAGGAACGCGCTCACAGATAGGCGCCCAGCGATACCGACTTGTAGACAAAGGTCAATTATGTTTCTTTGGTTTATTGAAGAAAAATTCGGCTTTTTAAATGATTTAGGTGGCTCCCATGAATAAATACAAAAAGGTTTTTTATTAGTCCAAACATATAATTATTTGATTGAGATTGTCGGACTGACTTCCTCATCTTGGTTGTTATAGTCACAACGTTTCGGCCGTTTTGCCCTCCGGCCTTCATCAGGTGTTTTGTATGGAACTGGGGAACCGTTTGTTAGGAGTCTCGAACCCAACCCTTTATTATTATTACGGGGGTACCGTGTTCGGACTCCAGATAGGCTCTGGGACATAGTTGCTGATTCTCTGTTTTGAATGTTACTTTTTCACTGCCTTAAAACAGAGAATCAGCAACTATGTCCCAGAGCCTAGCTGGAGTCCGAACACGGTATCCCCGTATTAATAATAAAGGGTTGGGTTCAAGACTCCTAACAAACGGTTCCCCAGTTCGATACAAAACACCTGATGAAGGCCGGAGGGCAAAACAGCCGAAACGTTGTGACTATAACAACCAAGATGAGGAAGTCAGTCCGACAATCTCAATCAATGAAAACACCTCATCTCAAAAATACAGACAATTAATATAATTTTTTATTTTTACTTAGTATAGTGCATGCGCAGATAACATGCGTACAAACTAGTTTACGCATTTTGATTTTGGACGTCGACTGCTACATATTCATAGACTTTAGATTAAGAGACGTCTACACCATAAATAAATTGACTATCACTCCTCCTTTCTTTATACGATTCTCATCGCACTCGTCTTTTATCGTCGGCTATTATTACTTTTAAGTAGTCAACCGAGAAGTGGGCAGAGATAACATACATACACTCGCATCAATTCATTAATGTTATTGCTTTTTTATTGTTCCAACGTACTTACTACTAATCAGATAATATAACTGCATAGCCGCCGGGCCTTGTGCAGGTATAGCCTTGATATATAAAGTAAATAGAAATTTTAGCCTTTACTCAAAAATCTATCAAAAAGTCTAATTATACAGAGATATAGATATTAATAATTAGTGATTACAAGTAGATTCAAGCTGTTCGCTTTCCAAATGGCAATTCCTTGTCAAATCGAATTGCGCTTATTGGGCAGTGGTCCCAAGGCCAGACTCGGCTTATAAGATTCAGATAGTCAAAAGTAGATTATCAGCTTTCGACTCCAGGCTCGATATTAATGAAGTTTGAGGATTAGATCGTTAGATCTTGGGCGCGGTGATATACGCATTTCATATACAAGCATTCATATACACACACCTATATATATATATATATATATATATATATATATATATATATATATATATATGTGTGTGTGTGTGTGTGTGTGTGTGTGTGTGTGTGTGTGTGCACATATGCGCGTGTGTGTTTGTTAGTAATATACACATATCTATCTGGTTATCTCTCTCTCTCTCTCTCTCTCTCTCTCTCTCTATATATATATATATATATATATATATATATATATATATATATATAAAATGGTAAATAGTAAAAACCTGAAGAAAGTGCTAAATACTGTTGCAGAACAAATATATGCTTTATTTTTTACTATCGTTTTATCTGCTTAGTTACACATGTTTCGGTTACCTAATCGTATTAACGATCCAGTAACTTCATCAGACATTACAGTAATACCTGATGAAGTTACTGGATCGTTAATACGATTCGGTAACCGAAACATGTGGAACTAAGCAGATAAAACGGAAATAAAAAATAAAATATCTATACATACATACACACACACACACATATATATATCTCACACACACACACACACACACACATGTATCTCTCACACACACACACATATATATCTCACACACACACACATATATCTCACACACACACATATCTCACACACACATATCTCACGCACACACACACACACACACACACATATATATATATATATATATATATAGCAATGGGAGAAAAATTCGCAAGATAACAAAATCTTATTAAAAAAACTGTTCAAATTTGAAAGTACAAAAATAATATAAATATATTTTTATAGAACAATAATCTTATCCATAATTTAAAAGGCTCAATATCAGTGATAGAGCTTAATATGAGTAGAAAAGTCAAAATATTGTAGAACTAAATTAACAATATTTTATGACAATACGAAATAAAGTTGAAAGATTCATTATCTCCCTCAGAGCAAAAAAAAAAAAATAGCAAGATATAAGAATAGAAAAGTATCTATTTTTGCTGTGTAGCTAAATTTTTGAAAATAGTCGAGGAAGAAAATTGAAACAAAAGTGTAAGTTAATAGACAAAATGAAAGTCTTATATGCATTGTTGTAAATAACCGGTGATATTTTAAAATTCGCAATAAGTGGGGCGATAAGTGAGTCAAAAAAGAGTTCCGCATGATAAAAATCTTGTAATGAAATGCGGGAATCAAATCCATTCCATGGAAATGACAGCTCTTGTGCAGAGATGTATATATTTGTTGAAACAACTCAAGCTCATATTTAAATCTATTCAAGGACTGTATAGAGATAAAGTACTCCTTATTACTAGAGCTAGACCCGGGGAATATAATAATACAATACAGTGAAAATATATACTTATCTATAATTACCTTTTGCACATTTTTTTTTACTCTGGGGAAAAGCCTTTCTTTGTAACTCCATGGAATAATGAACTTTTCACGTTTATTTCGTATTTCTTGTTTTGAATAAACTATTCTAACTTTTATTCTACAATATCTTTACTTGTACACACACACATATATATATATATATATATATATATATATATATATATATATATATATATATATATATATATATAAAAGAGATTTAGAAGGCTGTCACAATGCGAGGAATGAATTATAGTCGCTGTTGGTAAGAGGAGACGAGAACAAGTGGCGATTTACAAATCAATAAGTACATATATATATATATATATATGTTTTTTTATTATTTATATATATATATATATATATATATTCAGTTGTATGGTAAAATGTCTTAAATTAATAATGGAATACGTCGCATGAAAACAAGTAAGACATTTTACCATACAACTGAATAAATATATATATATATATAAAAATAATTAAAAAAAACATATATATATATATATATATATATGTACTTATTGATTTGTAAATCGCCACTTGTTCTCGTCTCCTCTTACCAACAGCGACTATAATTCATTCCTCGCATTGTGACAGCCTTCTAAATCTCTTTTACATACCTATCCCACACAATGCTTCAAGCAAACTACATATCAATCCTATATATATATATATATATATATATATATATATATATATATATATACATATATATATATATATATATATATATATATGCAAGATCACGTTGGCACATCAATTCCCGTAAAATAATAGAAGTTGAGTGACACTGAGCCTGGTCAGTACTTAAATTAGTGACTATTTAGGAATACCAAGTGCTGTATGTGTTCTCCGCTTATACTGCCATTGTTTGAAGCCGTCATAAACTTCTAGCTACTGGAATCAGGCAGTGCCGACTCAGAAATGTGATTAGAGTAGGCACCGCCAAAACTGGGGGGGCAGGTCAGTACTTTTTGACGGACCGTCTTTTTAAAAATCTACCAAAAATCAGGTAATTATCCGATCAATACGAAATTTTCAGCGATTATTAGGAGAAGAATGAACTTTATAACAGTGTACTTATTTTTCATAAACGATATTTATATATATATATTTTTTTGCTTACAAAACCCCCCCTTGTTTTGAAGTGGGAACAAATATGCTTAAAATAATCATTTGAAACTGAACAAAACATATTGTGTTGTTGTAAGGGACAGAATTATAGATTAAAAAAAAAAAAAATTGTTTGCATACCTTATTTTGACGTCTGAATATCAGAACTTCGATTGTGTTTAATTATCCCGCTTTTGAGTTTTGAAGTATGAAATTCGGTGAATATGTTAAGTAAAATAATTAATTTAAGTTAAGCAAAACAAAAAAAAAATTTTTTTTATATTTATACGAAAAAAGCCATTTTAAAATTTTTGATAAATAAATTAACAATTTTTTTTTTAGCGAGCCGAATAATGCATGACCATTATTAAACAGAGCATGTTTTGAATAATCGATACAAAAAAAAAAAAAATTCGATAAATATTGTGCCCTTTGTGTTAAAAATAGCATCATTTTTTTCGATCTCGTTTGAAAACGTTTGCCGCCTTTCGACTACGGTGGACCAAAAGCGCTGAAATAATTTTTTTTTATTCTGCTTTAAATTGCCCCCTCCCCCCATTTTGGGGAGCCTGGCCCCCACACACATACACATTAAAAACCAAACTCATACAAATGGTCACCCATCTGGTACTGGCCAGCCTCAGCTTAATAATACATTGAAATTTTCGTCACTGAAAAATAAGTTTTTTTGGCCTGTTTAGTCTTCCATAGTTTTCGTCTCATCGAAAGAAAACGTAAACAGAGTCGATCTGAACTCTTCGGCGACGCGAAATATCTAGTTACATATATGAATAAGTGGAATTATTTGAAATTCAGGTACTTATATTATAATATTTTTGCATATTCTCTTAGAAAATCATCCTAAATCTTAGTTAGACAATAAATGAATAAATAAATTATTTCAAAAACCCTTTTTTTTAAATATTTAAGTACGTTTTTTGTGCAAGACAAAAAATAACAATTGTTAACTTTTTGGGAAAATTTAACATTTAAAATTGAATTAAAAATAGTAGAAAAAGTTTTACATTATTCTGTTTTCTATATGATAAAATTCAGGGTTTTATCTTTCTGGAAAAAAAAAAAGTTACTCAGAAATAATGGATTTTAATAAATGTAATTTAGTTTTAAAAAACAACAACAACTTGATATTGCGGCCATTTTTGGCGGTGCCTAGATTAGAGGTTGCGCAACCATTGGTTAACAAATACACTAGCATCACCCCTAATAAGGGATGTTAGTTGTATCTCGAGACCGGACGGAAATCATAACACGCACGCAGACACACAGAAACATCTATATATTTATATATATATATATATATATATATATATATATATATATATATATATATATAGAGAGAGAGAGAGAGAGAGAGAGAGAGAATGTTTCTGTCAAACTCAGGAATCTGGACGAAATTTTAAACGGAACGAGGATAGCTTGCTCTCATTCCGTCAGTCACGACTGGATAGATGTCCTAAGTAATTTTTCAATTGCATTTTTCAGTCACCCACACTGAGAATGAAACCTACAACCTTCAGGAGAAGTTTACTTTTACAATTGATTTTTCCAAGTACTCCAACCACAAGTAGACAGTTCTAGAATTTTGAGATCTTAAAAGCCATTTTATTTCCGACACTGAAGATGAGAACAGTAGTCCAAAATATCGAAATAATACGTATAACCAATCCTCATCCAAAAAATTCAGAAACAATGTAATATAGTGCATATGAGCACGTGGGAAGATATCAGCAGCAGCGAAGGATAGCTGGATTGCAAAGAGATCAGCAGCAGTAGCCAAAAAGAAACGCATATGCAAATTAGGAAAGGGACGCAAGAAGAAAAATGTAAAAAAAAAAGGAGAAGCAAAGTGTGAATCGAAGAAAGTAGACGTGTAAAGTCGAGGGTGAGAATAGGCCAGCTGTGGTCGGAGGAATATTTAAGACATTTTTTTTTAAACAATCTAACAGAACGTGTAATTCCTAAAAACGTTCTAATGGTGATATGCCGTAACATAAAACTAACAAAAAAAACCATAACTATTTGAAAAGACAAAGAATTTGAAGGCATATTTTTTTTTATATACAACATGGCCGGATGCATTATTAAATGCCCTGAAAATTGTTGATATGCTATAAAGCCAAACAAACGAACTTATGACAAATTCTATATTAAACACGTTCGAACAAAAGTTATTTTTTTAACAAATAAATTGACCATATTCTCAATATATTATACTTACTATGGTAAGTGTTATAGGAACTTAACTATTCATTCATAATTGACTCTGCTAACAATTATAAAAACCACGAGGTTAATATTCGCGACGGCTAAAATATCGCTACCTAACGTGAGAATACAGGCTGTTTAATTTAACAGTCGGAAATAACCGACGACGTTTCTTTGTATTTATTTTCTTTGTACAATATATTCTTTCTACCTATTGTTCGCGTTTTTCTTAATGACTTTTTCTTACAGACACAACAAGAAGATATCTAAAATCGGTGCTTTTTTTAGGCTGTTTTTCTCTATATATTACAAAAATGACAAATGAAAAATAAGTGATATCATCAAGTCTCTTCATAGAGAAGAGAACTATAACTCATACTTACCTCCTTGTGAGAGAAGAAGACCCACTTTGCAAATAAAGAGGCCTATACGATGCACCATGTATTGACGAATCGTCAGGGATCAGGACAAACTTTACAAAAATGCTTCTAAGATACTAACCTGATTGTGGTACTTCTTCGGGTAAATCCAAGCAAAATAATTGATTTAAAAGAAACTTGGGTAGAAGTGCACGGGGGGGGGGCTAAGACGGTCAATGTGCACTGGTTGTCCAACCTGCTAAGTGTGTTTATTTCGAAAGCCGTTCTTAACATGGGGAGATTGAGGGTGTTTATTCTGAAAGACATTTTCTTATTTTCAACCTCCCTGTAATCGACTTCTTAAATGTAGGTCTTCGGGTGATCCCCCAGTGCACTTACACCGAAGTCTGGGTTTACAAGAGAGTTGAAGAAAAGCTGTAATTTTTATCAAAATCTGAACGGTTGATAAGCCGTAAAATATAATAAACAAAAAATATATATATATATGAAGAGACAAATGTCTCGAAAATGGTTGATATACTGTAAAACGCAAGAAAAAAACAGTTTCCAGCCATATTCTTATGTTTGACAACGATCGGGATTCTTGTGGATTATAAGGATCGTGTTATCGTCGGAATTGCTTCGGATGGTTTACGGAAAACGCCGGAAAGTGCCGAACTAAAGTTTCGTGATTTTTGTTTCACGCAAAAGGTTGCCATTTTTTCTAAAAAAAAATATCTTATTGCTGTCATTACAAAGATAATGCAATAATAAATTGATTGAAAATTAAAAAAAAAAAAAACAATATTCTTAAATAATTATTATTCAATTTTTTTCACGAAACTTTTAGAAAAAAAATAAAATTTAACTTTAGAAAATAAACATTCATTGTAAGGTAAAGTTCAGGAATAAATTTTTATTATGTTTTTAATAACAAACAACTGATAGTGTAACAAGACGCGTAGGAGCGGGCTTGAAAATATCTGCAGCAGCCGAAAGACGGATGGCTAGCGAAGGTATTGGAAGCAGCAACAGCCGTTTTGACCGCGTATGCATTTTGGCAAGTGTGCTCGGGCTTGATTCAGAAGAAAAAGAATAAAAAGGAGGAAATGCACCAAGTTGCAAGAGGAAGTCAGAAAAACAACCGGGTGAGGTGGACGTGTGACCTCGCAATGGCAGCGAGAGACTTTTTAGTTGATGTAGAGACGACGGGGTTTTGTTAATCTCATGGCAGACAAAATGAACAGTTAGAAAACATAAAGCAGGCATTTTTTGTAAAGTACTGGTAATAAATGCACTTTGCTAAAACAGAAAGAAAAGCCGAGTCGAATATGTTTATGTCTTCTTTGTTTGTTTGTTCCTGACGCGTTACAATTGTAAACAAAACTATTTTAAGGAAATGGAGAGTCACACATTTCAAGATTTTTTTTTTGTGGGGGGGGGTTGTATTACTGTACACATAAATTCGAAAAAGTTGTCAAAAATCAAATATATAACAAGTAAATGTTATCAAAGGCAAGATAAGTTACTTTTTTACCTAACTGGATAATTTTATAGTGTTTTTATTGAATGTAACATGTTTATTCAGCTTGAAAAACATACAATGTTTACCGATGTGTTGGAAAATTTATAATGGCACTCGACTCTCTCTTAGACACGGTGAGGTTTGGAAAAAAGTTATAAATAAAAAAACTAGATAAAATACTGTTATAAACTCGCTCTATATGTTACCGTTACATAGGCTGACATATATTCGGTGGGTTTGTAAAAGTATTTTGCATATTTTTTATTTTTATATCCTTTTCCCAAACTTACCGTCTCAAAGAGAGAGTCGAGCGCCATTTTTAATTTTCCAGTACATCGGAAAACACTGTATGTTTATCAAGCTGAATGAACATGTTACAGTAAATAAAAACTCTAGAAAATTATCGAGTTAGGTAGAAAAGTAACTTATCTTGCCTTTGATAACATTTATTTGTTATATATTTGTTATTTTGATAACTTTTTCGAATCTATGTTTACAGTAAGACAACCCCTTTTTTCTGTTTTTATAAATTTAAATGAAAAGATTTGAAAACTTGAAAATGTTCTGAAATGATAACATCATTTTTATTTACTTTATGTTTTGTTAAAGTCTGAATTTTCGCCAATAACCTGGCTTTATTAAGGAGAGGATTAGTCCGACTTATTTATTTTTTTTCTTTTTCTTCATAATGCTGTTATTAAGACGTCGAAGCCTCTTTAAGAGAAAGACGTCTTGTATCGGTGCAGTTTCAAATCCGTGTGTGTAATCGCTCGGTTTAAGTGCGGAATTTTTTTAAATGATTTCTTTCATCTTTTTATGATTTTCTTTAATTCAAGTTAAAATAAATATTTAGATTTTTAAAAATCGTCATAATATCCAAATATAACAAAAAAAAAAGTGTTCATAGGAACATGCCCTTAAATCTAACATGCATTTAAGCAAACCGCACACATATCCATGCATACACTTTTTAAACAACTCATCGGTTATCGTCCTTGTGGTAACCTCCGCTTTGCTCAACAAGTGGCGCTCTCCATTTCCTTTTCCGTTCTCTCTCTCTTCTTTCTTTTCCCACTCGTGACATGGACTTGACAACACGTGTTTTCCTTCAATTCTAACCTCCAATGTAAGTGACACGCAAATTACGTTCACGCCTCGACAGGGCGTTTACCTTTTTCAAGACAGGAATGAAACTCGTATATAAAAAAAAAACTCTTACACACACAATGAACTTCCAACGTATGCCTCGACGAACTCTCGCATACATTCACGCACGCATACACGCAACGATAGGTGTGTCAGACACTTCGTGAAAAATATTGAATAATTCGACTCCCTGTCTTTCCAAGCTTATAACTACTCGTAAAATGTATTCAAACTCTAATTTTTTTTTAATTAAAGGAGCAAGGACCAAGGTTTCATTTGAAAAAAAAAACACACACAAAAAAACAACGGGATTAAAAAAAAAACGGTTTTAAACTTCGGACTTTACAGGTAAATTTCTAAAAAACACTTCTTTTTTTTTGTTTTAAATTTGAATATATTATTTATTGATCTTCTATCTTCAATTTGTGATATATAAAACTTTGGTGAGTAAATTAATTATTTACTTTTTAATATATATTTCAAAATGGGGGGGGCGTAAATTAATTCGACCCCCTGTCTTTCCAAACTTATAACTACTCGAAAAATGTAATTCAAACTCTATTTTTTTAATTAAAGGAGCAAGGATCAAGGTTTCATTTTAAAAAAACAACAACAAAATAAAACAACAACGTGGTTTTTAAAAAAGAAAGGTTTTAAACTTCGGACTTTACAGGTAAATTTCTAAAAAAACACTTTCTTTTGTTTTAAATTTGAATATATTATTTATTGATCTTTTATCTTCAATTTGTGATATATAAAACTTTGGTGAGTAAATTAATTATTTACTTTTTAATACACATTTCAGAATGGGGGGGGGGCGTGAATGAAAAAAAAAACGTTTGTCTAAAATATTATATTCGGTCTATTGGAAAGAGCATAAAATTTCACATTGATCCTGAAAATATCGTAAAATTAGAATCAATAGAAAAATTTTGATAGATTTTTAAATTTTAAAAATTGAAAAATACTGAACTCGTAAAATTCAATTAATTTCATTACTATTTAAAAAAATATTTCTATTACTTTTTATACAACTTTAACAGTTTATTTTGGAAGTATAATCTATAAAGAAAATAAACAACACACTTTAAAAGAGAAATTACGAGTTTTTTTTATATTTTATTCGTAGTTTCGTGTTAGGGGTGTCAAAAATTCCTACAAAAATTCTGATACACCTAACACAACGAACATTTATCTACATGCATGCTAGTTTATAAACACACAAACGCTTTGTAACGTTCGAAACTTTTCTATATAACTAAATATTCCTTGTATATATGTAAATACATGATTCTAGTTCAGTGTGCTTCATTTCAATATCTTAAATGTACTCGTAACATGTGCCCTTATTTTTAAAAAATATTTTTTATTACACTGTCCTAGCAACGACAACCTCCAACTATCCAGCTTGTGGAACACGCAGCCCATTCCAGTAACCGATTTATACACGTTGCCTACAAAGAGGGAATCCAGCTATAGAACCGGTAACTAAACTGCACAACGGGCTCCTCACATGTTTTCTTTATGTTTTTTTTTATTATTAAGATTAAGGCAACCAGCGTTTTTGCACCTTCTGACGTTTTTATTCTAAAACTGCCCGAACGATTTCGGCGAAGCGCGGTCCTTATACAGTAAAAGTGCCACAATCTGTCCCAAAAATAAACACGGTATGAACATTAAAATAAAACAATAAAAATCATGATTCATTTTCATGATAATTTCTTACCTCTGTTAAGTGCTGGAAAATATAACGGATGATAAAAACTAATGAATCAAGTCAGTAGCCATTTTTTTTTTTTTTTTTTTTTTTTATAAAACATGTTCCCAAATCTTTGGGTAAAATAGTACTCAAATATATTTTTATATTCACGAAAGTTGTCTAAAATTACACTAAAATCTCTCACCGTTGAAAATGGACAGGCTATTGAGAATAGTTTGAGTTCGAGTATTCCAACAACGCAATTAAATAATAATTCGGCTTCTTTGCGCAGAACGTAAAAAAAAAAACATTCGAAAGACGAACATTAGATTTGTTCCACTTAAAGATTAGGTTATTTTAAAATAATTTGTATTTGGATGCGTAGTAAAATTTCGCGAGAAGTGCACTAATTTTGAGTACTGCGTTTTTCATCATTTTCGTTACAATTGTTAAAGAATACAGGCCGAAATACAAACCATGAGAATGAAAAGAAGTTAGACCAAAAGGATTTCTGTAAAACAAAACAAAAAATGAATACAAAAATAGATTTAACTTTAATGAAATATAACAATATCATACAGGATGACCTCGTAAAATGCTACCCAAGGAATCGTTTGTAAAAATCGCATTTTCTTCCGCAATTCAACTACATGTATGGCAAATGAGCTGTTATGGTTCCAAGTACATATACCGTACTTTCCAACAGTTGTATAGTCGAATTAAAAAACACGCATCAATTAGTATAGACTGTCCAAAAGGTTACCAAAATGTTTTGAGCGTAAATATCTTCTTTATTTTTTAGGATATCTTTCTGTAACACAATATGGGGAAGATACTGCAAAAATTAAAATAAACATGCAAAATTCAAACAATATTTATTTATGAAAAATAATGTCTTTTAAATGTTGCCCATTTTCAGTTTCGCATATCTCTCGCTATGGCAATGTCAAATGGCCACCATATTCCCCTGACTTGACGAACCCCGACTTTTTTTTAATGAAAATATCTTGAAAAAAGTGTCTGTTAACAAACCCCAAACCCTGCAAAAATTGAAGGAAAACATCAGGAACGAAATAAGGGAGTTAAATCGCAATCCAGAGATTATGTTTTGAAAAGAGCACAAATATGCGAAGCTGAAAATTGGCAACATTTCAAAGACATTATTTTTTTATAAATAAAAATTGTTTAAATTTCGTTTTGTTTTAAGAGACATTTCCAAAGTCTTAATCCGATTGTGTTAAAATTACAGAAAGATATCATCAAAAATAATTTAAAAATCTTTTCAAATTTAAAACACTTTTTTGGACACTCTGTAGTTCGAAGGGACTAACGGGACAGGGAAAAAAACAACCACTTCAGTTTGCTTTATTTGATACAAAACAATAAAATTGCTTTGGCATTTGACCGAGACAAAAGTGAAGTTTATTTATATCAAATCAGACATTAGAAAGCATTGAGGATTTTATCAACAGTTGGGTGGCTGGGTGATATTTTACCTCCATAACCCACTATGATTAACATTTCTTTTGAAAAAAAAAAAAAAAAACACATATATGTTTAATTTTATTTAAAAACATACTTTCTTACCTTATTTTTAAATGTAAGTCCCTATAAAAATATAGCTTTTTCATACTTACCTCAACTGGCCAACGCTGATTATATGCTTATCAATAAGGGTTGCTTACCTGAAATATATATAAAAACAGAACATTTTGTTTATTATTTTGTAAGAAAAATCGGAATACAAGAGCCGTTTTATTAACACATTCATTTAATATACATTTATAAAATACTAGCATGTAGCCCGGCGTTGCCCGGTTGTAAAATACGCTTAAATATTATATCTTAATTCATGTAGATTCCGTATTTATTATTATTATAGAGCCAATTCTCTACTGATTATTATATTGTACCCAATATGGAGTAGTCATTCGTTACCACCTGAGCTAAACGCATATGCAAATTAAGGTAGTTAAACGTATAAATGTATATTTGCGCATGCGTAAGAAGTAACACGTATAGCCGACGTATGCCCGCAAAGTTACAATTGTTCAATTTGGATCATTTAGCAGCTATTTTTATAGACTTAAAACCAAATCGAATTTGTTTCACAGATCCGAATTCCCTATTATATAAAGTTTTAAGTTTGTAGACCAATAATTAGCAGAGTAGTTTGGTAGAAACCGCTCTGCACACGCACATGCTGACAAAGTCATCACATATATATACATTATGCTAAAAATGTATTACATAAAGAGCACTTGTCTGTTTATGTCCCTTAAAAGTCAAAAACTACACAATACACACATCGAAGCTGATATATTCTTTATTGAATAGAAAATGAACATGTTTGTTTGTAGTAATCGTTGTTTTGAAGGTCAACGTGGACATAATTAGGGTGGAAGCGAGAGTCTATATTTAAGGCGATATTTTCTGTCTGCCTAAGAAAGAGAGAGAGGTTAAATAATATATGTAGATATATGTAGAAAGAGTTCGATAGAGAGAAGGGCGTGGTGTAGAAAGAGTTCGATAGAGTGAGTACGATAGGAAGGAGAGAAAAGAGCAGGAGGTAGAGGGGAAGGAGAATTGGTTGATGATAGATAGATAGATAGATAGATGCACACATAAAGACGGATTCCAGAGAAAGAAAGAGATAAGAGTCTAGAACTTTTTTTAGACATATTTAAAAAAAAAAAATTGATGGCTATACTATCTATGGCCAACGCTGTGTAACTGTGCAAATAACAACTAAATACAAAATTCGATAAAAACGCGCGCGCGCACACACACACACATATTTACAAATACGACAGAAAAATTTTACAGTGCAAAGAATCAGCAATATCTAAAAGCAACTTGGTTAAAATATCCATTACAAGTAACTATTTTAAATGATAAATCGGTCAAGATTGTCTCTCCTTGTAATAATCACTACTTAAATAATTCTAAACACGTTGGTGTCAGATGTTATAAAGAAAATAAGTATTTCAGATATTTTTGTAAAAATGCAATTTGGCTTAAATGGTAAGTCTGCGCTTTTGAAATCAACAGTCACTCATCGATTATATTACACCTATTGTTTAGCAACCTCCAGGTCGTAAGTTGGATAAAAAAAATTTCATTATTTAAGGAGACTGTTAAACAAGAACTTGTTTACATTGGACTTGAAGGGTACCATACGTTACTTGGTGAGGAAGCAGACCAGCGGAACAATATTGAACAGGCGGGCAGTTCTAGAAAATGCTTTGTTCATGAAATTTGCGTTTACATTTAGGTACGGATAGAGAGTGGGGGAAATTGTTGATAGTGGTTGTAGCTAGTCCAGTGATTTTTGTGAAAGATTGAAATGAGGGGCATAGACTAGAACTCAAACGAACACTGTTTTCGGCTGATGTAAAGTTGCTTTCATTCAGGGGCCATTTTTCTTATTTGGGAATATTTCTTTCTAATTCAGATAATGATAAAATCTTCAGACAATGAGAGGAATAGTCCAACTAATTCAATTCATACAAACTAACGGGACCCGTGGAAATTCCAGCGGGTACTCATTCATATGTAATATATAGACGTTGGCATTCTGTAGATGTTCAGCGTAAATGGAGACATTCTGATATTATTGTAGCTTTTTTCTTAAAACTTCCAAAGTATTTATTTAAACTAGCAGGGACGCCCGTCGTAAAGTACGCTTAAATATGATATTTTAATTCTTTCAGATGTTGTATATATAATTACAGAGTTAATGTTCATCCGATTTTTATATATAATAAAGTTGCGATACCCAAAATAAAAAAATAGCCATAGAACTTGGGTGCATCAGCTTCAATTGAAACTGAAACCAAAAATTATGAAAAAATATATGTATAATTGGAGTTCCTTCGAATATAATCAAAACCGAAACCAAGACTTATGAAGAATTTTTAATAAAATTATTTATAAACATAAATGACTTAAATACATCAGCTATGATCGAAACCGAAACAAAAACGTATGAAGAATTCTTGGTAAAATTATTTATTACAAGAAATGGAAGTCCATAACAATTAAACAACAGTCACTCAGATGTAAACGTGACACACAAAATAAATAACACACACACTATCCTATTAGTGTATAGATTATCGATCTTTATCTGAAAATAACAATTCCGAAATAGAAATAACTGATTATCGTAGCTTTTAACTGACTTTGAACACACACACACACACACACACACACACACACACACACACACATATATATATATATATATATATATATATATATATATATATATATATATATATATATATATATATATATACTGGCTTACATCCCGGCGTTGCTCGATCGTATTTTTATATATTAGAAAGTCTCGATTTCAATGTAAAAAAATGTAAAAATAATTTTTTTTAATGTTTAAAAAAATGCAAGAAATGTTTTAAAAAAACGTAGAAAAAAAGTAAAAAGACCGTAAAAATGTAAGAAAAAGTAAAAAAAAAAAACGTAAAAAGTGTAAAAACGTAATAAAATCTGAAAAAATGTAAAAAAAAGTTTTAAAAAATGTAAAACAAAGGTTAAAAATGTAAGAAGTGTAACAAATGTAAAATAAACGTTAAAAAATGTAAAATAAATGTAAAAAATGTTTTAAAAAAACGTTAAAAAATGTAGAAAATTGTTAAAAAATAACGTAAAAAATGTTAAAAATGTAAAATGAAATGTAAAAAATGTAAACGAAAACGTAAATATGTAAAAAAAAAATGTAAAAAACGCCAAAGAAAATGTAAAAAAATGTTAGAAAAATATGAAAAAAGGTAAAAAATGTTTAAAAAATGTAAAAATGTATGAAAAATGTAAAAAATGTTTAAAAAATGTAAAAAAAAAATATAAAAAATGCAGAATATTTGTAAACAATATCAGGTTGACAAGAAAGTTATTACGGTCTTCATTTTTTAATACCAGATGAACATATCTCGGTTGGAACAAAAGTTTATCAATCGAAATAATCACAATCAGAATCAACACACTTTTGCCAACACAAAACAAGTGTATTTATGCCAGTAACGTAAAAATCTTGTATTCTGGTGATGATGAAATCGCTGAAAGCGTTTTGATATTTCTTAGGTTTTTTTAAATGTTTCTCACGCTGAAAGTTGCTAAGATGCTTAAACAAGTGATAATCGGTAGGTGAGAGGTCTGGAGAGTGTGGTGGATGAGACAGTGTTTTGTCGTCTAATTTGTTCAACTTCTTTAACAACGTGTGGTCAGGCATTTTCGTGTAAGGGAATTGGGCCTTTCTGTTTATTAATGTTGGGTGTTGTCGAAGTTTCTGATGCATTTCATTCATTTGTTGACAGTACATTTCCGCCGTAATGGTTTCGTTTGTATTCAAATACTATAATTGATTAAACCGGTTGCAGGCCACCAAACAGTCATCAGGATTTTCTTTTGGTAAAACTCTGGTTTCGAGAAGTGTACCGGAGATTTGTTGGCGTCCAACAACTGAGCTGAGCTTCGCCGGTTGCCTTAAAGAACCCACTTTCCATTACAAATCACAACCCGGTCGAGAAACGGGTCGTTCTTGTTGCGTAAAAGAAGGAAAGTTGACACTTCATAACGGCGTTTCTTTTGGTTGTGATTCAGTTCGTGAGGCACCCATTTATCAAGTGTTTCGTCATCAAATCTCGCTCAAGTTGTTCGAAATCGTCGTATACGTTACGTTTAATTCAGAAGCAACTTCTTGAACAGTTGTGCGTTGATTGGCTTCAACTGAGGCTCTTAATTGATCGTTGTCAACATCCGATGGCCGACCTACGTTCATCATCTTCAAAAACTTTCGTCGCCACCACGAAATTTCTGAAACCACCATTGTGCTGTGCGTTCAGTAGTGGTTCATGGGCCCAAGGCTTCGTTGATATCTCGAGCTGCATCAGCAGCTTTTCGGCCTAGCTTGAATTGAAATACGAAAATTGTTCGAATTTGCTTTTTTTTCCACTTTGTATTTAACGTTGTGAAAATAAAACAATTGTTTTCAAACGATTGTAATTTAAGCGATTAGACACAGCGAAATACGCTACTTAAAATTATATGTAAAGTTAAAAACATATTTGAAACTACATCATTTGAAATCAAAATTAAAAATTCCGCAAGGACTTTCTTCTCAGCCTGATAAATAAAAGTTTGGAAAAGTTGGGAATATTTTTTAAAGAGCTCTCCATCCCTTATATAAATAGATTCATCTGAAAATATTTCCGAGTATGTTTTCTTTATTTATGATCATATATGTTCATGCAAAATTTCGTGAAAAATAAAAATCAATTTTGCAAGCAAGAATGCACTTCCGTTTCCGCTCTGGTTTTTCAATTCTAAATTTCCGACCTTGTATGGCGTCTTCCTGCAGCAGGATGGGGATAAATATTAGATTTGGATTTCAATTCGAATCATGATTAAAACAGGACCATTCGATTGTTGAGCAGAAACGCAAACAATACTTGATCTGCCGCCTGAACTCCATCATAATCCCAGTCAAAAAAATGAAAGCTACGTAGGGAAATAATAATCAAGGGAGCATTTAATCTCGAAGGCTTATTTTAAGAGTTATCTTGTTTTATCTTTTTTTTCTTCTTTTTACTACAATACAATTTCCCAGGAATGAAAGGACCGCTTTCTTCCAGCTAACACTTCAATTCTTTATTCGATAAGTAGATATCCGAGCGCTCAATGTAGATTCTCCTCTATCTATCTCTCAAATGTGTAGCTACGAAATCAGTGAGGAACGCTAATCTTCTCCTCCTCAATTCACTACTTAACTTTGACCATCAGGGAGACCCGACGCTGGCCGGGATTGAATGAGAATCAACGAATGTTTCTATCCTCCCATATCTCATTGTCATTGAAATCGGTGAAGTCGGCCATTTTCCATTCAAATCGTTTGAGTCCGTTTTCATTATGAAAATTCATTTGTGAAACTATATACCTTTTGAACATATTAACTAAATGCTGAACAAACAAACAAACACGTCTTTATTATAATAGTTGTGTATGCGTGTGTGTTAGTGATCTCAATCTATTTTTCTGTACCAAATGTAAACGCCTGCAAAATCAACTTAATTGTCCAACTAATCCCAGTAGCTTTTAACTCATGCATAATAAAAGAAGTGTGTTGAATCGGTTAGAGTTGAGAAACAGCGGATGAGTAAATAAATATTAATTACATGTGGATAAAATAATGTTTTTTTTCAGTTTAGCGAAAAGACATATTTACGATACAAAAAAAATTAGACACTTTCTGTTATCATCATTATAGATACTTACATTTAAATATGAAATAATCTATTCTCATTTGAAAAGCGCAGGATTCCAGAAGGTTTGATTGTGACGTAATATATAATTAACGCGAATGCTAATCCACATGTCGATGCGTTTTTCACTCCACCGTCAATTAGTAAACTCCGTCGTTACCCACAAAAGATGTACCACGGCCGTGTCTCGACTCACTGTACTAACTCGTCACTTTTCTAATTTGAGCACTCAATTTCTGTAAATGTTAACTCGAACCGGCAGATGACGTAAACTGCTAGAATATGCCAGAATACTATTCTCGCCATATAAAATTAATAATAATGATTGTCTATATATGAAAAGTTAAATAAAAATAATTAATAATACTCTATACATAAAAATTATTAATAAACGTAATCTCTATACAAATTATTATTATTATTGTTGTTATTATTATCATTATTATTATTATTGTTATTATTATTGTTATTATTATTATTGTTAATAATACTCTATATATGAGAATTTAATAATAATAATGCTTCAAATAAAAAAATTAATAATGATGATAATGATAGTATTCATGTGATAGTAATAATATAAATAATATTAATATTATTAACAATATTAATAATATTATTATTAATGATAATAATAATAATGATAATAATAATAATAGAAATTGACATCCAAATTCCAGTGAAGACCAATGATCGCTACTAACGAGAAATTATTGGTAAACGGCTGTTGAAATAACGCAAATTCGTCTTCAAAAATTATCGAAAGCGGTGGAGAGTTATGGATATCGGGGAGACTTGTTGTGATTCAGACCCGACAGAATTCCACGAGTTGTTTTCAAAGAGAAAGTTTTGATTATGGCTTGTGTGATTACTCCAAATAAGTAAATGATAATAATAATAATAATATAATAATAATGTATATATAAAACATTAATAATGATCATCATAATCACTTGTATATGAATGATAATTAATAGTAATATATTAAAAATAATGATGATAATAACCTATATATGAATAATAATAATAATAATAATGATGATGTCTTTGAAAAATCTATAATCATGATTATAATCTATATATGAAAGATTATTGTTACTAATAATATAATAATGTATATATGAAAAATTAATAATGAGTATAATGATAATCTATATGTAAAACATAATTAAGTATAATAAAATGTAGATGAAACCCAATAATGATGATAATGAGTATATAAATGAATCATAATAATAATAATAGTTGATAATTATTATAATAAAACATTAATAATTATACATAAAAATAATCTATATATTACTTAATAATGATAATAATAATAGTTAATAATTATGTATATATGAATAAATGATAGGGATATTAATAATAATCATTGGTTAATAATAATAGTAAGTAAAAAGAACAAGAAATATAATATATATATAAAATTAACAATCATATTTATAATATATATATATATATATATATATTTGTAGTAAATAATAATTATTATAATTATAATAACAATAGTAACAATAACAACAACAATAATAATAATGATAATGTATATAGGAACACATTCTAGTAATGATGATGATAATAATAATAATAATAGTAATATTGCATATATGAAAAAAATTCTAGTAATGATGATGATAATAATTATAATAATATTGTATAAATGAAAAAATTCTAATAATAATAATACTAGCAGAAACCTAATAAAAGGTATAAATACATGGGCAGTATCACTAGTAAACTCATGACCATGCATAACGCACTACACTCAAAGGACGATACTGACAGACTCTACGTGAAAAGGAAAGACGGCAGGAGAGGACTGATCTGTATAGAAGACTGTGTGAAGGATACGAAAAAAGAACTAGAAAAATGCATAATGCAAAACACTGAAAGGATAATTATGGCAGCGGGAGACACTGAAATAAAACAACAAAACAGAAAACAGAGAGACAAACGACAAAACGAGAAAAGAGAAATGGGAAGAAAAACAACTCCACATAAGATTCATAAGAATGACAAAAGATGAGAATAACGAAAACACCTGGACATGAATGCGAAAAGACATATAAACCGAGAAACTGAATCTCTAATAACTGCAGCACAAGATAACTCGATAAGAACCAACCATATCACAGCAAGTATCAATAGAACACAAGAAAACAGCAAATGCAGACTCTGTGGACAGAGAGACGAAACGATAAACCATATAGTAAGTGAATGCAGCAAACTGGCCCAAAAGGAATACAAAAAACAGGCATGACCAAGTGGGGAGGGCGGTGCACTGGGAATTATGCAAACGACTGCATTTTGAGCGTGCAGACAAATGGTACAAGCATAAACCCGCAACAGCACTCGAAAACGAGAACCACAAAATCCTATGGGACATGGACATACAGACGGACAAACCCATCCAAGCAAGAAGACCAGATGTCGTAATAATTAGCAAGAAAGAAAAATCTTGTCAAATCGTAGACTTTGCTGTCCCAGCTGACTACAGGGTGAGTATGAAAGAAAAGGAGAAACGAAGCCAATACATAGAGCTAGCCAGAAAGTTAAAAGGGATTTGGATGATGAAGAAAATCAAAATAGTACCGATAATAGTAGGAGCACTAGGAACAATTCCGAAAAACCTCGAAAAAAGAATGGCAGAAATTGGAATCAGAGGAATAGCTACAAAAATACAATACCTAACGATAAAGAAAACGGCTGAAATATTAAGGACACCCCCAGAATGTGGGGAATAACACAAGACAATATAACGAAGAAGCCTTACAGGGAATGAAGAATACCGAAGCTGCATATCAACAAGTTCTACACCACCATCATGTATCCCCCATTGTCTCATCACCGTTCCCCCACCTCCAATAGAAAAGTGATACCAAAGAGCCGAGAAGGGTCAAGGAGGATGGAAAGACCGAGAAGAGAGCGCTGGCCAGACCTCCGCTGAACAAGCGCAAAGAGAACTGGGATCGTGGGGAGGCTTAGTGCCACTCAAATTTAAGTACAAACCAATGGCCACTACCAGCGAGAAATCAATCGTATGGGGCTGTTGCGATGACGCAAATTTATTTGCAAATGCTATCGAAGGAGGTGGAGAGAGCTGAACGTCTGGGGAGACTTGTTGTCACTCAGCTTCAAGAGAACACCACAGGTCTCCAAACCGATCGGTCGTTGACTTGTGTGAATGCTCCATGTGAGTCAATAATAATAATAATAATAATAATAATGTATTTATGAAAAAATTCTAGTAATAATAATAATAATAATAATAATAATAATGATAATAATAATTTATATATGAATAATAAATACAATACAGGATCGGGATACTGTGGGCCTAGCATGAGGTTTTTTTCAGGTTACGATGTGGAAGACGATACTTTTTGGACCCTTGGTTACAGTATTTGCTCCGGCTTACGATGTTACTTATAATATTATTTGATATACGCATGTGTATTAAATACTGTATTGCATTTTGTTACTAATTTTTAGTGCCGTATCAAAGGGGTTTACTGTAATAATAACAATAATAATAACAGCAAAATCAATAATAATAATAATAATAATAATGCATATATGAAAATTATTAATGACAATAAAATTAATCTGTATATGAAAGATTTATAATATTCATAGCAATGCTAAAAATAACAATATATATATATATATATATATACATATATATAAATTAATAATGAAAAGATTGATAATTTATATATGAAAGATTAATAACAATCATAATACTAATGCACATATGAAAAATATTTATTTGTCATAATGATCAAAAGAATAATAAACATCAAAAAATCAAAATAATAATAATGTATGTATGAAAAATAATGATAACAATAATCAATACATGAAAAAATAATAATAATAATAATAAAAATAATAATTATAATAATACAGTGTGACCCCCCAAAAAATACAAAAGCGGACATCTAGAACATATGCTGTAGAACGGAGGAAAAAAGCCAAAGACCCTAGTGTTTTGATGTGATGCTTTGAATATAATAAACTTGTTATGACAAACGTTTCATTTCATTCGGACAAAACACTAAGAAACGAGGCCTACTTAGAGCTGGGGCCCGTTTTTTATGGGTATCCCTCTGTGTGTGTATATATATATATATATATTTAAAGTGATGGTTGTGTAGTTCCAACGAGAGAAAAAAATGTATATTTAAAAGAGTGTAGCCATCAACAATTGTGGGGCTTTTTTAAAGGTTTTCATCATATTTTTATTTTAAAATATTTTATAACGCGTTTCGAGCTTAGGGTGTGCTCTCTTCAGATATTTTCGTAAAAAGTTTTTCTTTAAAATGGGAGTTTGTAGATATGCCTCCGCTGATATTAAATATGTTTTTCATAGTGATGCGATGCGTGTGTTCAGTATTCAGACGTTCTGTCTCCAACTTTAAGTGTTCACAGTGACCGGTCAAAGTTAGTTTCAAAGAGTGTTTTTTAGTCCATATGGTGAAGGTTTTTATGGCTTTTTTAGGGTTCTTTTTAAAGACTTTCTTTCCCCATGTATAGCATACACTCACACAAAATCACATACGCATACATATACATTCATGTACATGTACACATGCACACGCACGCAGACACACACACATACACACACGTACATACATAGAAATATATGTAGGAGCATACATATATACACATATACATACCCACCTACACACCCACACACGTACTCGCATACATCCACCGCTAACAATTATTTTTATTTTTTTATTATTTTTTATTTTATATATATATATATATATATATATATATATATATATATATATATATATATATATATATATACTTTTATATATACGGATATCGTGTAAGAGTGTTCTGTTCCTGGTTATATATACTTTTTTTTTTTCCCCAACCAAAACACGCATGTATATATGCGCTTAATCATTCCGACATACGTACACGCACCCACACACACACAAGTAAGATGGAGAATAGGTAGAAGATATATATACACACACATACACGCACATACACACATATATGTACACACATATATGTATGTGCACATACACTCACAAACATCCACATACTATGTAGGCACACACACATACACACACACATGCACACACACAGACGTATGCAGGGGCTCACACATACGCGTATATCCATATCCACACGAACACATTTACCCACTCATACATGTGCATACATATGTATATATATACACATACACACACATACATACGGATGTGTATACACTCATCCACCCATATATATATATGGGCACATGCACTCACAATCACACACACACATACATATTCATACATTCCACTTTATGTATATATTGGTTGAAGTTTCCTTTCCAATCCATGCACATATGCATACATGGATTCGGTCACTCAAACATAAGTGCACGTATACATACAAACAAGATGTAGCATAGATAACAGATGATATATAATTATACACACACGCATACACAATCATATGTGCACACCCACGCACACACACATATACACACGCACACATGCGCGCACATACACATACATACGTTTAATTTCTAGTTGTTTGTTTGTTTAAGAGAAATGGTACTGTACTGGGTATGGGCGCGCGCACCCGCGAAAGTGTGTGCGTGCCTTATTCTGCTTTTTTGTTGTTACGTGCGTGAGGGTGCACACGCTGCACACCTACCCAAGTATGCATGCGTGTAAGTGTATTTTGTGTTTTGCCTATTTATGTGTATAATTATGGAGAGATGTTTAAGGCGGGGTTAAACTTTGCTATGAAATTTTTTTCTTGAGTTAGCAAGTAGAAGTAGTTGTCAGTTTAGAAGATGGGCATTATCTCGAATCTGCCTCCACTGCATGTGTGTATATGTTGTGATACATGTAGGTGTCTATTTTCCGCGATTTTGATGTTGGATCGGTGTAGGGCTACTCTATTACTAAGGTTTTTTGTAGCGCCTATGTAGGATTTATCGCATGCTGGACATTTTATTACATAGATCACGTTTTTTGAGGTGCAATCTAGGTTTTTTTTAATTTTGAATATTTGTATGGGGTTCGTAAATGTGTATGTGTTTCCCTCTAATATTATGTTGCAGACTCCACATCGTTGTTTGTTGCATTTTGTGACTCCTTTTGTTGCGTCTTGATTGAGTTTGGATGAGGTAAGAATGCGTTTTAGGTTTTTGGGTTGGCGTTTGCTTTTTATTATTTTTGTTGTTTTAAGGAAATTGTTTAGTTTGCTGTTTTGGTTAAGTAGGACGAGGTTTTTCGTTATCTCTGTGAAAAGCTCTGGGTTGTTTGTGTTGTGTGTGGAGACGTATGTTAGGATTTGTTCTTTGTTTCGTTCTTTAGGGGTTCTCAAATCTTCTACTGGTATATTTGTCGCAAGTTGGATCCCTTTGTCTATAAGTTGTGATGGGTATTTTCTTTTTCTTAAATTTATTCGTAGTTCCTTGAGTCGGATTTTTCGAAGGTTATTGTCCGTGATTATGGTGCAGATTCTACGTGCTAGGGTGTAGGGAATATATTTTATGCAGCTTTTAGGGTGGTGACTTTTAAAGTGTAGGTATTGTTGGGTGTCTGTAGGTTTGCGGTAAATGTCTGTGATAATGTTATTGTCTTTAATCTTTATCAGTATGTCTAGGAAAGGTAATTCTGTAGAGCTTTGTTCTATGGTGAATTTAATTTTTGGGTGTAGGTTCTGGAGTATGGTGTGTAAGTCTGTGATGTCCCCCCATGTGGGTTTCCATAGGATAAAGCAGTCATCTAAGTACCTTTTCCATGATTCTACAAACAGTATTTTAGTGCTGTGGCCAAATTTTTGTTCTATTTTTTTATATAAGGTTTCCTCTAGGTAGGCTAATGTAAGGGTTGCGTAAGTCGGTGCCATTTTCGTTCCCATTGCTGTACCTAGTGTTTGGATGTAGTTGGTATTGTTGAATTCGAAGGAATTATTATTTAGAATTATGTCTATACTATTGATAATGAATTGCTTTGTAAATCTGGGATGTAGTGTTTGTGCGTGTCTGTTGATCCAAAATAGTATTGCTTCTTTTCCTAATTCATGGGGTATATTACTATATAAACTGCTAACGTCAAATGTAACTAATAGTGTCCCGTTTTCTACTGTATGTGGTAAGGTAGTAAGAAAATGGATGTCGTCCCTTATGTAGCTCTTAACTTGATCTGTGAAAGGTTGTAATAAGATGTCTATTAAGTTGCTAAGTCTGCTTGTCGGACAGGCTGGTCCTGCTACAATGGGTCTAAATGTAAGGTCACTAGGGTTTGGAGCGCTAATATATTCTGAGTTTTGTGTATCGATTGCAAGTTTTATTGTGCCAGATTTTAGGCAGTCCGTAGAAGTTGTTGGTCTTTGTAATGAAATTTGTGAGGAAGTCCTTTTCTTTCCTTTTTAATATTTTGTTGTGTGTTGTACAAAGTTTTGTGATTTTTGAGATGGTGGTGTTATCTATGTTGGTACTAATGGGTTTATAGCAGTGTTTGTCATCCAGTAATTCTGTAATTTTTGTTTCATAATACGTTCTGTCCATGATTACTACGGCACTGCCTTTGTCTGCTTCCTTTATTATTATGTCATTATTATTACGGATCTTTTCGAGTGCTTGTTTTTGCTTATGTGTGAGGTTGCTTGTGGTTTTGTGTTTTTTTTTGGAGGTTAATGTTCCAGAGATTTTCGAAGTAGCTGTTTAGTTCTTTTGTGTTGTTCTGTTTATTAGGGAAATATGTTGATTTGTTTTTTACTAAAGAATCATCTTTGTCCCCTTTGTTATCTAGTGTTTCTATTAGTCTAAATTTCCGTTCGAATTCTTTAAGGTCCTTTTTTAGTTCTGCTATATTGCTTTTAGGGGTGGGTCAGAATTTGAGGCCAGCTTCAGTATTTCCATTTCGTTCTTTGATAAGGAGTATGTGGATAAATTGATGATTTTGGGTCTAATTTTTTCTAACCTGGAATTGTTGTTCCCTGGGGGCTTCCTAAAAATGCTGGGAGTTGTTTGTTTCCTTGTTTCGAGGAGTGGTGTGTTTTAGGGTGATGTGATGTCTCCTTGTAAAATGACTGTTGTGTACAATATTGTGAGGGTTCAGTGATAAATGGTTGAATGGGTTGTCGTTATATGTTTTTTGTGTTGGATAGTTGTGTTTCGGTAGAATCATGGAAAAGGTACTTAGATGACTGCTTCATCCTATGGAAACCCACATGGGGGGACATCACAGACTTACACACCATACTCCAGAACCTACACCCAAAAATTAAATTCACCATAGAACAAAGCTCTACAGAATTACCTTTCCTAGACATACTGATAAAGATTAAAGACAATAACATTATCACAGACATTTACCGCAAACCTACAGACACCCAACAATACCTACACTTTAAAAGTCACCACCCTAAAAGCTGCATAAAATCAATTCCCTACACCCTAGCACGTAGAATCTGCACCATAATCACGGACAATAACCTTCGAAAAATCCGACTCAAGGAACTACGAATAAATTTAAGAAAAAGAAAATACCCATCACAACTTATAGACAAAGGGATCCAACTTGCGACAAATATACCAGTAGAAGATTTGAGAACCCCTAAAGAACGAAACAAAGAACAAATCCTAACATACGTCTCCACACACAACACAAACAACCCAGAGCTTTTCACAGAGATAACGAAAAACCTCGTCCTACTTAACCAAAACAGCAAACTAAACAATTTCCTTAAAACAACAAAAATAATAAAAAGCAAACGCCAACCCAAAAACCTAAAACGCATTCTTACCTCATCCAAACTCAATCAAGACGCAACAAAAGGAGTCACAAAATGCAACAAACAACGATGTGGAGTCTGCAACATAATATTAGAGGGAAACACATACACATTTACGAACCCCATACAAATAGTCAAAATTAAAATAAAACTAGATTGCACCTCAAAAAACGTGATCTATGTAATAAAATGTCCAGCATGCGATAAATCCTACATAGGCGCTACAAAAAACCTTAGTAATAGAGTAGCCCTACACCGATCCAACATCAAAATCGCGGAAAATAGACACCTACATGTATCACAACATATACACACATGCAGTGGAGGCAGATTCGAGATAATGCCCATCTTCCAAACTGACAACTACTTCTACTTGCTAACTCAAGAAAAAAATTTCATAGCAAAGTTTAACCCCGCCTTAAACATCTCTCCATAATTATACACATAAATAGGCAAAACACAAAATACACTTACACGCATGCATACTTGGGTAGGTGTGCAGCGTGTGCACCCTCACGCACGAAACAACAAAAAAGCACAATAAGGCACGCACACACTTTCGCGGGTGCGCGCGCCCATACCCAGTACAGTACTATTTCTCTTAAACAAACAAACAACTAGAAATTAAACGTATGTATGTGTATGTGCGCGCGTGTGTGCGTGTGTATATGTGTGTGTGCGTGGGTGTGCACATATGATTGTGTATGCGTGTGTGTATAATTATATATCATCTGTTATCTATGCTACATCTTGTTTGTATGTATACGTGCACTTATGTTTGAGTGACCGAATCCATGTATGCATATGTGCATGGATTGGAAAGGAAACTTCAACCAATATATACATAAAGTGGAATGTATGAATATGTATGTGTGTGTGTGATTGTGAGTGCATGTGCCCATATATATATATGGGTGGATGAGTGTATACACATCCGTATGTATGTGTGTGTATGTGTATATATATATACATATGTATGCACATGTATGAGTGGGTAAATGTGTTCGTGTGGATATGGATATACGCGTATGTGTGAGCCCCTGCATATGTCTGTGTGTGTGCATGTGTGTGTGTATGTGTGTGTGCCTACATAGTATGTGGATGTTTGTGAGTGTATGTGCACATACATATATGTGTGTACATATATGTGTGTATGTGCGTGTATGTGTGTGTATATATATCTTTTACCTATTCTCCATCTTACTTGTGTGTGTGTGTGGGTGCGTGTACGTATGTCGGAATGATTAAGCGCATATATACATGCGTGTTTTGGTTGGGAAAAAAAAAAGTATATATAACCAGGAACAGAACACTCTTACACGATATCCGTATATATAAAAGTATATATATATATATATATATATATATATATATATATATAAAATAAAAAATAATAAAAAAATAAAAATAATTGTTAGCGGTGGATGTATGCGAGTACGTGTGTGGGTGTGTAGGTGGGTATGTATATGTGTATATATGTATGCTCCTACATATATTTCTATGTATGTACGTGTGTGTATGTGTGTGTGCCTGCGTGCGTGTGCGTGTGCATGTGTACATGTACATGAATGTATATGTATGCGTATGTGATTGTGTGTGAGTGTATGCTATACATGGGGAAAGAAAGTCTTTAAAAAGAACCCTAAAAAAGCCATAAAAACCTTCACCATATGGACTAAAAAACACTCTTTGAAACTAACTTTGACCGGTCACTGTGAACACTTAAAGTTGGAGACAGAACGTCTGAATACTGAACACACGCATCGCATCACTATGAAAAACATATTTAATATCAGCGGAG
>NC_136510.1:41219606-41227106 GCF_053919585.1 Euprymna scolopes
AAATCGATTAATTGCTAGGGCATAATCCCGTTGACACACCGGTTCCCACTGGATCACCGAAGTTAAGCAACGTTGAACCTGGTAAGTACTAAATGGGTGACCATTTGGGACTTTCAGTTGCTGTATGTGGTCTCCGCTTATCTCGGCATGGTTTCCAATCGTCCTGGTTTTCTCCTTGCCACTGGACTCACAGTGCGAATCAGGGGAGGTGTGGTTGGGATTGCGCAAGCCTTGCCTCATAATTACACGCGCTACTGCCTCTAAGGGGCATCCTTTGCCTTTCAACACTGAACGGAAGCATGGGGAATTGCTAGGACCCCCCCCAACCGCAGTGTAACGGAAGAAAGCTTCACATGCCTCCCCACAGTAGCTTAGTTCACAATACATTGTAGTCTACATTGCACAATAGAAAACCTACTTATATATATATAAAATATATCGATGAATAATGGCTTCACTTAAAGTTTAAAATACAAAAGTCAAGTACCATGGTTCAATTCTAAACAGAAACATTGATTTCAAACGAGATCCGATCTTCAGCTGTTTATTATATGAAATTATTGTTACATAATCACGTAAATCATTTAAACGTATAAAGGTCAAGTATCATGGCGCAATTATGCTTTAAAATGAAACGTTCATTTCGAACGATCCACTATCTTATAAAAGAATCTATTGTTGATTTTATAAGAGGGATCTTTATGCTTGTGTGATAAAACTTTCTCAAAAGCACTAGAGATGTTAGGTTGTGTAAAGGTGTTAACTTTGGTGAATCGCACTCCTTTCCTTATCGGAGATATTCGATTATAGATTTTCGATACTTATCGAACGTATTCCAAAACAGAATCTGCCTAAGAACACCCCCAGGCATATCAAGTAACTTCGTACGATTTTTTTTTAAACATCGGTCTAACCGTTTTTTAATCAACAGGAAATGAATTCACAGACACACATATTTAGAGACAAAGCTCCTTTTATATAATATATATATATGTATAATATATATATATGTGTATATAGATAGATAGATGTTGTTGTTGTTAATAATAATAATAATAATAATAATAATAATAATAATAATAATAATAATAATACTTTACTCCATGCAAACCTTCCGCATCTTCATTGCATGGTAATCTAAACAGGATTATGCTTACGGTGTTAAACACGTAAAGTCACTCAATGATGCAGCAGAAAGTGGACTGGCCCTTCTCCGAAATTTCAAGTCATCAATTACCTGCCAAGATGACCAAAAGCAGTACTTGTTGCAAGTCGTTGAAAAGACAGGAGTTTCTGATTCGCGAAAATCAATACTGACTGTTGACTGTTCTGCACATCTTGAATGAAAACATGTTTCCAAATAAAGCCAAATCTCTCTTATAATGAAGTATAACTTATATGCAGTTTATATATATATATATATATATATATATATATATATATATATATATATATATATATACACACATATATATTGTGTGTGTGCATATGCGCAGCATTTTTCATTTTAATAAACGTTGTAAAAGACACCAGAGAGGTTCCGTTTGAGTAAACCTTTTTTTATGGTGATTTTTTTAGTGCGTAGATCAAAATAACTAATATAAGTTCAATGTGTAGTTCTACCAGACAGAATTTCCACGACCAGGTCTGCCCATTCGTGAAACACATTATTATGAAAATGCTTCTCCGTGAAAAACACACGTAAAACACTGCCCGTCCGTGAAACACATTATTATGAAAATGCTTCTCCGTGAAACACACACGTAAAACACTGCCCGTCCGTGAAACACATTATTATGAAAATGCTTCTCCGTGAAACACACACGTAAAACACTGCCCGTCCGTGAAACACATTATTATGAAAATGCTTCTCCGTGAAACACACACGTGAAACACTGCCCGTCCGTGAAACACATTATTATGAAAATGCTTCTCCGTGAAACACACACGTGAAACACTGCCCGTCCGTGAAACACATTATTATGAAAATGCTTCTCCGTGAAACACACACGTGAAACACTGCCCGTCCGTGGAACACATTATTATGAAAATGCTTCTCCGTGAAACACACACGTAAAACACTGCCCGTCCGTGAAACACATTATTATGAAAATGCTTCTCCGTGAAACACACACGTAAAACACTGCCCGTCCGTGAAACACATTATTATGAAAATGCTTCTCCGTGAAACACACACGTGAAACACTGCCCGTCCGTGAAACACATTATTATGAAAATGCTTCTCCGTGAAACACACACGTAAAACACTGCCCGTCCGTGAAACACATTATTATGAAAATGCTTCTCCGTGAAACACACACGTAAAACACTGCCCGTCCGTGAAACACATTATTATGAAAATGCTTCTCCGTGAAACACACACGTGAAACACTGCCCGTCCGTGGAACACATTATTATGAAAATGCTTCTCCGTGAAACACACACGTGAAACACTGCCCGTCCGTGAAACACATTATTATGAAAATGCTTCTCCGCGAAACACACACGTGAAACACTGCCCGTCCGTGAAACACATTATTATGAGAATGCGTTTCTGTATATTACAACATAGTCATCTTCAAATCTAATACCATGAACTGTTCCGATATGTATTCGGATTTGGTATATTCTATCTATCACCCTCAATCCTCTCATAATATTCTTCTTCTCTCAGCTGACAATTATTTCTTCTCCTTAGCTTTTATCTTCGGGAATTTTTTGGCTTTCATTTTGATCCATTTACCAAGAAATACACTTTCTTATAAGTGACTTAATACGTAACATCGGATTCACGATTGAATTGTCAGCAAGCTAAACAAGTCAAATACTATTAAAGGTTATTTGAGAAATCTCGGTTTTGTTGTCGGATTCATTTCACCGGAAGTTAATCATTTTCCGGAAACAACAACAGGATAGATGTATTTGTACGCGAGCGCAGCTGGTATAGAAAGATGGCGCCGGTCAGAAAATATAAACGCAAGACGTATAAACGCGCGCGCACACACACACACACACACACACACACACACACACACACACATATATATATATATATATATACATACATATACATACATACATTAAGGGATATAGTGAAAAAAAAAATGTAAAAAAACCCAAAATATTCTAATTCCCTTTATCTTAATGATTATATACAAGTCTGGCAATGTGCTGTCTGTTTTATATTTCAATTAAGTTTTGTAATTACATCCATTAATCATATACTTGTCAGACTTCATTCTCTACATAACAGAATGCAACCAGCAGACCGTGTGACTTTCATATTTTCTGAACGCATATGAATAAATTTGTGTCAATTTGCTATTTAATGTTCTTTTCAAAAATGGTACTGACTTGGCTGTTCTCCTGAGATCACTGAAATTAAGCGACTTATTAAATACACGTAAACTTAGGATTACCAGGTGCTATATGTGGAGAATCAACAAAGCACACTCATGGCACTGATGTTATTATAATCTTCTCTAATGCACCCCATATATATATATATATATATATATATATATATATATATATATATATATATATATATATATATATAGAGAGAGAGAGAGAGAGAGAGATAGATAGATATGGTAATACATTCATTAAAATTGTAATTTATTATTTTATTGATTTTTGCCGAGAGGAGATATATGTTCAGTATATTTTATTTACTGTATCATTTTTTGCACCAAAAAGATCCATTCTCGTCTGTTCTTTCACATTTTGTAAACAAAACAGAAAAACAGGGGAGGAGGAGGCCTGCGAGCAGGAGGAGAAGGAAGAGACAGAGATACTGTTAACGAAGGGTGGAAGAGGAAAGAGAAAAGAAAGCTCATGGACGAGAAAGAGAGGAGAGAGAAAAGATAGAGAGAACTAAACCGTATATATAGAGAGATAAACTATATAGAGAAAGAGAGAGATAGACCTATAGAGAAAGAGAGGGGACTCAAAAAAGTTGTCAACAGACAGTGGAGCTTCGTGATTCAAAACGACAAGACGTAAGTCAGCGAAGGTCGGGGTGGCGAAGCCGGCGAAAGGCGACGGCAGCGTGGTAGCAGCGTGGTAGCAGCGTCGCGGAGGTAAATATCATCGATACAAGCCGACGTTGGCGGCGACGGTAAAATCTGTTTTGACCAGCGGTCAAAGTTAGAATATTGACTGAAAAAAAGAATGAATCCAGCGAAGGAAGGGTCAAAGGAGCAGTGAAATATTTACTATAAATCAAAGGCTTCGATGAGCTTCAGAAACAAATACTTGGAGCAATTAACACATACGCGCGAAATGAAACGTAAACAACCAAGGACAGAAATATGAAAATTAACCTGCACGCGCGTAATCAAATGTAAACAATTTACAGGAAAGAAATATATATAAAAAAAGAGACGAAAGAAAGGACACATTTCAAAGGACATTCAGTGAGTTTTTCAACCAAAACGTTAATCTCTCTTACATCTCTCTTACCCTAGAACCTGTATCTAATTGAGCAGACGGTTTCTTGTCTTTAATGTGAACATTACCTGTTGATGGTGTATTTTTTCTCTCGGTAGAATTTGAATCATTAAATCATTTCATTTAGTAAGACATATTTAATTTTCTTTTCTTGAATTGAATTTTATTTATTTTTATTAAAATAAAAGTCTGTTAATTTTTCGACGATACATGTCCTCGTTATTTCTCATGACATTTCGTTGTCCAGTACATTTCATTTTGTTGTTGTCTTCGGGACGGTTGTCCCATTCCCATAACAACGCATTATCAAGGAACCTGGAAAATTGTATTTTTTATATATTTCGTTACGTCACCCATCTCTACCGTCCCCAGTTGGGCTGGGATACGTCGTAACAAATTGGGAGCTCGTGCCGGGATATACCTTCTCTAAAGACACCCTGGACAGTCGAACATATCTGAGGCAGCGAGAACTAGTTAGCTCAACATGCCGGGAATACAAGAATTCCTAGATCCCCCTACTTTTGGAGAATTATGCAAATTTAGAAAAGACAGCATCTTAGCAATAGGTAGACATTATGAACTAGACGTTAGGCCAGGTATGAGAAGAGTATTGCTAGTTAGGATAGTAACAGAACGTCTCGTCGACTCAGGGATAAGGGTTATTGTGGGTACAGTAATCAATGAGATAGTATTGTAGTAATCATTAGTATTGGGGGTTTTGATAGAGTGTCTTACTTAAGGGTTGGTTTGTCAGGAATTTGTTTATGTTCGATTTGAAGACATCCAAGTTGTAATCAGGTGGGAAACAGGCGAACGGAAGAGAGTTCCACAATTGTGCACTTCTGAGAAAGAAGCTCTGCTCATGGGATCTACGTTTGGATTTAGGCACATATAAAGATGCACAGTCGGATTATAATAGACTCCAGCTGATGATCCTGATGGAAGAATTTAAACGTTGTGTCCCTGACGACCTAAAAGTGTTTCTGAACGAACGCCAGATCGCTACAGCCTATGAAATGGCAATTCTAGCCAACGAGTATGCTCTTACACACAAGACGGGTAGAAATAGCATTGATCCATTCGAGGGTGAAATTCACACAAACCTTCGGAGAATATCTGTTACGAACTTTAGTTGGAATACAGGTCCAGAAAGTACTGTATATCGACCTCCCAGCCCAGGAAATCGATCCTTGAAAGCAAATCTACCACCCACCTATCAACGGATCGACAGGTGGAAACCCATAACGTGCCACTACTGTACGAATGTAAGACACATCACGATGGACTGCCCGGTAAAGAAAGATACCGAACGTAAAAAGGGGATAGATTATATACCTTAAGGCTTCATTACCTCGTGCAAGAGCTCTACAAGAGACAATGAGAATAGTATTAGAAAAAGATACCAACCATTTATACCAGAGGGTCTAGTACATACGGTAGATAATCACCAAAATCGACGACCAGTAAAATTCTTGAGAGATACGGGGGCAACTCAATCTCTGATTTTAAAAGTGAGATGCCAGATGGACCAAAAACAGCCACCGGTGAATCTGTCATCATTCAGGGAATATTAGTGGAAATTTGCTTGATGTCCCACTCCACCGAATCTCCCTTGACTCGACCAGAGTAAGCGGTCCGGTCGAAGTAGCAGCTGTGGAAAATTTACCACTGAAAGGCATTTTACTATTGTTAGGGAATGATTTGGCCGGTGAAGAGGTTATATAAAAATTGACAATAGTAACTGAGGTAGATGCTAATAAAATCGAAGGAGATAAAGAAGAGGAAGTAATCCAGCTTTATGCTTTGTCGCACCAATTTTTGGAAGATTTCGAAGATTTATTATGAGAAACTTATCCATTTTTGACATAATCATCCTGAATTCTTCCTGTCGTGACAATAATCATTTTTAATCCAAACTATTACTCGACATGGCACTTTACTCCCACCAACCTCTTCTAAAAGGCTCCACACATGCGTACAAAAAACGTAAAAAAAAAATGACACGTGGCAATGGCTCAAATCTCATGGAGCAAAACCAAATTGATTTTTGGATTCAACACATCAGATTTACCCTAAAGCAGCTGAAAAAAAAACGCAGATAACAAATTGACCAGTGTTATATATTACAGTTTATTAGAACAAGTAATTTTATACATAAATCTTTAAAAATAATCAAGGCATAATTGTGTGTTGTTAGGAATAGACCTGTTGATTAACTCACATTTAGCATAATAATGCATACATGTACACATATACTAGCACGCCGCATGGCGTTCCCCGACCTTAAAATACGCTTAAATATAATATTTTAATTCATGCAGATTTCGTCTCGTATTTATCATCGAGCCAATTCCGTATTATTATATCGTAACTAATATATATCAAAAGTAAAAATAAAATATGACTTAGATGTTATCAGGTTGCAGTGAAACCAAAGCATGTAGCACTCAAGCAGTATTTGCTACAATATTAGTTAAGGACACATCGATACCAAAACTTAACAAAGTTAAGGTTGTTAAACGTATAATTGTATATTTTCGCATGTGTAGAAGGTATACGTTTAGTCGAGATACGATTGCCAAGCTCCATTTCTGTTCAATTTTTATTATTTAGCCGCTATATTTTTTTTCTGGCTAAAAATCAAATTGAAGTTATTTCCAAGGTCCAAATATGCTAGATATCTTGTTTCACATCTGTAGACTAAACACTGACAGATTATTTTCGTAGAGACCTTTCCGCACATATAAAGACAATGCAATATATATATATATATATATATATATATATATATATATATATATTACATGGGGGTCACCACTTATCAAGGCCCGAAGGCCACTCAGGGATAAGGATTATTGCGTGTACAGTAATCAATGAGATAGTATTGTAGTAATCATTAGTATTGGGGGGGGTGATAGAGTGTCTTACTTAAGGAGGCGGTTTGTCAGGAGTTTGTTTATGTTGGACTTGAAGACTTCCAAGTTGTAGTCAGGTGGGAAACAAGCAAGCGGCCGAGAGTTCCACTGGCGTGCAGTTCTAAGAAAGAAG
>NC_136510.1:41232106-41307106 GCF_053919585.1 Euprymna scolopes
GAGATTTAAGAATTGTTAGCCGAAAAAAAGGTGAAAAACAAAACAAATAATCAATAAATAATTGTTACCAAAGGCAATAAATGCTACTTTTTTTTTACTTACATGAATGAATTTATTTTATGTTTTAAAGTATGTTCAAGCGCTTGCGGGTGTGTGGGTGCGAAATACCTCCAGATTTTCTAGAATTTCCCGCTAGATTGTAAACGAAATCTCCAGATCTAGCAGGAAAACCGCTAAATTAGAAACACTGGTCACGTGACAGGAAGCGGTAATAAATAATTGTCCCTAAATAAAAAAAAATCACCTATCGGTACAAAGAAATCCACCTATTTATCATAGAAAAATTAAGTATAATGTTATAGTTAAAAAGAAATATATAAAAACACACATGGATATAGTAAATATATTATACCAAAACGTGGAAGCCATCCGTCCAGTGGTTTTTTAGACAATTAATTCCGAACGAACCAACAGTTACATTTTTATATATATAGATATACAGTGACCGACTGATTATGGGTGGTTTTGACTTCCATAACAAAGTCTGCATTAAAAATTTACCCAATAACAGGTAATTATCTAATCAGTATAAAATTTTCACCAGTTAATAAATAAAGAATGCACTTTATATGGATGTAACATTTTTTTTCATATTCATTTATATATATATATATATATATATATATATATATATATATATATATATATATATATATATATTGGGGGACTTCATGAATCCCGTTTCCTCATGTTTCCTTTGTTCGACCCCTTAAACTCCAAGCGATCCACTAGGCACAAACTTATTTTGTGGTGGTGGTGGTGGTGGTGGTGGTGGTGGGAGGGGGAATGAGTGTAGGAAAAAAAGTTCACATGGTGCCTTCGATATCGAATAATATAAATCCGAAATTTGAATGTGTTTATTTTTTTATCTTTTACATTTGGAAGTGTGAGATTCATTGCTCATGTTATCAAGAATTATTTTCTTTCAGATGAGGATAATTTTTCTTACGAAAAAGCTAAAATAGGCATACTTTTAAATCTTAAAAATAAATTAAACATTTAATTTTAGAATGTGTAAACTTCCCTGTACCACTACATAAAAATGCTTTAAAGAATCGATACTAAATAAATAAATAAAATAAAAACAGGGTGTAAAAAATTATAGGTGATAATTGTATCTGCGCATTATGGTGTTTTCAAAAAGTTGTTATTTTTAAGGGCCACTAAATTTTAATGAAAGTCTTTGTAAACTTGATTTATGCAATTAAGAACTGGGGAAAATACAGTATGATCTAGTTTATGGAAAAAGAGTGTGGTCCATTGATTATTATTAATTAGAAAATAAGAAAGGAAAAATGATTTTAATCATGAAATTAAAAACTGACTAAAAGTAATATTAAAACTGAGAAATATGATGCTGAAAATTTATGTTTGATGTAAAAATAGAAAAAAAAAGCAGTTTTTTTTTTAAATTTTAACAAGTATTAGGAACAATTTTAAGCTTGATTGATCAACTATTTTGAAGGGGAAAATTATAAAACTAAAAATAACATATTTCACCATAAATGGCGTTTGTAATTATAATTTAATTTTTAATTCAATTATTTAAAAAAATGTATTTGCCTGTTTAATTACATTAAAATTCATGAAAATTCATCATAAAATATTTATACACGGCTGGGTTCCTGTACCTAAAATCTAAGATGGCGGCGGTAAGCACATGGTTCCTTAAATGTGCGAGATTTTGCGAAATAATAAAATTATTTGAATTTATTTAAATATAAGGTAATTATATTCTAATATTTTTGCATATTCTTATAGCCAATCATAGTAAATCTTATTTAGACATAAAAAAGGTTAGTTTAATTGATTCGAAAACCTTTTATGCTTTGTTGACATTCGACAGAAAATGGACCAAAGAGGTTTTTTGATGAATTTAAAACTTAAAATTCTATTAAAAATTATAGAAAAGCATTATATTATTTTGCTTTTAACATAATGAACTTCAGGGTTTTTCTTTCTGGTAAAGCTAAAAGTTGTTCAGAGATAACTAATTTTAATAGATTTTAATAAGTTCTAGAAAAATCAGTTTTCAAGCGTTTAGCGGGCACTATATATATATATATATATATATATATATATATATATATATATATATATATATATACAATTTAAAGGGGGTAGAACAGTAGTAATAGAGCAGAGTGTATTTTAATGTGATAGTAAAATCACTAATTTAATTAAAATATAAGAAAAGAACAGTGCTCGTTGTAATGCAGATATATAATAAGCTCGATAGGCAAATATCCTAGAGCTACTTTAATATTTAGTAAGGTGGTTGATAATTAATCATTCAAATTCTAATTAAAATTAAAAGTCTGTTTCATACTAAGGAACACAACAAAGCTAATAAATTGTACGATCGTTTCGGAAACGATGTTTTTTTTTATTGCAATAGACATTAAGTCATGGACAATAATATTAACATATAGTTTTTTGAAAACAAAGTCTCCTCATCAGCAAAAATATTGGGTGTTTTTTTTTTTCTTTTCAAAAACTATATGTTACAATTATTGTCTATGGCAATAAAAACATCGTTTCCGAAACGATCGTACAATTTATTGACTTTGTTGTGTTCCTTCTTATGAAAGAGATTTTTAATTTTTAATTTGAATTATAAATTATCAATCACCTTACTAAAAAATGTGTGTGTGTGTGTGTGTGTGCGTGTGTGTGTGTAGGGTAAGGTAGAAAAATCATCTCAGAACGGGTAAGATAAAATCCTAGAAGAGAGACTTCAACACTCTTATGGTAACTTATACGACTTTAAATCAACATCTAATTATACTTAATTGAATGTTTCGCATCTATCTTTTAATTTTGTTCAACATAAGTGTAATGATTTCAATGCAAAATCTAAAAAAAAAAGAATTATACTTAAAAGTCTTAAAAACGATTTATAATTGTTTATCAAAAGTTTAACGAACGTGAGTAAATTTGAATGCAAATCTGAAACAGAGAATTTTCGAATAGGAGGTTGGGACAAAATTTTTGCTCTTCTTTAAATACTGCTAAAACACCTCAAAGAATCTGAAATTTGTGAATATTGTTGATTAATCTATGATTCCTATTGGTAGAATTATACCCAAATCTGATATATCCGTATTTTCACGGAAAGTTATAATTTCCTTTTTAGTCAGAGGACAGAAAATGAAATTAAATACAACTAAAATTACTAATCCTTACGCCTAGGAGAAGTGAACTAGATTTTATATTGATCAGTGCATTAGTTTAGAAGGTTATCATATAAAACGATATATATATATATATATATATATATATATAGTAAGTTATAAAATATATATGGCGATTAAGCTACACTGAATATTCCGCGTTTCATCCACTCTAGGACTCTTCAGGCTTATGCGTGAATTTTGTGATTGTTTGTCGTTTTTATATACGCATGTTCTATTGAGATTTTAGTTAGCCTATCAGCTTTCTAGTATCCACTGCGCTCTTCTTGTCAGCCAATGACTACTTGACCTCTGGTTGATATATTCCTTTGTGTGTGCTTTATTTAGCTTGGATATCTAGTTTCTTGATCTGTTTTAAATCTAGGTTAGTTTTTTTTTTAAATGTTAGTTTATATATAAATATATATATATATATGTACATACATATATATATATATATAGTCTAAATAAAAGGAGAATTAGTAATAATAAATAATGCGCGTATAATTTGGATATGCGTTCGTGTGTGTGTAAGATATTTACTCAAATGTATGAGTGCGTATGAGCGTGTTTATACAGCATCATATGTATGAAGATCGCAACAGGCACATCAAAACCACTCCACAGAGACGTATACTCACACACACGCGCTCCCTAAATGCACAAGCACATACGTACACACACTTATGAAAAAGTAACCACAGTAAAACGTACGCATGCGCACACACACCACATACTTCTACAACACAAGATGAATGATAAATAATTGGAAAATAAATCACACACGATTTTGATTTTCACTTTAGTGTGAGCCTCAATTACCTTAGAAAAAATAAGAATGTAAAGAAAAATTTCGCTTCGCAGAACGAAACTTAATTTGGTGAGTGTCTTTCTGAAATTTATCTTTTTTTCTACAAAATATCTGTTGAGGACGTAAAAAAAAAACATTTGAAACGCGTTATGGCCATATCAATAACAGAAAAAAATGAAAATCTCAACCAATAAACTAATATACTAATATATAAGAAACAACATTTTTTCGTTGTTCCGCTCCTTTAAATCTCTCTCTCTCTCTCTCTCTCTCTCTCTCTCTCTCTCTCTCTCTCTCTCTAGACACACACAGATATATATATATATATATATATATATATATATATATATATATATATATATATATACAAAATAGGGCTGCACATTATTATATTACTGCTGAGAAATTCACCGCAACATAGCTCCATGTCACAACTTTAAATCTACAGTTTTCAATAGATTTGAACAACCTGCCATTTGACAAAAAAGACTTCTGGAAATATATTATGAAGCAGTGTCACAAACAAGTAAAATTTATGACTCATAGAACAATATATATATATATAATATATATATATATATATATATATATATTATATTATATATGTATATATATTATATATATATATAGTGGAAATGGTAATTAATAAAAACTGAAGAAAGTGCTCAATACTGTTGTAGAGCAAATATGCGTTTTATTTTTTATTACGGTATCTTTCTGTTAAGTTACATTATTGTTTCAGCTACTCAGCCGTTTTTTGGGCCGTCTAGAAAAAACGGCCGGTTAGCTGAAACAATAATGTAACTTAACAGAAAGATACGGTAATAAAAAATAAAACGTGCATATATATATATATATATATATATATATATATATATACCATATATATATATATATATATACCATATATATATATATATACCATATATATATATATATATATATATACTTGCAAAAGTACTCGTCGTTGACTGGGTTAAAAAACAGCATACAGAAAATGGACTCTGCTTTATGAAAGTATGATAGGTTATGAAAAGGAAGGGTTGTAAAGTGAAAGCTTCGAATTTGGGGGTATCAAAACCAAAGCAAAATATGATGAAAGTAAAAATAAAATAGATAAAACCTATACTTTATTATACCATTCCTGTTCACATTGAAACAATTATCACAATATTCTGTGGATCTATATTAAAAAAAAACTTGTTAAACTTTGTGATATATTTCTATTCTATGGAGGTCAGGCGCGAACGAACATCCATAATTTTATTATACCATATTTCTTTGAACTGAAACATAATTATCAAAGTATACTTACGCAGATAGATATGAAAAGTCTTTATTAAAGTTTGTGCCTATTTCCATTCTATGGAGGCCAGGCGCGAACGCAGACCCCACAATTTTATTATCCCATCCCTATTTAAGTTAAAACATACTTATCAAAGTATTCTTATGTACATCTATATCAAAAACACTTGTAAACGTTTTTTTTTTTTTAAATTTTTAAAATTTTTATTTCCATACTTTGTGGACCAGGCGCGAATGTAGACCCCACAATTTTAATGACCCCCCACCCCGTTCTGCCAGATCAAACATACCCATTTCTGTGTCTTGATACATCTTCTACCATTATATGTAATCAGTTTTTTAAAATAGTCAACCATATAGGAGCCTATTCGTGACCACACACACACACACACACACACACACATACACATACATTCAGTTTATATATATATATATATATATATATATATATATATATATATATATATATATATATATATAAAGACACATATGCATGTTTGCTTTCTTACGTATATGTGTGTATATGTCCAGCTGCCGGAGAGGTTAAAACGCCGTGATAAACAAACATGCGCACTCTACCACTACTCAGCCATCTCAGTATTTCAGTTTGTCTTTGTGCAACCAGTGGTAGGGTGCGAGAGAGTACAATATGTGTAGCACAAGCATGTTGTGTCGCGATCGTTATTTGAAGATATATTTCTAAAAATAACAAAATAAATAAATAAATAAATTTAAAATAAAATTAAATTAAAATAAAAAATGTCCTATGGCGATAGGTGAGTGGCGACGTGCACAGGCTTAGCGAGCTGGAAGTACATAGCTGCAAATCTGCACATAGGCGGCCAGTGATTTATCTAACATCGTCGACTAAATCGCTTATAGGGCGGAAGCAACGTCGGTGGATGATCTGGCGACTGAGCAGCCTTTCTTGAGATACACTGCTCACCCATGAATTTGGGAAGGGTCTAGAAAAGGTGACCTATAAATTGTCTACCTTTTTATAACTGGTCGGCTTTCTACGATCGGCGACTGCTCTATATTTGCAGGAGAAACAAGATAAAGTTGAAGAAAAATAATAAACTAGGAAAATCAAAATTTTATCAGGAGAGGAATGATCTAACTGTTGCGACGTGGAATGTGGGGACTTTGCTAGATGTCCTGGATAGTGAAAGACCTAAGCGTAGAACAGCTATTGTTGCGAGAGATCGCTAGGTACAGTATAGACATTGCGGCATTGTTTGAAACACGATTTAGTGGTGAGGATCAATTGGTGGAAGTAGGCTCGGGATACACCTTTTTTTGAAAGGAAAACCATCTGGACTAAGACAAGAAGGTGGGATTGGCTTTGCGGTTCGTTCTGCTTTGGTGAAGAGGATTGAACGGCCAATCTGTGTAAGTGACAGAATTATGATGATGCGCTTCCCTCTTGCACACAGTAGGTATATGACGATTTTATTTGTGTATACCCCTACCATGCGTAATGATGAAGACACAATCACAGCGTTTTAACAAGATCTCAGTCGTACCACTTCCTCTATTCCTTTATCTGAAAAGATCTTACTCATGGGTAATTTAAATGCGAGGGTTGGCAAGGATCATAAGACCTGGGACTCACTCGGCCGGTTTGGTGTAGGTAAAGTCAACAGTAATGGTCTGCATCTTCTCCATCTATACACTGAGTTTGACCTTGTTATCTGTAACACTTTCTTCGGCAACAAGGAGGTCCATAGGTTTACTTGAACCCATCCTCGTTCAAAACAAGGTCACTTGATTGATTACATTATTTCCAGGAATGAAGATTTGCAGGACGTCTGTAGTGTGCGTGTGATGCGTGGAGCTGAATGCGGCACAAATCCCTTTTTGGTACGCGGGAAGTTGAAAATCTGTATACGGAGGTAGTGTAGCTCGGGTGGTGTTAAGATTTCCAGGCGGGTTGATGTGTTGGATGATCAAAGTGTACGTGAAAAGCTTCGATCCGTAGTTTATTCTACTGATTTTGATGGGCCATGGACGCATTTTAAAAATACACTCTATGAAATAAGTGTAGCTGTTCTTGGCTTACGCAAATCTTAACATCAGGATGGGTTTGATCATAATGATTCTGAAATTACTCAACTCTTAAGTGCTAAAAATGAGTTGCATCATAAAAGTCACTTAAAGCAAACAAGGGTCTTCTCCAAATGAAGAAGCAGTGCTGGGCTAAACTAGCCAACCAAATCCAGATGTTTTTTGATCGTAAAGACTTCAAACGCATGTATCATTTGCTTAAAAAAGCTTTTGGTCCTCAAACACTATCTACATCTCCCCTACTCTCCATTGATGGAATTGCTCTTATAAAGGATCCTAACAAGATTCTCCGTTGGATGAGCATTATTCTGATCTCTTTGACAAACCCTCTAATGTTGATGATATTTATCACAACAGAAGCTTATCCATGAAATGTCCGTGTTCCCATCTGAGAATGGAATTAGAGATGCAATCAAAGAAGTGAACGTTGGGAGGGCTTGATGGTATTCCTGTAGAAGTCCTCTTATATAGGGATGATAAGCTTGCACATAAAATTCTTCATCTTATCACTGATATCTGGAAGGGTGTTCCCGTCCATCAGGATTGGGTTGATGCAATGCTTATATCACTGTACAAGGAAAAAGGATCGAAGACCGATTCTGGGATTTGTCGTAGGATAAGTTTGTTGGAAGCAGTTGGCAAAGTATATTCCAAAGTTCTACTCAATAGATTATGAAAGTATGTTTGTCCATCCGTCATTCCAGAAAGTCAAAGTGGCTTTCGTCCGAGCAGAAGAACCACGGACATGATCTTCTCTGCTCGGCAGTTGCCGGAGAAATGTACTGAACGCCGTGTTCCGCTTTCTTATGTTTTTGTTGATTTTACCAAGGCATCTGTCAGATATATCAGGTCTGTCGGTGGATTTCATGCAGAACCACGTCTATGATTTATGTGGTAAAATGACTTTATCTGGAGCTGGTTTAGCTAGCCAAAAGCGATCACATTGAGATCAGTCTTTCTTTGATGGGGAAACCACTGCGGGGCACAGATATTCTATTTGCTCTGTGATCTGTAAACCGAGTGGAGGCGTGAAGTCTCATATGAATGTACACAGTAGAGCAACACTAGTTGGTGTCCCTCAATCTCAGCTAAATTGTGACCACTGAAAAAGACTGTGTAAGAGCAAGGCTGGTCTGAAAAGCCACCATTGTTCCCACAGTAGATAGAAATTGATGCATATTGATCACATCTCCACATGTATATTTGTATGTGTGTTTATATATATATGTATATATATATATATATATATATGTAATAATAAAAAATAAATAAATTTTATAAATTAAATTAAAATAAAATAAATGAAGAAAAATAAATAAATAAAAAATGTAAATGAAAATAATAATAATTATAAATCGTATTAAATGAAATAACAAAAATAATAATAATTTTAAAAGTACATGAAAATGGATGAATAATCAACAATAAATCAAAGGATAGATCGTCTTCTTCTGTCAAGAAGTGACGATCACTATATATATATATATATATATATATATATATATATATATATATATATATATATATATATATATCTTCTTCAACGCTGAAAACTTTCCATCTTTTGCAATGTGGTAGTCTTTTAACATTTCCTATATATATATATATATATATATATATATATATATATATATATATTTACTATAATAATTAAAGACCTACAGACACTAGTGTTTCATCCTTTCGGGAATCCTCAGTGCAGGGTGTCACGATTAACATCAGTCGATAGATTTGAACGCAGCGACACAAGCCATCTCTGGCTTGATTAACAAAGACCGAATCCATTCGGCTACCGTTAACCGGGGGGTGAAATGACGTTGAAATTTAAACATTTTATGTTTATATGTTTTTTTACGTACGTCAGAGTGATCTAGTCATTATATGATGACCTATGCATGAGAGCTTAATCGACCGACTTCATTCAACTGAAAGTTCTCAACGATATGAAGCAAGTTTCTTAAAGAGCCTGACATAGTTATTTACTCTGATAATTAAATACCTACAGATATTTCGGACATCTTTTTTGTAGGGTGTCACGATTAACACCAATCTATAGATTAGAACCCGGCGACACAAGCCATCTCCGGCTTGATTAGCAAGGACCGTACCCATTCAGCTACCGTTAACCGCGTGAAATAACGTTGAAATTTAAACATTTTATCTTTAAATATATATATATATATATATATGTATATATACATATATATATATATATATATATATATATATATATATTTCAGAATAAAATTATCAAACAATCAGCTGGTATTGAAGCCTGTGATTATAAGATTTACAAGATATTACTGGCAGTAACATTCTATAAGTATTATCCCATCTAAATAACAATTGCTCGATATACAAGATAGAGCAAATAAATCAAATTTTAGTGATTCAATGAATTTTTAAAAAAATTTGACGTGAAATGTTTGAGTTTCATATCAAAAGTTTTTATTATTCTATGTAAGACAAAGAATACATTAGGAATATTTTAACTTTTTATCCTATAGGGTTTCGATGTCTACCATCTCTTCAGAGGAGAAAATGTTAGCAAATAGTTATAATGGTATACACCCTCTTTGCAAAAGTCAGTGAGACATGGAAAACTTGAATGAGTAATTAAAAGTCATAGAGTAAGGGAAGTTAAAGAAAAAGATATAAAAGTTTACATCCGAATTGAACGGTGAAATCCGAGGTGACTGTCCTTGAAAGCAGTGTGGTAGAATGATCCCAACTGCATTTTGGGTAATCCACATCACAAAGTTATGATCCGAGTTTGGGTATTTTTCTGTAGTAATTTTTCTTTGTTGTATAATGGGTCCGGTAAAAAAAAAGAAAGTTTTTTTTAAATAAGTCCCGTGTTTTTTTTTATTAATAAATCTATAAAATTGATATAATTAATATTTTTTTTAATTTTTTATACTCATAGAACATGAGATTAAAAATTCCACTCAAAATAACTTTTAGAAGATGCGAACACGGCCCCCCTCCCCTTTTTTTAATCGTACCAACCAAACTTGCTCCACCATCCAAATCTTTAAAATAAGTTAGATACAACTACAACTACTACTTAAACTACTACTACGTTTCCTACTACCGGTACTATTTCTGCTACTACTTGTATTAATAATAACAAATATTTCAGCCCTAGTATACTATTGGATATATTAGCACTAAATCCATCAATGGGTTCACGAGTAAATAATGCAGAAGGAGAAAGGTAACCTTTATATTTTAGCCCTGTACTACTACCACTACTACTACTACTACTACTACTACTACTACTAATAATAATAATAATAATAATAATAATAATTTTGAATACATACGGATCGAAAAACTATTGGACATATTTTCAGAACGTTAGGAATAAAGAGACCCCCTAAAACTGTTAATGATGTCGCTGAAATACACCTTGAGAGCCCTCCGCCCACGTGAGACGTACGTTTTCCTTTGACACCATAATTTTCCGTGGCGTACAATAAATAATTCATGTTAATAATACGCAGCAATATAATTTGGTTCAAAGACACTGGTGATACCCATATTTTAGCGTCTGGGAGCGGATCTAGCCATTACTCAGTTGTATTTATCGACAGACAGAACTCTCATTCAGAATGACAGTAGCTAACAGCGTGATATGAATGATTTAAATATAATATCTTCTGAGTATGACACACTATTTGCCTGTTTAGCGTAATGCTTCGCTTATTCGTAATTGTACCTAGAGAATAGCGTTAAGTTAACATTTTTAGGGGATACTCGGTTTACTTTGATTAACTCTGCAAAATTATAATAAAACAACTTATTACGCATCGAAACGTTACCTAAATTTACAATTCTTTCTGCAATAGAACCATATTTTCCACCAGTAAACGCCAGCATATACTTGAATAGTCCACTATATTGCACTTACAAATGTCCAACAAATATGTCTGTGTGCATTTGTGTATGTATGTATGTGTAGTATGTGTGTGTGTGTAGTGTATGTGTGCAGTGTGTGCTATCGTCGTTTAATTATATAAATTATTGTTTTGACTCAAATCAAATTATAAAGTTTGATCCATGTCCAAGTAACCTATATCTAAAATTTCAAGTGTTTAGACCCAAGAGTGGCGGAGGAGTTTAGTAGAATTTTCAATGGTTAAATCGTTGAACTTTGACCTCTTGACAGCCAAATTTCTTGCCGGAAAATGATTAAAATGATTTGACTGGAAAATGATTAAAAGATTTTGTTGTTATAATACTAATAATAGTAACAATAATAACAATAATAATGGTGCTTGTGCAGTGTACGCACCGTGCTATATTTTATATAGGATTTTCAAGTTTTAAATTTTTATGGTATCTTTTTTATTATTAAATTGGTAGGTGAAAGTGCTGAATACTTAGAAAGTTCCCCACTCCTGCTAAGAATGGTTTTCTAAATAACGTTATTATTTCAGCAGGGTGCGTACAACATTTATTTATAAGATAAAACACAAGAAAATATGTGAACTAAAATTTAATGTACTCTTTATTTTTAGTTCATATCCAAACTTTAATTAAAATTGATTAGTTAATCAATTTTTAAGATGAATTTGTGTTCGTCTCGCGAGAGAATAGAGAATTTCTTATTTCATTTCCCATTTCAGTCATGTAAATTATTTACAAATAAAATGTTATAAAACGAACACAATCTTCTATGTTTTAAATATATTTCAAAGAAATAAATTACACCGACGCTAAAATATTGAATTCATTGATCGTTTTAGTTAAAAACAAAATAAAATTAAAAAAAAAACTTAATTAAAAAAAACTGTGAAAAATGCTTCTGTGACTTTTAAAAATTGTTTGTTTGGCAGTTAAAAAAATAAATGAATGAAATATTCGACTTCTTGTTTGGCAGTTTAAAAAAATAAATGAATGAAATATTCGACTTCCTTGTTTAGCAGTTTAAAAAATAAATAAATGAAATATTCGACTTCCTTGGTTGGCAGTTTAAAAAAAAAAAAGAATGAAATATTCGACTTACTTCAATAGAAATAAAACAATTTCACTTACCGTTATATTTTATTCGACTAAAATTATCCCAATGTGCAATTATTATAATTGTGATTATAATCAAAATGGAGAATTGCTTTTTTTTCTCTTTAGGAGAATAAAAACATATAATTACAACAGCCATACATATAAGGCAACGAAAAATATTTTTTACTGCCACGTAGTTGAATACCGGAAACTTGAGGCACCTTCGTGCCTTTACCTACATGCTGTTCTGGTAATGACATCACGCTGTCATGTTTATTGGCCTGCTCATCGGTAACCATGGTTCTATACGACAACCGGCTGCGCTCAACGGTTAAACGAAGAGGATGCTCCACGACACTTTCCGAAGCCAGAGTTGCATCAAAAGAAGGTCATGCTGACTGATTAATTGTGTGCGACCGGCATCATTCATTCATTCAGGTTTTTGAATGCAGGCGAAACCATTACGGCGGAGAAATACTGTCAACAAATGAATGAAATACAGCACAAACTTTGACAATAACACCCAGCATTAGTTAACAGAAAAGGTCCAATACACCCCTCGACAGTGCTAAAGTCGCTGCATGAGTTGAACGAATTAAGATACGATACTCTGCCTCATCCACAGTACTCTCCAGACTTCTCACCTACTGACTAACACTTTTTCCAGCATCTCGACAGTTTTCTGCGTGAGAAATGCTTAAAAGACCTAAGCGATATCAAAAATGACTTCAGCAATTTCATCGCCATCAGAATTATGTTGTTTTTTTTTTTTACGTTACTGGCATAAATCCATTGGTTTTGCGTTGAAAAAAAAGGGGGTTTTATTCTGTTGGTACTTATTTCAATCAATAAAGTCTGTCAGGCAGTACTTTTTGGGGAGGGGAGGGGAGAGGGTCACTCTGCATTAGGGTTGGCAACTCCTGGCCCACAGGCCAAATCCGGCTCTTGAGTTATTTATCTATTTATTTATTTATTTATTTTGACCCGCCACATTACTCGAGGCACAATACAAATATTAATGAACCAGACTACAGAGGCAGTTCAAATATATACTGTCAACATTCAAACTCTTTTTAAAATTTACCTGAAAACGTGCTTATTTTTGACTAGCAGGGTGACCCGACGTTGTCCGGGATTGGATAATGATCAACGAATTATTCACACTCCTATAATTGTATTGCTACCGAAATCGGTGAAATCGCATATTTTCCAATCAAATCGATTGATTGTCTGCTCTAGTTGAGAATCCATCGCAGTGTGCCGGAAGAAAGCCTATATGCCTCTCCGCAATTATTTAGTTCAAAATACAATGTAGTTTAAATAGAACTGCGGAGAACCTACTGTTTATTTTATAAGATTATTTTCCTTATTCCGTCTTTATTGGATTAGTTCGATTATAGTTAGCTATCGAAGACATTCCGCTAAAAAAAACTATCTAAGAACACTGCCATGCACAGAATATATCTTTGTGTGAAATTTCATAAAGATCGACCCAGCTGTTTTCGAGTCCATAGGGAACGAACTCCTACACACAGGCACAGCGTTTCTTTTATATAATAGGATTTTATTTATCGATATTTAAACTTTAAAAAATAGTGTCTATCTGAATGGGCATGCAATTGTCAAAGGTAAAAACAATGAACTCACAAAGCTGGGCACATAAAAATAAATCAAACCGTCATATTTCAAGTTAACTCAACTGTACACAATGTCCTCTGTGCGATATAAGTTTGCATGGTAATTTTTGTAAAAAAAAAAAAGAAAAGAAAAAAGTACATTTATTAATTATTAATAGTTGTTTTTTAATTCAATAGTTGTTTTGATTTTAATATGTCTGTAATGTAGTCCGGGAACTAACACGTTGTATGCTCAGTCGCAAAGGTTACAAAAAATAGAAAAGAACTCGCTTTTTTTACAACGACATTTTTTCATCATTCTCTCGTTATCGCTGTGGCGTTCCTCATGTAATCCTCTTATCGAACGTACTCTCGAACGTCATCCACCCGTTATTCTGGTTTCTAAGGCGATCTCCTTTTTAAAGTATTTACCTTTCTCTATCGGGAATGTTATTTCGCATTCATTTGCATACGCGTTTCTGCGCTATGTTTTTTTTTTTAACTTTATATGTGCGTCTTTGTGCGTCTGTGTGTTTCTGTGTGTGAATTCGTTTTCTAACGGACTCCAAAATGGCTGGGACGATTCATCTGAAATTTCACATAAACGTATATTATGTGTCTTGAAGTGTTTTTTAGATACATTTTGTTTTGGAATGCCTCCGATAAGTATCGAAAATTTATAATCGAAAAAAATCCATTAAAAGAAGGACAGTTTTGATCAAAGTTAACACCCTTATATATTATACACCATAAGCACATTTGAAACGTTTTATCATCACACAAGCAAAAGGGTCCCACGTATAAAATAAACAGTAAGTTTCTTGGCCTTTAGGCCAAGATCAAAGTGTAGTATCTGATCTGACACAACGCTTGAATTTTTTGTTCTCGGTTAGTGGAAGAGAAATCCTTTACGACTGAGACAATTTTTTTTCCTTTTCTGCACATCAAAAAAAAAAAAAACACCGTGGTGTCTAACTCTGACCTCGTGGGGAGACAACGAAAATAGAAATAGTAAGTTCTTTGATAAAGCAGAGGCGTGTTCAAAATAGCTGTCCGTGTTTACAGAACAACTGAACGATTATACTTGACTTTTGTATTTTAACCTTTAAATTAACCGTTCATAAAAATAACTTTTATAGAATCAAAAATAGATTTTTAAACAGTGCAATATAGACTGCAATGTGTTGTAGACGAATCCCACGACTAGAGCAGACATTTGATCAATTTAAATGTTAAAATATGGTCGATTTCACCGATTTTGATGACATTAAATGAATTGAAAGTATAAAGTGTTCGTCGATTCTCGATCCATCTCGTGCACCGTCGGGTCTCCTTGCTAGTAACAAATAGTTCTGTGTCTCAATAGTGTTTTATTTCGTCGACAATTATTTACATATTTGAGAAAATGAGTTGTTTTAGGGGGACCTCATATATTTCCATCAAGTGACGATCTATTTATAAATTGCAAGTGAAAAAAACATTTATGTCTTCCTTTCTATATATATCGTATTACTACATTCCAAAAGATTTTTAAAATTGTATCGAAATTATTAAAATCCATATAAACAAACGTGAAAAAAAAATGTCTTTACAAAATGGTAAGAAATTAAATGTACGAGAGTGTTTCAAATTTTGATTTCAATAAGTCCAAGAAGCGAAATTGGCGAATCGATGGCGAAGCGACTAATAAATAAAGGGAATTTATTCAGAAATAATAATAAAATGAGGAATACCAATAAATGGTTCGTAATTTCATTTTTTTTTTTTTAATTATTATTTCGCCATATAAAATGTATGTTTATGCCAAAGTGAACTAAAACAAAAAAAACACAAAAAAAAACAAAAAAAAAACAAGTCGACATGATGCTTGGGAAAGTGAAAACTTTATACGTAAAGATTGTTGTTGTATTTGTTATGTTATGGGTGGTACTGTCCATTTATTTTTGCAGTATTTACGCCAATGCTTTAAGGTCTGAAAAAGTGCCAAAATGAATTCTTAGCAATTTTTTTCAGGGGCAAAATACAGCAATCATGGGTGGTTTCTGCGGTCGAGCGAATCTAATATTAAAGAATCGCCTTTGGATATATATATATATAAATATATATATATATATATATATATATATATATATATATATATATATATATATATATATATATATGGGGGCATGTGTGTGTGTATGTATGTATGTATGTGTGTGTGTGTTGGTTATGTAAAATATAAATACAACACAATCACGTTAATATACCGGTTCTGGTCAGATCACCGAAGTTAAGACGCGTTGAGCCTGACTAGTACCAGATGAGTGACCATTTGGGAGCTTTAGGCGCTGTATCTGCTCTCTGCTTATTTCGGCATTGCTTCTAGTCGTCCTCAACCTCCACTTATCACTAGTGTCTAACAATGCAGACTCAGGACATGTTTGGTTAGAAATTGCTCAACTCTTGCCGCAAAAAATTCCACGCACTAGCACCCTTACAGTGGATATCTGTAGTCTGTCAAGACTGAGGGAAGTTTCCATTGCTTTAGATAAAACTTGCAGGTAGTGACAGAACCCCTAATATTTGCCGTGTAGGAGCGATATTATTAAAGCGCTCAGGACAATATTTGTGAGGTATAACATCGAGAAAATGGCTGAAAATCTCCTATGTTGACTGTGTGGACAGAAAGATGAGAATGTATAACAGCTTGCCGATATTTGTGAGAAGTTAACACGAAAGGAATACAAGAGACGACATTACAATATTGCGAGGAAAGTTCATTGGGATGTGTGCAAGAAGAGAGGGTTGGAATGCAGTGAAAAATAGTACGAGTGTGTTCCAGAAGGGGTGGTAGGGAGTGATAATGAGGCATTATTGTAAGATATGAACATTAAATGTGGTAATATGCTTAAAAGAAGTAAACCAGACTTAGTTTTATTGGCAATAAATGAACAAAAGGCAATAATCACTAGCTGATATGAATATGGATAAAAAAGAAAAGGAGAAAGTAAAAAACTACCAAGACTTAAAAAGGGTTGGTTGGTTATTTTTGTTTTACGGCATATCAACCCTTTTTAGGTTATTTAATTCCGAATCGAATGATTCTGAAAAAAAAATTTTTAATAGAATATATTTGTTTTTTTTTTCAAGTGGGTTTCTATTTAACTCATAGTTGGGACCCTAATAGGTTAGCGTGGAACTGGGAGCAATGGCAATTAAAGGGTGGCTCCACAATCTCCAAAGCCCGCAAGCTGGGGCCTCACCATCGGATATAGTTGAAGGTCATATCCAGGACCATTCGAAAAGGGAGATAGCACAAAAGATAGCACTTGCACCTATTGGGACGCGAGTCTTTGGGAGTGTAACAAAAGGATTTGAAAAGTGGATTGAAAAAAAAAAAATAAAAATTAGGATTCATTGCAATGTTGGAATATTTTAAAAGACTGCCTTGTTGGGAACCACCAGAATCTTGCGAAAATTACTGGAAGATTTTGAAAAAAAGATGTTGATTGCCTATGTTTATTTCTTATGCTTCGCCTATCAGTATAAAATCGTCAATACCAACATCCCAACAAAATGTGAATAATAATAATAATAATAATAATAATAATAATAATAATAATAATAATAATAATAATAATAATAACTAGACGGGCCTGTGGAAATTCCACAGAGGACCCATTCATTAGTAATATATTGATTTTAGCATTTTGGAGATGTTCAGAGTCAATGGAGACGGTCTAATATTATTGTAGCTCTTTTGTTCAAACTGACAAAATATTCACCCAAGCAAGAAGGGACGCCCGGCATAGCTTAAATATATATGCTTAAATATAATATCTTATTTCTTGAAGATTTAGTATATATTATTACAGAGTTAATTTCTATCGATTTTTATATATTGTAAAGTTGCGATTTTAAAAATAAAAAAAATATATCCACATCACTTGTTTGCATCAGCTTGCATCCAAACTGAAATCGAAACTTATGAATATATACACATAGGAAATAAATACAGAAAAGATATAAACATTCATATATTTTTCGTATTGATTTTTTATTCATACATATTTAAATATATATATATATATATATATATGACTTGAGGTCCATCAGTTATAATAGAAACCGAAACTAAAACTTATAAAGAATTCTAGGTAAATTATTTATAAAAATATAGATGACTTAAGTGGCATCAGCTATAATCGGAACTGAAACTGAAACTTATGAAGAATTCTTAGTAAAAGTATTTATAAAAAAAAGATGACCATTGTGGCGTCAGCTATAATCAAAACCGAAACCAAAACTTATGAAGAATTCTTGGTAAATTATTTATAAAAAAATAAATGGTTTACATTTCGTACATTTATATCAGATCGACATCTGCGTTCCATGTTTTAAAAAGGATTTGTCCTCTATAATATCAGACCTGACGGAATAGTTAATTATAGGTATAGACCGTTTCGTATCCTCGAAAAAGTTCCAGCAAAAACCTAATAGCCAGCCGTGGTTCTCTCCAGAATGTGCTGCTGCCATTGCGCACCGAAATAACCTTTTCCATTGCTTCCAACATAACAACTATAGTGAGACTAAAGCCGCTTTCAGGACTGCCAGAAACTACTGTACAAAAAGTAATAAAGAACGCAAGAGAGTATATAGCTTAGTTCGGTAAGTCCAAAATAGCTGAGCATCGGCTTGGTTCCCACCAGTTTTGGCAAATAGCAAATAGATCCTGAACAGAAGCGTGTGCTCTATCCCAACCATCATCAATGGACCTGATGTAATCTCATCAACATCAGACAAAGTCAAACTCTTTGCCAAGAACTTTGCAGCTATTTCTATCCTTTGCGACCAAGGCCGCCAACCCCCAATATTTCCTCCTGTATCAGAAAACACGCTATGTGATATACATATATATGTACGTGATGTTGCCAAGCTAACCAAAAACCTTGATTCCAGTAAAGCAACCGGCCCTGACGGTATTCCAGTTATAGTACTCAAAAAATTCAACCAGAATTAGCGCCCATACTTACAAAACTGTTTAAACGCTGTTTTAAAGATAATTGCTTCCCATCACCCTGGAAAATCTCATCAGTATGCCCTGTATTTAAGAATTCAGGTGATTGCTCATCTCCCTCTCAGTACAAGTTAATAAGTCTCCTGTGCATCATGAGTAAGTTGCTGGAATCTGTGTTAAATAGAGAAGTAATCAACCATCTCAGCAAAAGTAACCTTCTTTGTGGCATGCAATATGGTTTCCGTTCTGCTAGATCTACAGCAGATGTGCTTATAGTGATATCTCATAGGATTAGCGAATCTCTCGACAAAGGCTACCTTTCTAGGGCAATTGCTTTTGACATAGTGAAGGCCTTTGATAGAGTATGACATAAAGGTTTACTTCATAAGATCTTCAGCTACGGTATAGCTGGAAATGTCTTCCCAATTATTAAATCATTTCTCTCTGATAGGTTCATAAGAGTAGTGGTTGATGGGCAGAAATCAGAAGCTCACAGTATTAATGCTGCAGTTCCTCAGTGGTCCATCCTGGGCCCAACTCTCTTCCTGATCTACATTAGTGATCTTCACAATCACATCCTTACATCATTCGTAGACATTTATGCTGATGACACTACTATCTATGGTAGCACATCTAAGACCGTAAACGACCAAGTTCTCTCCGATTCTCTCTCCTCTGATCTTGAGCAAGTGGTACAATGGGGGAAGACATGGTTTGTTACTTTTAATGCATCTAAAACCAAGCTTTTATCTTTACATCATCAACGCTCTGATCCCCATCTGGCATCAATTGAAATGAATGGCTCTCGTCTTGGGGGGGGGCTCATGTTTTGACAAGCTTCTGTGTCTGACTTTTACTCCTGATCTGAAATGAAACACATACATTAAATCCGTTGCCAAGGCCGCTGGAAAAATGGTGGGATCCTTCTATCGATCATGTAGATATCTAACTGCTGATGCAATTCTCTATCTATACAAGATCCAGGTACACGAACATCTGGACAGGAGCTGCTAGAAAGGACTTATCCTGCCTTGATAGAGTTCAAAATAGACCTTGTAGCCTCGTAGTGGATTTTCTTTTCTCTTGCCTGCAATCTTTTTCTCACAGAACAGGTGTTACGAGTTTGTCTCTGCTTTATCGTTATTTTCATGGCAAGTCCTCGACTGATCTCCAATCTATGGTTCCCCTTCGCCAAACTTTCACAAGAAACACCCGTCTAGCAGAAAACACTATCAATAATTTCCCCTACTGTTTATCTGTGCCTGAACCTAAATGTAGATTCCATGAACAAAGCTTCTTTCTTAAAACTGAACACCTTTGGAACTGTCTTCCGTTTTCCTGCTTTCCAGATGACTAAAATAAGGTTGTCTGTAAGCCTAACGTAAACAAGTTTTTGATGAGCCGCTCCATGTAAGTGAACAAATTTACCGATTTTCCATTACTAATGATTACTATATTGTCCAATATTCTAATGTACACTCTTAAACTCTCATCCTCGAGTAGCCTTTTGGCCTTGGTAAGTGGTGATTCCTATGTAAAAAAAAATTAAGTGTTATTAGCTATAACCGAAACCGAAAACAAAACTTATGACGAATTCTTAGCAAAATTATCTATTACAAAAAAAGGAAGTCTATAGCACTTAAATTAGTCACTCGAATATAAGCGTGACACACAACACACACATTTTATTAATAGATAGATAATAACAAAAATGATAATAATTCTAATAATAAGAAGAAAGAGGAGGGTGAAGACTAACAATTATGAGCGATTGGGAAATTTCTTACAAATATATCTCTAACAACCATTTGTCGTTTTTGTGTTTTTCTCTACGTTCTTCTCTCATTTTTTCACTTTCCTTTTTTTTTCCTCGGTCCTGGATATGACCTTAAACTATATCCGATGGTGAGACCCCAGTTTCTGGGCTTTGGGGAGTGTGGAGTAACCGTTTCATTGCCATTGCTCCCAGGTCCATTCTGACCCGGCGTGGTAGTACCTGTTAGGGTCCCAACTATGGGTTAACTAGAAACCGACTTGAAAAAAAAAAAAAACTCAAATATATTCTATTAAAAAATGTTTCTTCGAAATAACTGGATTTTCGCATTAAATAACATGAAAAGGGTTGATATGCCGTAAAACAAAACAACCAACCTTTTTTTCTTTTTTTTTTTTTGTATATTATTGGATTCTTTTTTCTTTAATCCATTCTTTTTCACCTCTTTTTTATTATTTCCCCTTTCTTCCATATTTTACTTCCGTTCGCTTCATTTACTTCTTCCTTTGTCTTCCGTCCTCATCTTATCCCTCCGATTTCCTTACTATCTTTTCTATTATTTCAATGCCCTTCTATCTTTTAGCTTTTCATTCAGTCCTCCTTTTATTTCTTTTTTTATCCGTTCAAAATCTTCATCTACGTCCTTTCATTAATTCTAATGACATTTTCCCGATCTTACTACAACTTCTTTATCATTACATTCCTAATATTCTATCGTTTGTTCCCTATCTACCTTCCATCAGCCCTTTCAAAAAATTGTGTTCTTTCCTTTTTAAATTCGCATTACTTATGCCTCCTCCTCTCTTCTTTCCGCGCTTCCGGTTGCCGAGCCTATAACCCGCCGCCATTTGCAATAACGTATGCATAATACCTATATGACATTCATCACAAAAAGTATTGTAAGCCTTCGGAATGTCTATGGCTTCTTCTCACCCCGATAGTTTCTACGATCACGATGAATACCCTGCACTCTTACCTTTCGCTCACTTACTTTGAATTATTACAAATAGATATTTAAAAAAAGACAGCCTTCTTGCGTTATCCCACGGCGAACTAATTTGTGAAGTCTTCTGTAACTTCTTGATTCGAAAGACGAAGACAGAGACTGAACGTCAGCCAAATATTGCACTCCATTAAAGACTGAAAATAACTCGCCTGGCAAAGAATTTTGTTAGTTCAGGTTATGAATATATCCGCAAGTGATAAACGCACATACCTTTCTTTCTCTCTCCCTCTCTCTCTCTCTCTCTCTCTCTCTCTCTCTCATTCAACCTCTATCTCTTTATATATATATATATATATATATATATATATATATATATATATAGAGAGAGAGAGAGAGAGAGAGATAAAAAGAGAGAGAGGGAGGGAGAGAGATCGAGAGAAAGAGATAGATAGATAGATAGATAGATGATGATTGCAACGTCTTGTCATACGCGGGCCACTCCCTCAGTCACTAAAAGTCCATATGCCCGAAGATGACTTTTTAGCCCTGCCAGCGACTGGCACACCCTCAAGCAGACATGCCACTGAAAACGTTCACTGATTTGTATGAAACTAACAGCAGCGGAACCTGTATTATCGTGGGCTTTCATGTGATTAACAAAACCTGCCTTCGACAACAGAGCCCGATCACACACCTTACAGATCCAGAGATCTCCATGGTTGGGCGGCAAGGTTTGGCATTTCCTACATGCTCTCTTAAGCTTCTCTCGGTCTATTTTGACTGCTTCAAAGTGTTCTGCGCCCCTATATATCAGTGTCCTCCACTGCTTGCGATCATATGCTAAGGACTCCCAACTGTCAACAGGAATATGAAAGCTCACCAGACTCTCCTTGATACTATCACGAAAACGTTTTTTTGGGCTTGTGCTGGGGTCTTTTTTCCAAGAAAGAGCTCACAATAGAAAAACTCTTTTAGGAGTTGATAGTCTTCAAGCCGGATGAGATGACCCGCCCAACGCATCTGGTCCTTAATAACAATGGTAGCAATACTGGTTGTTTTGGCCTTTTTAAAGACATATGTATCAGGGGCAGCTATACCACTTTAAACCAAGAATGTGTCTAAGGCAGTGCTGATGGAACCTCCCTAGCAATTCTATATGTGACCGGTACAAGGTCCAAGTTTCAGATGCGTAGATTAGGGATGGTACTACAAATGCTTGATATACTGACATTTTAGTTGTCAGAGTTAGATCACCGTCAGACCAGACTCTATCTTGTAACCTTCCAAAAGCATCGGATGCCTTGCTGAGTCTCTGTCTTATTTCCGCATTAAGAGTGCCATCATTTGATAAGGCACTCTCAATGTAGGCAAAAGTTTTTACGACTTCAAGGCGCTTTCCACAGACGAAGATATCAGGTTCCACATACAGATAATCGGGAGCGGGAGTGTATATGACTTTAGTTTTCTTAATGCTAACTGTCAGTCCGAAGCAGGTACAAGCATTTGTAAAGAGATCCATCACTAGTTGGATATCTACTGGGGAGTGTGTTACCAGGTCAGCATCATCAGCATACAACAGTTCCCTAACAAGTCCATCACTAACAAGTGCTTTGGCTTGGAATCTCCTGAGGTTGAACACTTTTCCAGTCGTTCGGAATCTAATATAAACACCCATATCACAATTGTGGAAACCATACCAGAGCACAGCAGTCAGATAGAGCGAAAACAATGTTGGTGCAGCTATATCACCCTGCTGCACGCCATTATCAATGGGGAATTCTTCCGAAAGCCGACCATTGAAGTTGACGCGACCTTTCATACTACGATGAAGTTGCTTGAACTTGTATGTAAAAGCAGGTATACAGCCAAATTTTTCCAGCACTTTCCAGAGAGCCTCACGGTTGACTTTGTAAAACGCCTTGGTTAAGTCCACAAACACCTGGCAAAGAGGCATACGCTGTTCAATACATTTTTCCAAGAGCTGTCTAGCAGAAAACACCATATCCACAGTTCCTCGCCCACATCTAAAACCAGACTGGGATTCCGGAAGGATATTAGGACATACATACTTTTCCAATCGGTTTAGAAAGAGCCGTGTAAACAACTTTCCAACCTCACTCACCAGCGAGATACCTCGATAATTTTCAAAATCAGACCTTGTACCCTTTACTTTGTACAACATAACCAAGATGGCATCTAACCAATCTTGGGCAACCGAGTCACCCTGCCATACTGACAGTATCAAAGAGTGGACCACACAATGTACAGTGACACCACCATGTATCAGCAGCTCAACAGGGATGCCATCCAGCCCAGGGGCTTTGTTCGAGTTTATCTGTTTTATGCAGTCAGTTGTTTCCACAAGAGTCGGTTCAACATCAAGTTCCGGACAAAAGGAACATTGAGGGATACTTTCTATTGCAGCAACATCAACATTGGATGGGTTATGAAAAAGTTCATGAAACTGTTCGTGCCATCGATGCTTAATTTCATCTGAGGTTTTCAGCAAGATTTTCCCGTCCTTCGCCAGGAATGGTGTAGTTGAAGAGGATTTCGGTCAGTAAGCCTGATGAAGCAGAGTGTAGAATGTCTTGACATCTCTATGATCAAAGGCAGTCTGTATCTCCCAGGAGAGGTCAGAACACCATTTGTTTTTTATTTGGCGCGCACAACACTGAACCTCACTCCGCACAGAAGAGAAGTGGGCAGCGAGCACTGGCTTATTCAGATGTGAAGAGTTGAGAAGTTTCAAATAAGCTTTCCGCTTACTATCAATTTGAGGGTTAATTTAATTAAAATTATCAGCAAACCAATCTCGATGTCTGGGAACCTTCAATCCAAGAACTTCAACACCTTTTTGGTATATTGTATCTCCTACTGTCTCCCAATCACAATCTGAGAAATCCACCTGGTTGAAAGCAGATTTCAAGAAACTTCGTACGACTGGATCCTTCAATGTGGAAAAATCAATACGTTTAGGCACTTTGACACCATTGAAACGGCTTTTTTGCGAAATGTAATTCTCAGTTTAGCTCTGACCATTAAATGATCAGTACCACAGTCAGCACCACGCATTACTCTAACTTTGCAAAAGTTTCCAAGATCACCACGTCTACACAGTATGTAATCAAGCAAATGGTCATGTTTAGATTGGGGATGAATTCAGGTCTCCTTGTTTTTCTGGTGGGAAAAACTGTTGGTGATAACAAGATTTAGTTCACTGCAGAGATGGAGAAGCAGCATACCATTTGAATTGATTCTACCAATGCCATATGGACCCAACGGAGACCAAGTCTCATTGTCTGATCCAACCCGTGCATTGAAGTCACCAAGAACCAACAAACTCTCAGCACTTAGCAAACCGGTGATAACAGATCTATGCATATGATAAAAGGAAGTGATATCGTCTTAAGACGAAGTAAGAATCGGCGCATGGACAGAAAGAACATTCATGTAACGACCAGCCACAAGGGGAATTCTCAATGTCATTGCACGGTCATTTATGCATACTGGCTGTTCGATCTTATCAAGTAAGGAGTTCTTAACTGCAAAACCAACACCAGGTTCACGCTTCTCCTTTTCATCTCTACCAGACCAGAAGATCGTGTAACCCGACTCGCGCTCAACAAATTGATCCTCACCTGCGAAACGTGTCTCAGAGAGTGCAGCAATGTCTATATTGTATCTTTGCAATTCCTTAGTCAAAATTGCAGTCTTCCGTTCTAGTCTTTTACCATTGTCAATAAGTGTTCTCACATTCCAGCAACAGAGCTGGAGTGGGTGTCGTTTAGCATAATATCTTCTGTTCATGTTAATATGGACAGCCATCGCCAATAGTAGGAAGTATCTGTACAAAAATGTTATTACAGAGATTTAGCTTTGTACGACAGCTAGTCTCTCTCTCTCTCGGTTCAAAATTTTGATATCCAGCAACAAATCAAACTGCAGACCAGCTTAATGCGGGTACTTGTCTTCCGCTTTATGTTTTTTTTAAAATCAGAGATTTGCTTCTCCTAGAAAGGTTGCCTTGACCATGGCTTTCTGGAGCTCTCTCCACCCCAGAAAAAACAAATCCAACGCATGCAATATGTAAAACAAAGCATTCGTGAATCTTGGTGGCTTTTTTTTTTTATTGAGAGAAGCGTTTATAAACGGTGTAATTCATCAATGATCATGACGACAGTGATGATGTTTACAATTCAATGAATACACACGATAATAAAAATAAAAACAAATCCAACACATGCAATACGTAAAACAAAGCAGTCATGAATCTCGGTGTTTTTGTTTTGTTTTGTTTTGTTTTTTTTAATAGATAGATAGATAGATAGATAGATAGATACTAGCTTCATACACAAAAAGCATACGTCATATAAAAAGCCATTCTCTATGTCGTCATATATGACTTATGTTGTGAACAAACAAATAAATAAACAAAAACTAACCTGACACGAATGTGTGTATTATAATATATATATTATAATATATATATATATATGTAAGAGAAAAAAATTAAAACTGTAAGTTGAAATGTACAATTTACAAATGTATTGTTCAACTGAATACTCCAAAAACAATTTACAAATTTGTAATTTGTATTCAGTCGAACAATAAATTTGTTTGTAAATTTCAACTTACAGTTTTAATTTCTTTTCTCTTATAATAAGCTCTGCTCTATTATTTTTGTATTGAGATTTTTCATTTGGTTGGGATTAAAATATCTATCTATCTATCTATCTATCTATCTATCTCTCTCTCTCTCTCTCTCTATATATATATATATATATATATATATATATATATATAAATGCTTAGTATTTATATTAGATTGAAGTTTGCCATTGCTTATATCAGGTAAACATTGCATCTCCTTTGATTTCGCTATATATATATATATATATATATATATATATATATATATATATATATATAAGTGTGTGTGTGTGCGTGTGTGTGGGTGTGTGTGAGAGAGATAGAGAAAGATAGAAAAAGAGAGATAAAGAGAGAGACAAAGACAGAAAGATAGAGAAAGAAAGAGAATGAGAGAAAGGTGAGACATACGCAGAAATGCGTATATATATATATATATATATATACATATATATATATATGTGTGTGTGCGTGTGTGTGTGTATGTGTGTGTGTGAAACAAATAGGTACACAAGTTTTTACTAGTTCGTATAAGGGGCATTAAAATCCGTTGTTATTTATATCAGATTATACAAACAATGTTCATGTTTTTCTGCAATATTCCCACCGATGTTGACTCTTAGTAGAAAGGGAGTGATTTTCTATCATGAAAATTGTAGTTCTCTACCATTCTCTTCTGATCAAATGTAACACAGCGCGTATGTAAATGCACGTGAAATGACGTCACAAGGAAAGTAAATAAAAAAAAACTATAAAAAAGAGAAAGAGAATGGTCACTTGAGAGACGTGGATAACGTTCGTGAATCACGGGCGAGGCATAAAGTAAAGTAAGCTAGAGAAGACAATCACGTGAGAGATGTCACAGCGGTAAAGAGGGAATGAGGGCATAAATGTTGTTGCTAGAAAGAACAATCGAGTTAGAGTTATTTCCTGTTCTTTGTATTCGTCTCCTTTGCGACTGAAACTGTGTACAACGTGTGTTGATTCATAGACAACGTTACACAAAGATCCCCTAAGAGAATTTTGTTGGGAAATCTTATCCCATCCTGCATATCCCTCTGACTTAGCTCCCTCGAATTATCACGTTTTTCAAGGATTATAAAATGATTTAGATGAGCTTAAGTAAATATCACAATCGGAGATTGAACATGAGCTAAATCCATGTGTTGCATTCAAACCTAAAGGGTGTTACACGCGAGCATTTATAAGTTTGTTTAAAGATAGAATCAAGATATAAAAAACAAGGGTCGTTTTATGAATAAAGATGTTCATACAGAAGAAAGATGGCGGAGCAGAAAACTTAAAGAGACAGCACATATGATAGATGATAATAACATCAATAATCACTCCAGAATAGATTTAAGCTGCATTTGGACGCCTCTTATTACAAAATCACAGAAAAAGAAAACATGAAATATCCCCATCTAAAGAGAAGTAACTTCACAATAATAAAAAAACCATTTTTTCTTAGAGTTGCCCCCCTTACATTGTCTTAGTGTTTTTTACAAAAAAAAACGTATGAGTATCGATCCTCTGTTTCGTAAAACACTTTTTTTCACTTATATCAATATTATATTATTAGTATAGATATCCCGGAAAATTGAGCAATAGAAAAACCTTTAACAAATATCTTAGTGACCCCTAACGATTGAACCTTCCTTACGATCTACGGAGCCTCCCTCAAACCAAAAGACAGACGGATAAAATGGAATTGAAGAGGAGGCAATGATTGCACGAACGTTATAGAAAGCGGCAGAAGATTCTGAATTTTTAAAAAAGACATTTTGTGATTTGCATGCGTGTTAGATGCTTATAATTAAAAATATATATTTTTTTTATAAAATATATGGTTTGTAGGTCGAAACTCAGCTGTTTTCGGTGTAAACATACTTTTATTATTGACACATATCGGTTATATATAGAGAGTTGTGTGCTGGTGCATTGCCTGGTGGAAATGCCACTGACCCGATTTGAAGAGTGATGGCTTCTTCCGACGGAATCTTTTCCTTAACTCTCTTAAAACCTCAACAGAGTATTCGTTACTATGTCTATAGTGGGAACCCAGTGCATGTAGATGATGCCCATGCTTCCAAAAATGGGATCATCATAATTTTCTGGGTATATTTGCTCTGTCTGGCATTGTTGAGCTTAGGGGAGACAGCATGCTTCCACTGAGAACTCTGTCTTTTGGTTTCTGTGTCATAGCAGTAGATCCCGTCTCCATCGCAGGTAATCAAGCATCAATAACTCCGGAATCTGAATTGATCTCCCTGCTGCCATGACGTCTTTCTTTCACCTCTGAACATCCTTAACACAAACTTCATGCAAATCTGTTGCATCTTCAGTTCCTCGTGAATAGTTATGTGTAAAGTTCCCACACTGACATCGAACTGTGCACTTATTGCCTCTGTAGACACACGACGGCCATTATCCATGAAATTCTTTATTTTACCAATCAACTCTGGTGTTCTGACTTCCTTACTTCTCATACACCTCGTATCAGTCCCTACAGACTCCATGCTTTCTTTCAATCTCTTATGCCACTTAAAAACTGATACTCGATTCATGCAAGATGGTTCAAAACAGTCTGAAGCATTCCGTAGGTTTGTGTGTTATTTTCCAAGTTTGAAATATAATATTATTGCATTTCGGTCTTCTAAATTCTCCGCACATCCAAATTGCATTTTTGAAATTCACCAGGTGGGACAATCAGGTTTTAGTAAGATGCGTTCTAATTCATGTTGTAGCTGTTCCTTTGAACCTAAAATCATAAAAACTGTTAAATCATCCAGCAAAAACATATTGAGTTTTCAGGAGTTTACCACACTTCTAAATGCCTGTAGATAAAAAGTCTGTAACTTGTGTAAGACCCCTCGTATATACGGAAGAATTTTTAAAACTAATGAACGGATCATTATTGACGTTTTAATATATATTTTAAGCATAGTAAGTAAGATAGGTGCATTATCTTTTGTAAATAATAACATTAACATTATATATTAATATATACTGGCGGGACCTGTGGAAATTTCACAACGACATCTTTCATACGTAATATATGGCTGATAGGCATTCTGTGGGCGTTCAGTCTGAATTAAGACACTAACATATTATTCTAGCCTTTTTGTTGAAACTGTAAAAATATTTATCTAAGCAAGTCTATATATGAATACAGTAACGTGTAGAACAATAAAAAAGGCTAGAATAATAATAAAAAGGCTAGAATAATTGAAAAAGGCTAGAATAATAAAAAAAGAGTTGAGTTATATATTTTCCCTATTTAATAATGTAAGCATGGCCGTTAAAAAATATATAAAGTACCGATTTAAAAAAAAAAATAGATGAGTTGAGTGTCATCATCTATAATCGAAAACGAAACCAAAACATAAAGAATTCTTGGCAAAATTATCTATTACAAGAAATGCAAGGACACAACAATTATTAAACGACAGCCACTCGAAAGAAAAAAGATGTAAGCGTAACACACAAAGTAACATACGCTATCGTATCAATATATATATATATATATATATATATATATATACTTGTACTTTTTTGTAGAAAAAGAAATCCCATACAGTGCTCTATTATTAGGGAAAAACCTTTCTCGAAATAAGAGCAATATATTTTTTTGTATAATATATACAGGAATTTACATCGGTAGTCGGCACCGACGGTTTCAAGCCCAGTATGTGAGGACTGATCTTAATGTCCGCCTCAGGCTCTCTTCAAAGTTAAAGACAGATGAGAGTCGGCTGAAGAGAGCCTGAGGCGGACATTAAGAGCAGTCCTCACATGCAGGGCTTGAAACCGTCGGTACCGACTACCGATGTAAATTCCTGTATATATTATACAAAAAAAATATATATATGTATATATATATATATATATATTGATATATATATATATATACATATATATATATATATATTTTACATACATACATATACATATATGAATAAAATAAAGCAAGATATAAACGATGCTTTAGACGTTATGTGAATAAAAAGGAAAAACCTAAAAGAGTAAAAACAAAAATAAAATCAATGTTTCGCCCCTATTTCAGGGGACATCATCAGAATTTCTAGGCGAGGATGTACAGGGAGACGGTCATATATCACATACGAAAGAGGAGAAGCTCCAGAACAGAAAGAGAACTGGACTTCTCCTCTTCCGCATGTGATATATGACCGTCTTCCTGTACATCCTCTCCGAGAAATCCTGATGATGTCCTCTGAAATAGGGACGAAACGTTGATTTTATTTTTGTTTTTACTCTTTTAGGTTTTTCCTTTTTATTCATATACATACATATATATATATATATATATATATATATACATATATATATATATATATATATATATATATATATATATATATATATATATATATGAAGTTATGCCACATGTACGCATATTGACATTGATGAATAAATAATTAAATACTAGCGGGACCTGTAGTAATTCCACAGGGGACTTATTCATATGTTATATATTGATGTTGGAATCTGTAGATATTCAGCGTAAATAGAGACGCTCTTATATTTTTATAGCTATTTAGTTAAAACTGCAAAAGTATTTATCCAAGCTAGCAGGGACGTCCGGCGTAGCCAGGTCGTAAATACGCTTTAATATGATATTTTATTTCTTGAAGATTTCGTATATATTATTATAGATTAATGTTTTATCAATTTTTATATCTTATAATGTTTCGATTTAAAAAATATAAAAATATATCTATATGACTTGAATCGAAACCGCATCACAAACGTATATATATATATATATATATATATATATATATATATATATATATATATATATATATATATATATATATATAAGTTTGTACTGCTGGTTTCGATATATATATATATATATATATATATATATATATATGTTTTTATTGCGGGTTTATATATATATATATATATATATATATATATATATATATATATATATATATATATATATATATATATATATATAACTTTAGTTCCTTCAGCTGTAATCGAAACCGAAGCCAAAATTTAGGAAGGATTTTTGATAAAATTATTTATAAATAAAATAGATTGGTAAGGTGCCATCAGCTACAATCGAAACCGAAACCAAGACTAATGAAGAATTCATGATAAAATTATTTTTCAAAAATTAGATTATTGAAGTGCCATTAGCTATAATCGAAACCGAAACCAAAACTTATGAGAATTCTTATTAAAATTATTTATAAAAAAAATTAGATGACTTAAGTGCGCTCAGCTATAATCGAAACCGAAACCAAAACTTATGAAGAATTCTTAGTAAAATTATTTACAAAAAAATTTTAATTACTTGAGTGCCATTAAATATAATCGAAACCGAAACCAAAACTCATGAGGAATTCTTGGTAAAATTATTTATTACAAGAAATGGAAGTACCTTACAATTAAACGACCCGGGTTAAGTGCGACACAGAAAATAACACGCGTGCTATCGTATTAATATATAGATATGTGATAGTTGCCTTTGTGATTTTCGACAACCAGATGCGCTCTTAGATATTTCAATTAGAGAAGACTGTAGTTTATTTCTCCTGTTTACTTCCCTAACCACGAAGTCAAAATTAGACATAAGGTCGGTTGTTAATGTGGGAAAAACCCGGCTCTCTTATAAGGGACACTCACGATTGAAATAGTAATAAAAAAAATATCTCAGTCTCGATTTGGAGTGATTCAATAATGAGGATACACGAAAGGGGCGTTTTAAAGTTAATGACTCCTATTTTTATTCCACCCGAATGGATCAGAGGCGATCACAAATTTCATTGTTATGATGACTGGACTACTGCATTCATGCCCTGCAAGTATTCTCTCTTTTGAAGATATGGACGATATGAAACTCTAATAAAACCGCTCCTATCGTGGACGTGCGTTAAAAGTAGAGATGTGTCGTTGAATACACACAACAATATTTACCGGCGCCTGCTGAACATTTACGAAGCCGATTCACTTGATGCCAGCATAGTTAGCAGATGGGTCCGTCGATTGTCGAATGGCGACACGGATGTAAGTGACAAAGCGCGTATCGGACAGCCATCACCCAATCGCTGGCACATATGAATTGAGAATGGTGGGGACGATGAGGAAAAATTATTTTTCAAGAATAATAGGTCACTCGTCTGAATGGCACTACTCCTGTCTTTGTATCTCTTTAAAAAAAATTTTTTTTACATAGGTTGCATTTACATTTGGAGCAATTTTCGTATCCAGTCGGTGACGGTAGCAAAGTGGTTAACGACACGAACTGAAAACCTGGATGTGCGCCAAGTTTGAATGCAGTCCGTTCGGCGGAAACACTATGACAAAAACGCGTGCTTAATCTTGTGTCTAACTCTCTGAAAAGATATATATATATATATATATATATATATATTATCATTATTATTATTATTATTATTATTATTATTATTATTATTGATTGTCTCAATATATATATATATATATATATATATATATATATATATATATATATATATATATATATACATATATATATTGATACAAAATGTTTATTCAAAGAAGTATATAATATATCAAATTCTGAACGATCAGGAAAAAAAACGTAGACATTTTTCTTTAAAATATTTGTTTGTCTGTTTGTTTGTTTTAATTGTCCGTCCGCCATCATAAGAAAGAATAAATATTCATAAAAGGAAACGACTCGACAGTAATGAAACGTACAAACAATCTAATTGCATTTAATCTCCGGAATTTTTACAAAAGCTCATCGATATTAACTTATGTCCGCAAAACTTATTCCGTTAATCACTGCAAATTGCGAGTTAAAATCGCGACTCTTTTTCCTCAGATTTTTTCATTTCGCTCCTACGTCTTTATATTTGATTTGTAGACATGTTTTTTTTTCTTTTTGCATTTGCTGACTATTTGTTTTTTGTAAAAACATTTTTTTTAATCCATGTTACTATTATCAGCTTATTTGTCTGGTCTGTATCGCAATTAGTGTCTTTGTAACAACGCCATATAATGGAAGCTGAGTGCCACTAATATGTCATCATAGCTATGTGTCTTTTGAGTTTCTCACGAATCTCTAGTACAGATGAGAAACACGGCACTATCGTTATCCTTATACCAACATACAGCAAATCGACGTCAGTTTGCAAAACCGTTTTTTTTTTTATATATATATAAACAAATCACGTATCCGTATTATTTGGATTCATCGAACTACTGTTCTCATCTTGACTGCTATTCTCACTGTGTTTCGGTCGATGTAACCTTCGACCTTCTTCAGGTGTATCGTGTGGAACTCGGGAATGTTTCTGTCGAACTCGGAAATTTGGGCGGAATTTCCAGCGGAAGCCTTTACTTACTTCACGTAGGTAGCATGCTCTTGTTCCGTCAGCCATGACTGGATAGAGGTTCTAAGTAATTCGCAATTGTATTTTTCGGTCGTCCACACTAAAACTTGAACCTTCAACCTTCAGGAGAATATCACTTTTTACAATTGGTTTTTCCAAGTACTTTAATCAATGCCCCACGGGTCCGTCCAATTTCCCGAGTTCGACAGAAACATTTGCGAGTTCGACAAGATACACCTGAAGAAGGTCGGAGGTTACATCGACCGAAACGTAATGAAAACGTAATGAAAGACGAGAACAGTAGTTCGATGAATCCAAATAATACGAATAACCAATCCTCATCTCCAAAATTCAGAAACGTCAAAGCACGATTCAAATTAAGATACTACGAGGTGCCTTCAAGGACAATGGTGTGTCTATAGAGATAATAAATAAACAGTTTGATGTCAGTGTGGTAACTGTAAAGACAATTATTCGCAAGAAACTAAAGATATGTGTGTGTGAAACGGCACTAACCCTATTTGGGTTTAACCAGCTTCCTACAAAGGAGGAAGCTCCATGGGAGTATGAAATTCACAAGCGATCCCCGGCCGCATCTATATCCCAGGTAGGGGAGATGACGACGTTAGATTTTTGCAACTCTTGCAGGAAGGTGTCGACGTCCTCCTACATACAGCGCCTGAAATTCCCAAATTGGTCACCCATTTTGGTAATGACATAACTCAGCGTTGCTTAACTTCAGTGATCTGACGGAAACCGACGTGTTCACACGCGGAAGATTTGCGTGCAGTTTGTCCCAAGGGTGCTTCAGCTTTGTCACAGACTATTTGAGCAAAATGAACATCAAGGCAGTTCTTTACTCTCTTTATAATCCAGACCTTGCTCTCGGATTATTCCCTAAGCTTAAGGGAAATCATAAAGGATATCATTATGCCACAATTGCGGATATGAAAAAGGATGTGACGAGGGTCATTGACATACAAGAGTACTTACATAGAGCCTTCCAGAATTTTTTTGAACGGTACAAAAAGTGCATTGCAACCGAAGGATATAATTTCGAAGGGGACTAGAGTTTCATATGTGTACTACCAATAAAAGTACCAACATGAAAATAGCCGGGAAACTTATCTAGGGCACTTCATAAACTATTTCTGACAACTTTAAAGAACGTGCTAGTATCACACGCACTCCAGCGAACCATACGACACTGAACTCTACCCCTTTTTCACACACACACACACACACACACACACACACACACACACACACACACACATATAAAGCTTTAACTACATCTATATCTATATACTTATAGATACATTTTTACAGACATAGTCTTTTTTCTGTCTAGTTTTTTTTTACATGGAAGTCACCACTTATCAAGGCCCAGAAGCAACTCGAGGATAAGGGTTATTGCTTGTACAGTAATCAATGGGAGAATATCGTAGTAATCGTTAGTCATGGAGATCTGATAAAGTGTCTTACTTAAGGAGGCGGTTTATCAGGAATTTGTTTATGTTGGACTTGAAGACATCCAAGATGGTAGTCAGGTGGGAAACAGGCAAATAGAACAGAGTTCCACAGGTGTGCACTTTTAAGAAAAAAGCCTTGTTCCTGGAATCTACGTTTTTATTTAGGCACAGATAAAGGGTGGGGAAAATTACTGAAAGTGGTTTCAGCTACACGGGTGTTTTTCGTGAAGGATTTGCGAGGAGGTACCACAGATTGGAGCTCAGACGAGCACTTCTCATAGAAATAACGATAAAACAATGACAGGCTCGCAACGTCTCTTCTGTGGGAGAGAGGTTGCAGGGAAGAGAAAATGGCATCCCCCACCAGGCTATGAAGTATATTTTGTACTCTGTCAAGGCAGTATACGTGTTTCATTTCAGATCAGGAGTAAACGTCAATCCTAGAAGCTTGTAAAAACACGGAGCCTCCTCAAGACGAGAGCCATTCATTTCAATTGATGCCAGATGGGGATCAGAGAGTTGATGATGTAAAGACAGAATCTTGATTTTAGATGCATTAAAAGTAACCAACCACCTCTTCCCCCATTGTACCACGCGCTCAAGATCAGAGGAAAGAGAATCAGAGAGAACTTTGTTTTTTACGGCCTTTGATGTGTTGCTATAGATGGTCGTGTCATCAGCATAGATGTCAACGAATTATTTAAGTATGTGTTTTGGGAGATCATTTATGTAGATAAAGAAGAAAGTTGGGCTCAGGATGGACCCTTGAGGGACACCAGCATTAATACTGTGAGATTCTGATTTCTGCCCATCAACCACTACTTTTATGAGCCTAATCAAATGCCTTTGATATGTCAAGAGCAATTGCCCTAGAAAGGAAGCCTTTGTTGAGAGATTCGCTAATCCTATGAGATATAACTGTTAGCACATCTATTATACATCTAGAAGAACGGAAACCATATTGCATGTGACTAAGAAGGTTATTTCTGCTGAGGTGGTTGACTACTTATTTATTTAATATGGATTCCAGCGACTTACTCATGACACACAGGAGATTTATTGGTCTGTACTGAGAGGGAGATTACCTGTCACCTGAATTCTTAAATACAGAGCATACTGATGAGGTTTTCCAGGGTGTTGGGAAGCAATTATCCTTAAACCGTTTTGTAAGTATTGAGGCAAGTTCTGGTTGAAGCTTTTTCAAAACTATAATTGGAATGGCATCTGGGCCAGTTGCTTTACTGGAATCAAGGTTTTTGATTAGCATGGCAACATCACACACATATATTTGTATTTTGCATAGCGTGTTGCCTGTTATAGGAGGAAATCCGGGGAGTTGGTGGTCTTCGTCGCATAGGGTAGAATTAGCTACAAAGTTCTTGGCAAATAGTTTGGCTTTGTCTGATGCTGATGAGATGACCTCAGGTCCATTGATGATGGCTGGGATAGAACGCATGCTTCTGGTCAGGATCCTATTTGTTATTTACTAAAACTGTACTATGGAAAAAGTGATTTCTGTGCGCGATGGCAGCAGCACATTCTGGGGAGAATCATGGCTGGCTGTTATTGTTGGAATTTTTTAGATGGTATAAATCGGTCTATACCTACAATTAACCATTCGGTCAGGTCTGATACTATAGAGGGCACATCCTTTCTAAAGTTCAAAACCCTATCAACTTCTATAATGTCTGCAATATCCCCTCATTAGGGTTTTAACTACATTAAAATGGGATGTGCTGAAAGAATTTTAATTGATTAACTAATATACTTTCTCTAAGGAGTAATGAATTTAAGAAATTAAGGTTCACACATTTTTAGGATGATTAAATATTCATTCGAATCGCACGCATGCTTATACTAGGTCATAGCTGAAGATCGTTGGTTATGGATAACCGTTCTGATTAAATCGTAATGCTAAGATACTTTACGCAACAGTATACCAACGTACATAACAAGAATTAATGTCTGCCGCCTATGTTTTTATTCATTCGGCGTAGACATTATTCACTGTTTGTAAGTTTTTACTATTTGCGTTTTGTTATAACAATTTGTTTTGTTCGTGCTATTATTATTATTATTATTATTATTATTATTATTATTATTATTATTATTATTAGTAGTAGTAGTAGTAGTAGTAGAAGAAGAAGAAAGAAGAAAAAGAAAAAGGGCGAGAAGTGCAGATGTAGAAAATGTAGATGTATAAGGAAAATCCTTTAAAATTACTGCGCCCTCTGTAGATGTGTAATGTTGCAGCAACGTAAAGCAATTCAATAACCAGTAAACACCGGTTCGGCACGGAATCCAACTAGTAAGGTACCTAGACGGACGCGAACTGTTATTCAGAACGGACCCAACAATCGGTTACTCAGAACGGTCCCCACAACGGTAAGATATGCTCACACCCACACGGCACGAGAAGCAACAGCAACACGATTCCCGACCAAGTCAATCATCGCTCTCCCAACGTCTTTCAATCACCCGCTTTTATGGCCGTTGCAGGCCGGCTAAATTTGCATATTGCGAGAATTCATGTGACTTTGCGAGATATCATCCTTTCCAAAAGACGGCGGCCGCCATCTTGATCTTTCTTTCTCTATTTTCGGTCGGCGACGCCGAGCCGGCCCCGAGGTAAGTCTTTCCTTTTCGTCCGTCTCTCTTACGCACACCCACAACATACAAACACGCGGGCGCTTGTCTCCTTGATGCACATTACAGCAAATACGCTCCGTTGGCTTTGGAGGTTACAGCCTAAGTAATCCAAGTGATGGTAACTACGCTAGATGTGGTATCAACTCGTCTGAGAGTGTATAAAAAAATCCACAAAAAAACCCAAAAACAAAAAAAAACGAATTTCTGATGCATTAGGCGGCCTCAAGACGTCTGATAATGTAGGGAGCACCTATATGTTTAGGAAAACCCGTGGTCTTTAAAGTTCCTAGTTTGGAGTCGGGATAGAGCGAGATTCAGTTGAGGGGTATGTTATTAAACGAAATCAGGATTATCATTATTATTAGGAATTTTCATAGGGTATCGTCAAAGAATTCTCTTTAAAAACAACCTGTGGTGTTTCCTGGAGTCTGAATGACAAAAAATCTCAACAAATTTCCAGTATTACGTTTACATTTATGTTTGCAAATTAGTTTGCGTTATCGCAATAGCCGTTGATAATTGATTTCTGGTTGGAAGCGATAATTGGTTTAAGCTGGGATTTGAGTGGCAATAAGCCTCCACAAGGTCCCAGTCCTTTTCGCACTCATCTAGCGGAGGTCTGGCTACTGGCCTGCATCCTCAGACTTTCTATCCCCCCTGTACTCTCCTCATTTATTTGGTGTCGCACTAGCATATGGTGACCAAAAAAGGGAGGGAGGAGGGCGGAAGACGAGGGCACGAGGCCGAGTTAACTTACATTACTGCAGTTTCAGTTTTCGTGATTCCATGTAGGGTTTCTTTGCATTTTACTTCTGTGGCAGTTTCTATATGTCCGATTAGCGTCTGTGGATCATGCGTATTTGTCTCAGCATTCAAGGATTTTCCTTAATGTTTCAGCTGTTATTGTTATCCATTGTCTCTTTTAATCCCTTCCTCCTGATTATTATTTACTCTCTAGGAGTAGTCACACAGGCCATCATTAAAGATTTCTCTTTTAGAACAATTTGTGGAGTGAAAACAAGTCTCCCCAGATTTTCTAGTAATCTCTACTTCTTTCGAAAACCTTTGCACATGAATTTGCGTCATAGGTTAATCAGTTTGTATGTCCATGTCCCATAGGATTTTGAGATTCTCGTTTCCAAGTACTGTTGCCGGCTTTTGCTTATATCACTTTCTGTGTTTTCGAGATGCAGTTGTTTGCATAATTCCCAATGTTCTGCCCTTCCCATTTGGTCGTGTCTGTTCTTGCATTCCTTTTGGGCCAGATTGCTGCATTCACTAATTATATGGTTTATTATTTCGTCTCTTTGTCCATAGAGACTGCATTTACTGTTTTCTTGTATTCTATCGATCTTTCCTTTGATGTGGTTGGTTCTTGTCGAGTTATCGTATGCTACGGTTATTGGGGATTCAGTTTCTCGACTTATATGTCTTTTTCGCATCCATATCCAAGTGTTTTCATCTTTTGTCATCCTTATGAATCTTCCATTTAGTTGTTTTTCTTCCCATTTTTCTTCTCGTCTCATCTTTTATCCCTCTCTTTTCTGCTTTGTTGATTTTTTTCAGTGTCTCTCGCTGCCATGATTATTCTTTGTGTTCTGCGTTATGTATTTTTCTATTTTTTTGTGTGTCATGCACACAGACATCTATTCAAACTAGTCCTCTCCCGCCTTCTCTTCTGTTCACATAGAGTCGGTCAACATCGTCATTTGGGTGTAGAGCATTGTGCATGGTCATGAGTTTCCTGGTCTTCTGATAAAGGTGGCATGAGTTTATTATGATTATGATTATTATTATTTCTATTTTTATTATGATCATTATTATTTTTATTTATTATTATTTATTATTTTTATTATTATTATCATTAATGTTATTCTCATTATTATTATCATCATTATTATTAACATTATTATTATAATTATAATTTTTTTATTATTATTATCATTATCAATATCATTATTATTGTTATTATTACTATCATCATTATTTTTATTTTTATTATTACTATCATTATTAATATTATTATTAATATTATTATTATTATACTTTATTATCATTATGATTATCATTATTATTATCATTTTCATTATTATTATTATCATTTTCATTATTATTATTATTATTAATATTTATTTATTTATTGTGTTTGATGTCTTTCGCAATGTAGTGTGTTTTTGATAACAGCAGTGAGTGTTAATCCCCTATCATCATGATCATATTTTTTATGAGAATGCGATGAAGCACATGACGTCATTCCTATTGTTACGTCAATGCCTTAGAAAAAAATCGACGTATATTGGGGCAGATTAGTGAAACTATCTTTCATTTCTGGAAACAAGTACCAAAATTGGCACAAATACTCCTTCGAGATTGCTATTTTGATAGTACCCACTAGTCACCTGAAACAATTCCAAAATTCAAAATGGCGTCCATTTTTCAAAATAGCCTGTACTAAATACACAGAAATATCTCAGAAGTACGTGTGTTAATTTTGGTGGTTGTTTCCAGAAATGAAAGATTCTTTTGAAATTTTGCAGTAAAGTTGACAAATTGTTCTTTTTATGCTTTTGATTTTTTGAGATAAGGTTTGATAATCGACATTATTTGGTTTTGTAATTTTTGAGACTTCTATCCATCCATGGCTGACAGAACGAGAGCATGCTATTCCCGTGGATATTATAAAGAGTCTCATTCGAAATTCCGTACAGATTCCCCGATTCGACAGAAAGATACTCGAGTTGGGCACGAGATGATTGAGAAAGGTCGAAGTTTATATCGGCCGAAACGTTGTGAAAATAATACTTAAGATCGGGAACGATAGTCCGAATCATCCAAATAAAAAGTTTTTGTTATGTAATAACCAGTCGAGGTCAAAGGTCATTATAAATCATTAATCTATTCCAGATAACCTTCTGTAATGTGTCAGTCTCACACACTCGATCGCGTCAGACCACATCAAACATCCTTTTTTTTAAGCTTATACATTAAACATTTTTTACATACTTTACATACCATCGAGTCCACGGTGGAAAGATTAGACCCTAGAGTCGGAAAATGGGATTAAAGAGCCAGCGTCCCTGAGGAGGATCACCCAGGTTTGCAAAAAATGTCTTGTCAACTCGCCAGCATTTCCCTGTAGAGGCATCGTATGCAATTACCAAAAGGAAAAAAAACGAACAAAAAAAAAAACCTAACCTCGGTGCTTATGCATTTTTTGGTACGACACTATTTTTAAATGGTTTTTGTTTCTTGCTTTTTTTAGGTTAAATTCAAATTTCACGGTATCTTTTTTTTTAATTAAATTGTTATATGGAAGCACATAATAGTGACAAAAAACTCCCCTTTCCATGTTAAGAATGGCTTTCGAAATAATAATATTATTTCAGCGCGGTATTAAAAATACATAAGTACCTTAAACTCTTCTCAAAAAGAGAAGGTAAACATGGAGAAGTGGACCTCATAGAACTACACAGGACCAGCAGCAAATTGCAATCAATAGAGAAAAATGCTAGTTCAGATATGTTGATTTTAACGCAAAGGTAAAAACACCAGCGGCGCCGAGGCACCAAGAAAAAGTCATCCTCAAATCTCGTTGTAGTTGTACAGAAATCACAATTACTTGCCGTATTTACTTCAAGTATTTAGACATGCGGTTTAACAGAAAGTCGCCATAAAACACTGATATTCTTAGCATAAACAAATGTACCCAGAAAATGAATACAAAATCTCTTTACAACGAAGTGCATGCTGATAGAATAAAACACCAAATATTCTATTTGTTCAAAATATTTGGAAATGATTTTTTTTTTATGGAAATCGCTCTGGACAAGGCATGGATCCATTTAATACAAGGAACTACAAAGAACAAAATATGATTATCTCAAAGACAGAAAATGATTATTATTTTCAAGACTAAGGTTAAACGCAGAGGGGAAAACATTCAGCATGAAGAAAGTTCCAATAGAAAGCTGTATCACAATGAGGTATCAAAAAAGCAAGTTGATGAAAACCACGAGACGAACGAGTCAAACGACCTGGAACAAAAGAAGCAGGGAATACACCAGGCATTTCTAGGGCGCACTTGCAATAATAGTATTTATAGAAAAGACTGATATTAGCTACAGTCTGTAAAAGAGAGATTATAGAGAAGTAGAAATGGTGGAGCTAATTAAATTGCAGATACGTTTTTCCATCTCATCAAGAACCCTTAAATGGGTCAGAGATTCATAAACACAAATGTGATAATAATACTCTACACATGATATGATAGAAGATTGGTAGAGTAAATAATAATAATAAATTAAAATAATAATAATAATAATAATAATCTCTTAATTAATTTCAGGTTTGGTTGTTACATATATGAATTGCTTATGATCGTCTTGGTTGTATAAACGGACAGTTATTTCGTTTTAAAATGTATGCGAGACACTTATTGTTTTATAATACAGATTTCGTTTATTTACAATTTACACTTCAAAAGTAACAGTGATAACTATCATCATCGCGGTAGAAGTTAGGGTCTAGGATGTGGGTCGCAGAACTCTGTGTCAACTTGTATATCGCTTGTGTCTCTTGTTTTTTTTTTTTGTTTTTTGTTTTCTCTCTGCTCTTTCTATTTATATCACTTTGACCTGTTGACCTTTTTCTCGCCAGCTTGTTTTATTGTTTTGCAACTCTGGGTCATAGCTCCTATTGATTGACCTGTTAACCTTATTTCCACTAGCATTTATTTATTGCACTTTTTTTTTGCTGGTTTTGCTTTGACCCATTTAATATCGGTTAGCTTTCCTGGCTGATTGATGATCATGGATATAGGTCGTTTTAAATCCTGGGATTTTCCTATTGTGTAATTTTGTTTTAATGGATACAGCTTTGTTACACCATTATAGGTCACCTTTCGTGGGATTAACTTAGTGTTTCTTTGATCGTCCGGACTCTCTTCCTAACATGATTTCCATAAATAACATTGTACTCAACTTATATTTTCTCCGAGAGTTATCTCCCTTGTTAAAGCCTTCAACAAAACCTTTCGCTACCGTCTCTACGAACACAAGAGGATGCCCAGATAAAACTAAAGTGTGATATGTCCATCTTTTATTTAGATCACTTTTTCGAAATGAGACAGAAGTCAAATTATCTTGTCTTAAACATCGGGCTGTCTGGTTATATGAAGAAAATTACTATTATTTGGGCGTGAGTTAAAATATATTGAATGCAATTATAAAAAAACGATGGCGGGTATGCAATAAAATTGATGTCATTGAGATTGAAACAAAAATCTATTTATAGATCCCATGGACATATAGCGGCTGCGAATGGCGAACGCGGTATTAATTAAAAAATAAACTGGGTGTCCACTGAAAAAAAAAATTATTTAATATTTATCTACGAGTTGAAGTAGCCGTCTACATGTTGTCATCAAAAAAATAGGAATTCTCCTCTACGATTGATTGTACTATAACGTTGGTACAAAAATAATGTCGTTCTTTTTCGTTCGACATTATATAAAAAACGAAAATATTTCTGCACCAACATAATAACTTTAATAACAAAGGTTGTATAACAGAATCTTTATCGTCCACATTTTACGCCAATTATTGACAAATGTTTTGATAACAAAATTATAAATTTAATTCCAGTTGTATATTTTATCTGATAAACCAGAGATGTTTCTTTAGTTACTTATATAAGAGTAAAAGTGGAGGTAACGAATCCCACTGTTCTAAGTGATCTTCCTGCAATCCATTACATCTGTAAGAAATATATTAACAAAGAGCTTTTGCATGTATGTTCCCAAGGTTGGACAAAATACACCAGAAGATCAGAGGTTAACGTCGTGAGAATAACACTTAAGATAAAAACGGTATTCCAAAGAATCCAAATAATACAGGCCTAAACGTGTTTAAGATCAAGAGGATCGAAAACCTTGATAAAATACGGTAGTTCGTGATAATTTGCTTTGACACTAAATACTACAAGAACTCCGAGAATGTTATTATTTCGATTTCTTGCCACCGTGCCCACTACATGTATCCATGAGTTTTCAGCTTGTGGGATGCTGGTTCAAATAAAGACTGACGAATGCTCCATTGCCAAAAGTTTTCTTATTCATAAAGTCTGAAGAAATGCTAGTTTTTAAAATTTTCAAACGACATAATGCTTGAAATTGTCGAACTGGACATAGAAACAACTGCAACGTAAATTGAAATACACTTTTTGTTGCCACCAACACCTTGTTTTGAAGTCTTGTTTTTACTTACACAGTATATTAATGCTCAATTATAAAATTTGATAATTTTGTAGCTTACTCTGTAAGTCAACCATTTTTGGCTTAAAACTCATTGGTATATGCCAATTTACTGAATTTCACGAACTCAGTATAATTACATATAAGTATATATATATATATATATATATATATATATATATGAAAAATTTTTTAACTTTGACCCCTATTATGACTCCTTAACATTTATTGTTTTGTGCTCATATCATATTATTAAGTTAGATCCATGTCCAAGGAATCTATATCTAAAATTTCAAGTGTTTAGATCGAAAATTGTCGGAGGAGTTTGGTAGAGTTCTCAAAGGTAAAATCGTTAAATTTTGACCCCTTAACAGCCAAATTTCTGGCCGAAAACCGATCAAATCAATTTCCCCAAATCTCAGTACCCTTTATATCAAATTTCGAGTACACTAAAAATTGACAGAGTTATTGCGTAGGGAAATGTAATCAGACTCACAGACAGACAGACAGACAGACAGGCAGACAGACAGACAAAAAGACAGACACGTTCACTTTTATATATATATATATATATATAGACTAATAGATTAAACAAAAATATATACGTATACATATATATGGAAACAATTTTTTGTTTACTGTAAAGATTTTACGCAAATATTACGAGAGTATAAATCATGTAGAATATCTGCATGAATATAATTACAATAGTAATAGTTAACTAAAGATGATCATCCCATAAGAAAACCGAAGCAACTAATAGGGAATTAATTAAAATGAATGTTTAAAAGAATATGTAAATTAGCTAGATCTTTTGCAGATGGATGCATTTCCACAACCCATATATAAGAAAATTATATTTTCTTTTTAAATGAATAGAAAAGAGGGGTTTTAATATGAATAACAATACACACAAAAGAAAAACAATAGGAGTATATATATATATTATATATATATATATATATATATATATATATATATATGTTTTATTTTTTCATTACCGTTTTATCTGTTTGGTTGCATATGTGTCAGATGTTGGATCATGTTTACGATCTAACAGCCTCGTCAGACTTTTCAGAAGGTAAGGTCAGACGAGGCTGTTAGATCGTAAACATGGACCAACATCTGAAACTTATGTAACCAAACAGATAAAACGATAATAAAAAATAAAACACATATTTGCTCTGCAATAGTATTGAGCACTCTCTTCAGGATTTTAGTAATTACCAGTTTACCATATGTATATATATATATATATATATATATATATATATATATATATATATATATATATATATATATATATTGGTCCGTAGCTAGTTTGAGGAGCTGAGTAGTGCAGGCCGAAGTGAAGAGAAGTCTATTGTCATAATTTCATATTGAAATCCTCGCTTTCTTTTCATAATCTAATAAACAGATCAATCAAAAGAGGCCTGATCATATCATTGCTATTGTGATTGTGTTCTTTTTTTGTATCTTTCTTCTATTATTCTTTCGCAAGGCTTGTTACGCAAATGCGAACACGTTATCGGAAATGAAAAGGGACTACAATGCGTTTAATAGAAGAGAGTGCATCGAATTAAGCGGCGGCCATTTTCTTAATATCATTGGCGGGAAGTAAGTGCGGCTTATTTAAAGCACAAAATACGCCGAGGCGAGTGGTTACGACTTTTAGTAACCTAGATCATAAATGGAAATGATAAATGAAGGAGAGTCCGGACAATTGCGCTAGGCGGACGACAATAGCTTACACAGCTAAATCTGGCCTCTCACCAATCGACAGAGGATTGGCGAAATAACAGCAAATAACTTGCAATCGAGGTGAGCAGGCGTTTTTCTTTCACTCATTTTCATTAGAAGCAAGACATATTGCCATTTGGAACGTAATATATAGGTTACTGCCTAACACAGAATTGAGAGGATTTGAGCAGCGAGATGTTTGTTCTAATTGCAGTTAACCTTTTACATATTAGTGCATTATACTAGCAGATGCACCCGGCGTTGCCCGGGTGCTGGATCCAACAGTTACATCCGTATACATAATTACTTGACTCTTGCGCATCGGGGATTTTACATATTCTACTTCTAATTCGAATTAGAAGTGAACTATGTATAATCGCCAATGCGTGAGAGTCAACTTATTATGTATACAAATGTAACTGTTAGATCCAGAACCCGGGCATCTGCTAGTATATATATATATATATATATATATATATATATATATATATATATATAGAGAGAGAGAGAGAGAGAGACAGACAGACAGACAGACAGAGAGAGACAAAGAGAGACAGATAGATAGATAGATAGATAGATACAACTGTACAGAAGGTCGGAAAAACATTGGTACTGTCGGTTCAAGCCTAACATAAGGGGGGGGGGGCAGTTAATGGTAAATAATGTAAGGTTTTTCGTCAGCTATATTGTTTTCTGTTCATCTTTCTGAGGAAAAACCAGGACCGCATACATTATCTATAATGATGTTAATTTTTATTTAATTATAGCTTGTCTGTCCTTATTTCTATATATTTTGTTTTAATATCAATTTTTCATTACCATTAATTGGTCCCTCTTATAAGGTTTGAAACCAACGGTACCAATGTTTTTCTGACCCTATGTACAGTTTTAAATAAATATTAAGCTCTTGTATTTGATTTTTTACTTTGTAATCGAGCACTTTGTCGGAATTCTTTCCAATAAAACAGTAAACAAATATATATATATATATGTATATACAGAGAGAGAGAGAGAGAGAGAGAGAGAAAGAGAGAGAGAGAAAGAGAGAGAGAGAGAAACGTTTAGCAAAACTTGCATGCCCCTTGCTCGTAATCACAGTCGCAAGCAACATTTAAATATTTAGCGGGAAAGTATATAGGGATAAGCATACCAACATTAACTTTATTTGTGCCAATTATCTTGAAAGAAATACATTTTATGTGCAACTTTGCCGGCCTTCGTGAGGGTTAGTCAGGAACTAGCTAAGCAGGACCTTCTACGCGAGACTAGCGAGCGTTACGAAGGCCAAGTAGTTAGAGCTAGGCTTAGAAAGATAGGCAACGAAGCAGTCAATTCTGATGCAGACGTGCGCCGTGAGGTTTCTAGGCGTGGCTCGGACAAATACATTGCGAAAATCAAACATCCGAATGGACGCACCCTAGAATCGACTCGGGAGATCTGCGAGGGGTTTCGAGAACATTTCGAGGAGCGTTTTACGCAGCAGCCCGATCTTCCGGTCCTTGAGTTTAGCGACTATTTGGCCGACTCTCCCCGCCTCGAGGCGGCTAGAGCGGCTGGTTGCGAGGGCCGGGTAACGGAGCGGGAGGTCTTTACTGCGCTGAAGCAGGTCAGCTGTGACAAATCGCCAGGACTTGATGGTCTGCCATACGAACTGTACTTGAGGCTGTCGCCCATGTTTCTGCCTCTTCTGACGGATATGTTCAACCATTGGTTTGCTCAGGGATCCATCCCAGGGCAGGTGACCAAGGGAGTGATCACATTGCTGAAGAAAGGTGACGGGCATGGAAGGAAAGAATTAGACGACTACAGGCCCATAACTCTGCTAAACACAGAGTTGAAGATTTTGGCCAAGGTCCTGTCGAATCGGCTGCAGGTTGTTATCGACGAGTTGGTTGAACCAGAACAGAACTACGCTGTGAAGGGGAGATCGATTCAGAACAACTTGCACCTGATCCGCACGATCCTAGAGGGGGGAATAGATGACGATACGGAAGCCGCGCTGATCAACTTAGATCAGTCCAAAGCTTTCGATAGGGTCGACCATCGTTTCCTGGCATCTGTCTTAGAGGCCGCCGGTTTAAAACCGGACTTTTGCAAGTGGATCTCCATAATGTATCGACAGCTCATGGCTGTCGTGCAAGAGAACGGAAAGCGCTCGAAACCCTTTGTTATCTCTCGGTCGATTCGTCAGGGTTGTCCGCTGTCGCCCCTGCTGTATGTCCTGGCTTAGGAGCCTCTTCTCCGCAAGCTGAGACATGGGGAGGCAAATTCGGCCCTGCGCGGAATGGCTCTGCCTGGCGGCTCAGCTGCCAAGGTATCCGCGTTTGCCGATGATGTCACGGTCTTCGTGTCGGGCTTCAGAGACATTGAGGTCGTGTCGGAGGCACTCACACAGTACGAAAGAATCACGGGGGCCAAGATAAACCGCAACAAGTTGGTAGGACTGCGGTTGGGCGCATGTAGTGGCAACGCAAACCTCCCTGTGCCCTTCAGCTGGACAGATGGCCCGGTCCGGATCCTCGGCGTGTGGTTCGTACCGGGTCTCCAGCTTGACAAGAATTGGTTGGAGGTACGGTCAAAGGTGGAGGCTGCAGTCAATTCGTTGCTTCCTAGGAAACTTTCCTTAAAGGGTAGAGCTGAGGCGTGCGCCACTTACGTCTTTCCTCTCATCCTTTACCGACTGGCCGTACTTCCCCTGCCTGCACAACACCTAAAAGCTCTTGTCGAACTCTTGTCCTCACTCCTTTGGGACAGAGGAAGACACTGGGTGAGCAGACAGGTCTGTATTCAACGTCCGTGTGAGGGAGGCTTGGGAATGCCGGACTTGAAGTGTCATCGAGATGCTGAGAGGCTGGCCTTCCTGAGCCACTATATGCAGGATGACCAACCGTGGCACCCCGTGGTTACGGCCGCCTTCCCCGACCTCGTTCTCGACCCTTCTATCGAGAGCCGTCGCAGGCCGCGGGGAGAATCTGCCTACATGAAAGAGTGCCGAGCCGCGCTAAAACGACTACCAAGGTCCAGTGACCTTGTGACTGCTACCCGTAGGGAACTCCACATGGATCTAGTGAAGGGAGCCGCCGACGACCCGCTATGCGCGCGTTTGGGGTGGCAGCAGAGTGAGATCCGCTCCGCGTGGAGCTGGGCGCCAGGTTGGAGTCATCTGAACAATTCGGAGTTCTCTCTGACCTAGCGATTGGCCCGAAATGCACTTCCACTCAACAACATACAGTTCCGGGTTTTTGGAGTCGCCTGAGTGTCCCCGTTGTGGGACAACGGCCGTAGAAACTACGGATCACGCTTTCTTCGATTGCCGCGAACTCCGCCAGTACTGGTCGTATGTCAGCAGAGTGACGGCTCGCATCGATCCTGAGCATACTCGCCCAATTACTGTATCCAATGTTGTGGACAACGTGAGGCCGCCGTGGAACCGGGAAAGACAAATAGTCTACGTTACGATCCTGGCCGTGGCGAGAATGGTGATTTGAACGTCGCGTCTGCAAGGTTGCCGGGGGTGTTGTCTTTTTCTGATCAAGATCTGATCGCTTTCTTTAAACACCAACTACGGGTGAAGATCAGATGTGATAGAAGAAGGCTGCATCGCGCGGCATTTGACAGAAGATGGATACATGTGGCAAGTCTGTGTGTACGAAGAGGAGCCAAATTTGAATACGTGTTCCCCGCCTAGGTGTGGAACGCGCAGTTCTGTAAAGTAAAATTAAACAAGTAGTCTCTCAGCTAGCTGAGTGTGTGTTCCATCCCTCCCGATTAGGAAGCCTCCAAGATCCCCATCCCCTCTTACCTGCAATTTTTGTTTTCACCCCTTCCTCTAAATTTTACCCATCTTGGAGAAAAAGAAATACAAACTAACCTCCATCCCTTACCCGCAAAAATTTTCTTTTCTCCATTCACCCCCATCTAGAGGGCATCCCCACCTAGAGACTGGCCCGCAGAAGCGAGGTTCCTTTTACAAACCTAGTGGAACGGGCAGTCTATCAACTAGACGGGGTTGGGAGGGTCCTACTAATCACCTTTTGTTTTTTCTTCCCTCGCCCTCGACACAAATGAATTATTGTACCATTTTATTGTTATCTTTTTTGTTTTTACACGTCAATAAAAAATGTTTTAAAAATTGGGAGTTAAGTAGGACGTCCCCAAATATGAAAGGGTGAATGTGGTATTATGGTGAAAGAAGATACTAGCTGGGAGAAACTTTTGACTTTGTTTAGTTCTGGAGTGACAAGGATGACCACCGACCCCAAAAATCCCCCCTTTTGAGTTGGCCATGTGCCTAAGTTTTTTGTTCATCGTTAATTTTTACTGTATTTTTTAACATGAATAAAAGATTTAATATCTCAAAGTGTAGTATCTGTTCCGGCAGATGTTGCACTTTGTGACCATTGCCCTTGTGGCAATTGGTTATTGGTACATGTAGGGGGAACCCTATATGTACCATCCCCTTCCCCTCCCTCCCCCTTCACCTCACATAAAACCGACCTTGTGTCACATTTTGCTTACGTGGGGAAGCAAATAAATACCTACATTTTATGTGCAACAATTGAACTGAAATACTATTCGCAATATTACAAAAACTCTTTCATTAAACAAAAACGGTTTGTTTTATTTTTAAAAAATATTATCTGAATTATAAGATTATGACTATATATATATATATATATATATATATATATATAGATATAAAATATAAATAAATATATATATAAAATATATATATAGTCATAATTTTATATATATATGTGTGTGTGTGTGTGTGTGTGTGTGTGTGTGTGTGTGTGTGTGTGTGTGTGTGTGTGTATTGTGAAATAATGCTTAAATTGGATTTTGTATTTAAAGAAAATTTTAAAATTAACTTTTAACTTTTGGTGATTTTATTTTTGTTGCCGAGGCAAAATGAACATGAAAGAGAAAGAGAGAGAGAGAGAGAGAGAGAGAGAGAGAGTATAGAAGAAAGAGGGATGAGAAAGATGTTCAGGGGGTGAATCAGCAAACGAGGTGACCGAGTCACCCAATCAGCAAACGAGGTGACCGAGTCACCCAGTCAGCGACACGCTTTCTGGCCCCTGTTAGTTACTAAGCAAACAAGGAAAAAAAGAGAAGGATTAGAAAACTACGGAGATGTGTGTGTGTGAGAGAGAGAGAGAGAGAGAGAGAGGAAAAAGAGACATTTTGTTACATACACACACTTTGCTAAGCCGGTCGCACGTTGAAAATTTCCACCCAACAACGAAGACAGAGAAAGAACGAACCGACATCGTCGAAATAGAGAATGTTTACTCTACAAACACGAGGGATACGGCGCACCAAAAGATATACCGCGAAGAATAACCGAAACAAAAAGAGATAATACCGTCCATAAAATGACGAGGAAATTACAAATATGTTTTCAAATTATGGACGAAGGCAGAGACGGATATTGAAGACATTTATTTAAATCAACCACCCGAAACAAAAGAAAAAAATTAAAAAAGTAAAAACTGTTAGTCCCCTCTCTCTGCATACCTTTCTTGTATATCAGGGTGGCGAATTCATTTGTACCATTCTTTTATTTGTATTGATGTATGTTTTGTATCGATATTTTCAGATTAAGATACCCCTTGTACATCCTTGTAATTGTTTTATTTTATTTTATTTAATCTCATCCCGCCCTAGCGTAGTTTATTTTTTTTATAATAAAATTAACTTTGAAACGTTATCACGGGTGTTCGTGAACGTTCTTTCTCGAATGCTGTTGTATTCGTTCTCGTGTCTCCTTTTATTTTTACCCTTGTCACATGTGCTACAAATATTTGTAATTTTCCTTAAAAATTTTTTTATATCCCTTTGTTTGCGTTTTATTTACCCCTTTTTATCCTATGTGTTACAATATATGTACAGCATATATATATATATATATATATATATATATACATACATACATATATATATATATAGGTATATATATATATATATATATATATATATATATATATACCTATATATATATATGTATATATATATAGGTATATATATATATAGGTATATATATATATATAGGTATATATATATATATATATATATATATATATATATATATATATATATATATATATATATATATATATATAAACATCGTTTTTTATGCTTGGATGTTAAACTGATGAGCCCGAATGAGGGCGAAAATCGAGTCATAGACTTCTTGTTTGTTGATTGTCATAGCTCTTCTGAACCGTGACGTTGTTTGGCCGTTGAAATTAATTATATAATAGCTTACATTCTGAAAATTCTATTACTAGTTGATCGCTAGGTTACCAAGTTACTTGCGAGTAATTAAATTTCTACTTGTGAGACATCGGCTTGGGTTATAGCTTGGTTGGATAACCACATCACTTCTTCGAGACAGAGGTAGGTTCATTCCATAGTCGGATTTCGCCGTGGTTTTCCTGAATCTGTGTTAGGATATAGACTTTCTTGTGTGTGGCGCGTTTGCTTATGCGGCAGAGTACTCACCTCGCATGCAAGAGGTTTCGGTTTCAAATCCCGAATTCGAATATGTCTTACTGATGAGCACAAATGAGAGCAAAATTCGAGTCTTGGACTTCCGGTTTCTTAACTGTCATGGCTCTTGTGAGCTGCGACGTTGTTTGGCTGTGTAAATTATATATATATATATATATATATATATATATATATATATATATATAAGCGAGATAAGACACTGATAGAATTCAGATGAAAAATCCTGATAGATATTACTTGAAGTAATATTTTATTTTCAATAATTGTGCTGAAAAGCAAAATAGCGTCCATTCGATGCACGTCTATAATATGGGTTGCTTTCTGATAGTCTAACACCGTCAATATTTGTAACATGCAACAGAGATGTGTAGCATTCAGATTATGAATGCATATGTTCACGTCAGGGGATGGTCGCTTAGAGTCCTACATCGTCAATATCTGCAACAAAAGATAGAACTTTCAGGTTACAAATTTATAAGTTCAGTCATCATAACAATGGTATTTGCAGTCCCATCTGATCCATTCGGGAGAAACAAAAAATAGGAAGCATTACGTTCGGAACGCCCATCATATATAGTGGATAGTTTGATCCCAGTGACTATTATTATTTAGCAAAGTTTCTATTGATTATTATAAGGGCTGTGACAACAGAATATTCTTTATCAGCTTTTTGACTCTCATGTATATATGTACATTCATCTTAGTTTTTTTTTGTTTATTTTTAATTTTCAATCTGTTTATATGGTGTCACGTTAATACAGTGGTGACGTCACCAGCTTTGGATTCTACAATCTTGTTTTCGGTTTCGATTCTGGCTGATGTCATCGAAATCTTTTTTTTTTTACTTTGACTGTGTTTGAACCATCTTGCATGAATCGAACATCAGATTTTGAGTAGCAGAAACGATTTAAGAAAGGTGGAGAGTTTGTGAGGGATGATGAGAGGTGTGGGAGGAGTAAGTTAGTCAGACCACAAGAGTTTGTGGGAGTTGAAAACTCTCGCTCTTTAACTCAGGAGAGCGACCTAGCTACGTCACTTCCTGTTTCTCATATTTCACCCTCTTTTCTGCTGAACGCTTAACCAGTCAAGATGTGACAGAAACCACTCCGTTGGGGCCATGAGCCACCACCGCGTTCCTGACTAGCCAGTCAACCGCAAGTAACGTTACTCATCTCTCAATGAACTCTTATTCTTCCTATGATTTCTATCACTCTTTCCTGTATATTTATGCAAATAAATTGCATTTGTTTCGTTGATATATAACGGTATATTTTCGTCTTCATTATGCGACCTTTCGTCTTTTCAATTCCTCTACTATTAAATACATCCACCATTATATACATGTGGACGGGATCGTCTAACACACTGCAGACCGTCCTGTCTCCAACAAGTTTACTGGCCAAATAAAGAATTTCATGGATAAAGATCGTCGTGCATCTACAGAGAAAATAAGTGCACACTTTGATGTCAGTGTGAGAACTGTACACGCAATTATTCGCGAGGAACTGAAAATACAGAAGATTTGCGCAAAGTTTGTCCCAAGGGTCCTCAGAGAACTTTATCCTTGTCACTGACTATTAGACCAATATAAGCCCGTTATTCACGCTCCCTATAGACCAGACTTTGCTCCCTGTTATATTCGGTTATTTCCTAAGCTGAAAGAAAATTTTAGAGGTTGTCGTTATGAGACAACTGAACAGATGAAAGAGGCTTTGATCAGTATCATTGACTCGCTCACACGGGAGGACTTCCGTGTGGCCTTTCAGAAGTTGTTGGAACGCTTCAACAAGAACATTGCAGCCGGAGGTGATTACTTCGGAGATGACGTGAGTTTCATGTGTGCATTATCAATGAAAGTGGCCATACGAAAATGTCTGGCAACTTATTTATGACACCTCGCATACATATATAACGACTGTTTTGTTGTACGTAATTATGGTTTTTATGTACTTAGCCACGCCGATGAATTGTAACGACGACGAAACACGTGGGTCTGGATAAAAATAGCGTAATTGTTTTTTGAATAGCATATTTCTATGATAACGCCAAATACCGCAAAAGTAGACAATTACTTTGATCTATCTTCAAAATCGTGAAATACTTGAAATTATCGATAAAAATATATAAGACTCTCAATTCTAATAGGTGAATGTAATACAAAAACTAGCACACTTTCTTAATATTAAGAAATCATAATCGGAAATTAAAACGGCAAGGAAATTGGAGTAAGATTTTAAAATGGAGGAATAATGAATTTATAACTTTCGTACATTATATAATATATAAACGGTTATATCTCTCTGTCTGTCGGTCTGTCTGTCTCCATATTTTCAAACTCTATCTCCCCGAAACTAAAAGTCGCAGAGCGGCGCAAGGGGCCTCAAATTATTGGATTTTTTACGGGCCGTTCTTTTATGGGTCTTTAGCCAATTAAAATTGTTTTTAAGGGGTTTAAATTGTTTTAAGTGGTCAAAATTGTTTTTAAGGGGTCAAAAATCAGTAAAGCTTTTAAAAATCGTTAAACATTTTGTACATTCATCTTAGTTTATTTTAATTTTTAATTAGTTTATATATGTGTCACGTTGGTGCGGTGGTAACGTCACCAGCTTTGAATGCTATAGTTTCGGTTTCGATTGCAGCTGAGGGTACCTACATGCTTTCTTTTTCACTTTTGACATCACGAATCTATAATAATTAGCGCTATGACGACAGCGTATTGTTTTCATTGTTTTGACTCTCGAGTGTATATCCGACACAGTTAAGCAAAGTTAATCAACCGAGAACCACATCACTCTACATAAAAGCATATAAGATATCAACGACAGTTATAACTATGAAAAGAATGTGCTGTTCTCCTAGCCCTAATAATAATATATACGAAATCTGGACAAATTAAAATATCATATTTAAGCGTATTTTATGGCCGGGCAAAGCCCCCCCCCTAGTATTTTATAAAATGTAAATATCTTTTAGTATTTCATAAAATGTAAATATCTTTTTGTATTTCATAAAATGTAAATGTCTTTTAGTATTTCATAAAATGTAAATATCTTTTAGTATTTCATAAAATGTAAATATCTTTTAGTATTTCATAAAATGTAAATATTTTTTAGTATTTCATAAAATGTAAATGTCTTTTAGTATTTCATAAAATGTAAATATTTTTTAGGATTTCATAAAATGTAAATATCTTTTAGTATTTCATAAAATGTAAATATCTTTTAGTATTTCATAAAATGTAAATATTTTTTAGGATTTCATAAAATGTAAATATCTTTTAGTATTTCATAAAATGTAAATATCTTTTAGTATTTCATAAAATGTAAATATTTTTTAGTATTTCATAAAATGTAAATGTCTTTTAGTATTTCATAAAATGTAAATATCTTTTAGGATTTCATAAAATGTAAATATCTTTTAGTACTTCATAAAATGTAAATGTCTTTTAGTATTTCATAAAATGTAAATATGTTTTAGGATTTCATAAAATGTAAATATCTTTTAGTATGTCATAAAATGTAAATGTCTTTTAGAAATTGTATATTTTTAACCAAATTGTTTTCTTTAATATTGGATGATACATTTTGTCGTATGCTTATGTTTTTAATGTAGATTTTAATACAAAGAAATCAATGATACATTTTGTACTGAAAGTGACTTTCTTCTTTGTGGATTATCTAATAAAAAAAATCGAACGTGCAATCTGATCTAACTCTTGAAAAATGATCGAGAAGCCCTTCCGTAGATGATGTTGAACCTCGTACGCGTTAAAGCGTTATACCAGTTTTTTTTTTTTTTTTTTTTTTCCTCGTGGCGGGGAAACAAGTAAAATAAAATCGGAGCAGTTTTCTTTTCTGAAATCTCAGTACATATAAACTTTGTTCAGATTGGCCGTAAGTGGCGGTTGTTGTGCAACTTATATAATCACAATGATAGGACACTGTTTAAAAGAAAACTATCTAAATTTCACTGTTAAGTGTGATTTCAACTATATCGTAGACTGGGTAATTATCACTATTTTTATGGAGTTATTATTCCTTAAAAGTCAAGTATATTTTTGTAACTCAAACTTAGTCTGAAGTTCTGTAATTAGCTTTATTATTTGGTTCCTATACTAATTCTTTAAGTAGGTTTCAAGAGTTGGTCTGTCACTTTTCAATTTGTTAAATTGATTTGTTTCATTGAATTTCTAGAATCAAATTGATTCTTTCGATTAAAAGCGTTGACATTTTAAAAGTAAAATCTCTTCTTGTCCTCTCTCTCTCACTCTCTCTTCATTCAATATAATTTCCCCCTCCCCCCCACTTTCTCTGGCGACCATATAAATATAGATTTTACTTTCCTTTCTTTTTTCATTCTCCTCTGTTTCTCTCCGAAAACATATCAAGATTTAACAACTGACAGATTTTTAATATTCATTAAATGATCCACTTTTAATTTTTGGTTTTCTTTGTCACAATGTAGTATTCAATGTTGCTAAATATAGTAGTTGATAAAATCTTTAATAGCAATTACGATTCACACACACGCGCGCACACACACACACACACACACACACACACATATATATATATATATATATATATATATATATATATATATATATAACTACTTAATTTAATCACTTTTTTTTTACACAGTGATCACCACTTATCAAGGCCCGGAAGCCACTCAGGGATAAGGGTTATTGCAAGTACATTACGTTAGTGTGGAGATTTGATGAAGTGTTTAATTAAGGGGGCGGTTCATTGGGAATTTGTTAACATTGGACTTGAAGACATCCAAGTTGTAGTCCGGAGGGAAGCAGGCAGACGGAACAGAGTTCCACAGGCGTGCAGTTCTAAGAAAGAAGCTTTGTTCATGGAATCCGCGTTTTGATTTAGGCACAGATATAGAGTGGGGGAAATTTTTCACGGTGGATTCAGCTAGACGGGTGTTTTTCGTGAAAGATTGGCGAGGGGGGACCAGAGATTGGAGTTCAGACGAGCACCTGCCATGGAAATAACGATAAAACAAGGATAGGCTCGCAACATCTCTTCTGTGGGAGAGAGTTTGCAGGGTAGAGAAAAGGGCATCCCCCACTAAGCCACGAAGTCTATTTTGTTCTCTGTCAAGGCAGGATAGGCTGTTTTTAGCAGCTCCTGTCAAGATATGGCAACAGTATTCCATTCTTGGACGTACTTTGCTTTTATATAGATAAAATTAATATACGAAAGTATAGATCTATGCGTAAACTTTAAGTATTTACTTCAAAAGTGCTCAATACCTAGGTAGAGCTAGTTAGTAATTTATAAAATATATATGGCGATTAAGCTACACTGAATATTCGGCGTTTCATCCACTCTAGGACTCCTCAGGCTTATTCGCGAATGCTGTGGTTGTTTATTGTTTCTATATGCTCCTCTTCTATTGAGATTTTAGTTAGCCAATCAGCTTTCTAGTATCCACCGCGCCCCTTCCTATCAGCCAATTGGCATGCATTTTATCGGACAAAGGATCTGTTTTAAAACTAGGTTAGTGTTTTTTTTATTGTTAGTTTATATATAAATATATATATGTGTACATACATATATGCACGTATATATACATATATATATATACATACATATATGTGTGATCGTTTATGTATATTCATGTTTATTTAATTTATTTATTTGTTTATTTTCTATTGTTTTTGTTAGTTTTAAAACTATTATGTATCGCTATCCTAGAGTAAATTTTATTTTGTGGACACAGTTATTTGCTATTTCTCTTCTACAGTTTAATAGATGTTGGGGTTCTTTAAAGTACAGGATAGCGAATTTTTCATGAAGGGATAATCTACATGGGTCGTCAAGATGCCTACACATTGGCTGATAGGAAGGGCGCGGTGGATACTAGAAAGCTGGACAGTCGAACATATTTGAGGTAGCGAGAACTAGTTAGCTAAACATGTCGGGAATACAAGAATTCCTAGATTCCCCTACTTTTGAAGAATTATGCAAATTTAGAAAAGACAGCATCTTAGCAATAGGTAGACATTATGAACTAGACGTTAGGCCAGGTATAAGAAGAGCATTGTTAGTTAGGATAGTAACAGGACATCTCGTCGACAATTTCTTAGTTGACGAAGTAGTTTTAAGAGCTCTGTCAGAAGGTATGCCCGAACCCCACCAAGAAAGACGGGAGGAGTTCGATATCCCCAAACATACCAACCTTGTACCGACGTTCCACGAATCGAATGTGGACAGGTACTTCCAACATTTTGAAAAAATTGCCCTGAGTGCAAAATGGCCTCTATAAGTTTGGCACATGCTCTTACAGACCGCATTAAGAGGAAGAGCACAAGAGGTATATGGCTCTCTCTCTCTCCACTGAGGATTGTTCGAATTATAATATCATAAAATCCGCCATCCTCAAATCGTATGAATTGGTACCCGAGGCATGTCGACAGAAGTTTAGGTCGTATCGAAAAGAGAATGGACAAACCTACGTGGAATTCTTTCGGCAGAAAGAAACACAGTTTAATAGGTGGATTTCTGCTAAAGATGCCCAGTCGTATAATACACTCCAGTAGATGATCCTGATGGAAGAATTTAAACGTTGTGTCCCTGACGACATAAAAGTGTATTTGAACGGACGCCAGATCGCTACAGCCTATGAAATGGCGATTCTAGCCAACGAGTATGCTCTTACACACAAGACGGGTAGAAATAGAATTGATCCATTCGAGGGTGAAATTCACACAAACCTTCGGAGAATGTCTGTTACGGACTCTAGTGTGAATACAGGTCCAGAAAGTACTGTATATCGACCTCCCAGCCCAAGAAATAGATCCCCGATCCCCGAAAGCAAATCGACCACCCACCTATCAACGGATCGACAGGTGGAAACCCATAACGTGCCACTACAGTAAGAATGTAGGACAAATCATGATGGACTGCCCGTTAAAGAAAGATATCGAACGTAAAAAGGGGATTATAAACCTCAAGGCTTCATTACCTCGTGCAAGATCTCTACAAGAGACAATGAGGACAGTATAAGAAAAAGATACCAACCATTTATACCAGAGGGTCTAGTACATACCGTAGATAATCACTAAAATCGACGACCAGTAAAATTCTTGAGAGATACGGGGGCAACCCAATCTCTGATTTTAAAAAGTGAGATGCCGGATGGACCGAACACAACCACTGGTGAATCCGTCACCATTCAGGGAATTAGTGAAAATTTGCTTTATGTCCCACTCCACCGAATCTCCCTTGACTCGACTACAGTAAGCGGTCCGGTCGAAGTAGCAGCTGTGGAAAATTTACCAATGAAAGGCACTTCATTATTGTTAGGGAATGATTTGGCCGGTGAAAAGATTATATAAAAATCGACAATAGTAACTGAGGTAGATGCTAATAAAATCGAAAGAGATAAAGAAGAGGAAGGAAGGTTAATCCATATACGAAGTCACGAGAAAATTGACTTATCCCAACCATTCTTAAAAGCTGAATTGGAACTAGATACCCCACCGACAAATTTAAAAGAAGGCAATATGCATAGTGAAAACTTAGAAATTCCTATGAATCCTGCAGAGAACGTTCATTTAAATACAGCACCAAAGTTTAGAAATCCAACATTACACAGCAAGAAGTATTACCGAAATAAACATGTTCAAGTGATATGCAAAAAAACAGTCAGAAAACCCATTTCTAATAAACTGAGAACCCGCAGACAGCATCGCTTAAAATATTTGATCATAGTTAAGAATATTGGTTATAACGAGAGGTTCTGTTGGTAAATTTCGATATCAGATTAAGTTATGTGAAGTTGGATGACATAGGTATCCGAAATGAGCGACCTGTATAGAAAAGTCCTTCTTCGAGAACTTTTCAAAAATTGGTAGGGGGATGTGATACATTTATTAAAATGTATAATAAATTATTTTATTGATTTTTAGCTGAGAGGAGATATATTTTCACTATATTTTATTTACTGTGTTATTTTGCGCCAAAACAAAGCTCCATTCTCGTCTGCTCGGTTGATTCACAAAGGTGACACTGTTTAGCACCAGTTCCACAAATTCACCACAGAGACCATCAACCCAAATATTAGGTGACGCGATATTGTAAAGAAATACAGAGGGAATTTTGTGAACGACATTATTATTATTTATATTTTGTGTTGCGATCTTATTACGATTGTCGCTCCGACCGTTTAATATTCCAAATAGCTATTAAACATGTGAAATAATAAAACAAAAATAAAAAACCTAGCAACATTTTGATTGGATGATGAAAATCCTAATAACATCCTGATTGGATAAAAGTGCTCTTGCTTACCAATGCAAGCTAAATAAACATGGCGGTTTTATTATTATTATTATTATTATTATTATTATTATTATTATTATTATTATTATTATTATTATTAATGTTGTTATTATTATTATTGTTATTATTATTATATGTTAAATTATTATATTATTATTTTTATTATTATTATTATTATTATTATTATTATTATTATTATTATTGACAAAAGAAATGCCCGATGCGGACTGATTAACAGAATTTGACAGTTTAATTACTTCAAAATCTCCTAAATAATTTTATGGTGAAAATACAACGTATTCATAGAACATGTTAAGCAATCTAAATAACGATTTCAGTACGGTAACATAGATGCATAAGTACCATCCTTTTTTTTTAATTATTTTTAATTATTTTTTTTAATTTTTAACTCATGAACCAAATTTGATGGAATATTTTTTTTTAAATTCGTAGTTATGGACTTTGTTTTGTTTTGTTTTGTTTTTGTTTTTTTTACCTATTTCGAAGAGATATAAATTAAAAATAAAAAGATATAAATTAAAACAAAAAATCTTGTTTCGAATTATTCAATCAAGTAAAAATTCCATTTTTAACTTGATTAATAAAGTATGAAACAAAACGATTTTACAACTGACATTTTTAAAGCACATAATTTAACCCTAACAATTTAAATAAATCCATAAGGCTGTTAAAGCTGGGGACTTGATACCTCTATCGCATAAAAGGAACTAAATTTCTTAATAACCGTTATGTTACTATACCAACAATATATAAACAATGATAGCGGTAAGAATTTCTTTTTCAAAAATAAACAATATAAACAGAACTAAAAAAAAACTTATTTTAAACAATATATACAGAACTTTTTTTTTTATTTTAAACGATATAAATAGAACTTTGTTATTATTTTATATAAACAATATAAAACTTTCTTTTAATTTTTAATTTTAAACAATACTATTATTATTATTATTATTATTATTATTATTATTATTATTATTATTATTATTATTATTATTATTACGACGTTAGGCCAGTATGTTATATTACCTGTGGAATTCACGTATGAGCGTGACACTTGTGACGTAAAGAAAATAGTTTTTTTTTTTAACATAACAGAAACATTTCTAGGAAAGTATATTAAAATGAAAAAAAGGATACAGATAGATTTCTATGAGTCGTTCTGTTTATTATAATTGATTATTTTCGAAAAAAAAAATTACAGTTACTGAATTATAAGTGGTTGCCCATACTTATATGTAAATGTGCACTGAACAGATACCATAATACTTATTATAGTTAAATTCAAATTTTGATAGATCTGCTTTTTTTTTACATCGTTCATTTTTGTATTACGTTTAAGTTATTTTAAACCCCACTCTTCCCATGTTAAATAATAATTTCGAAATAATGACGTTAATATTTCAGCGTCCCAATTATTCTTTAGATTTTTTTTTTTTTTTTCGCGTTTAAATTATCCAAATAAACAATTGTTAATACTGTCTGATTTTTTTCATCGTTCATTTCTGTATTACGTTTAAGTTATTTTAAACCCCAATCTTCCCATGTTAAATAATAATTTCGGAATAATAACGTTAATATTTCAGTACGCAGGTCAAAATTTGCAAAAGAAGCGATTTGTGTTTATTTGTTTACGTTGTTATAGGTTAAAGTTTAGGCGCTCATGCGCAACCGGATGTTGGTACCCGAAAAGTGGGTTACATACATCATTACAAGGTCATTTGAGTTTTATAATTATATAGATAAATAAAACTATTCCCCTAATGACCGATTATTAATCACGTGTTTATTGAAAATTGAATGACGTGATTTATTATAAACTAGCTTGATTGTATGGCATTGCCCGGGGGTTTATAGGTGTGTGTTGACCAAAACCAAAGTTCTAGCAGACGGGCAGGCTCGAACCTGTGACGCGAAGGCGGAAAAAAGTGGAGGTGTGTGTAAGGGCGTTGTTTGAGAAAAAAAAATAAAGAAAATTGCGCTAAAATAAAAAAGGGGTAGTAAACAGGCTCGAACCCGTAACGCGGCAGAGGAAAATGAGGTGAACAAAAAAACAAATACAAACTGTCTTACCGGTGCGCCTACCGTGGTTGTGACGTCACAGGTGGGCGTAATTATGCCTTTGAGCGACGTGGTGAACGAGAGGGTTGAATGACTTGCCAAAAATGTTAGCGAAAAAAAAATCGACCCTCCGTGTAGAAAACTGCCCAGTTGAGGTTGAAGGAATTCATGTTTTGGGACAATTTTTCAATATTTGTCGTCCGAAGGTCCGTGTTTACAAAACGATTCCGACCTCGTAAAAATCCGTCGCCCCTGTCGAAAGTTTTTGGCAGACATACCAACATACATACATACATACATTTAAACAGACAGGTGAGATTTACATTATAGACTAGTGGGGGTACCGTCGTTGTCTGGGTGTTTTGAGATGTGTGTGTTAAAGAAAAAAGTTTTAGTAGGTGTGATTGAAAGGCGTTATGTGAAGGTTTATGAAGCAAAATAAACAGGTGCGAGGAAGTGGCGTGATATCTGACCTAGTTTTGCGCTGCAAGCCAGATCATTCGCTTTTCAAGACGCGGCAAGCTCGTAAAAGTCGGGCAAATTAAATACACACGTGACCGCCGTTGTTAAGTCGTAGCTATTATGATTTAGACGCGATATAAAAAGTTGTAAGAATGAGCTAGCCGACCGAGAATTACGGCGAAAAAAGTCTTTTGCCGACATACACAAAAAGCGAACATACATACATACATACATACACCCACACATTTTGCCTTTTATATATACAGATGATTAAAATTAAAATTTAATTAAACACGTGCATTCTCTTTTTACGTTTGTATTTTGTTAGAGCCTCGATTAATCGCAGACCATTATAAGAAGAGAAATAGGCGATGCAGTTAAACGTACATAGTTAACTGGATGAATTGCGAAGAAGATCCCCTCAATCATCCTATCATGCTGGGGGGGGGCGAAAAAATAGCAATAATCCGAAAGAAGAAGAAATAAATTAATCCTATTTTTTAAACGAACTATAACAGAAGACGAGTCACGACTGGGATCTGGATTTTCGGCGCCGCCGAACATGAATCGAACCTATGTAAGAGTTGACAGCACGGATCGAGAAACATTTTTTTTCCGATAATCAATTCGTGGATCCTACCATAGACACTAATTATATCGGATGAGTGGACAGTCTATAAACGTCTGGACCGCTTTGATTATGAAAACTAGCAACATGACGATATTATTGACCCGAGTGACCCCTCGATACACACGCAAACCATAGAAGGTTTATGGTCCCATTGTAAAAAAAAAAAAAAATTTAAACAATGAGAAAAGTTGGACACAGAAACATTTAAAATGCATATGGTGGAATTCATGTGACGAAGAAGAGAAAAGGGGGGAATCTTTCCCCGTATAATCAAAAGCATTAGTGAACGATTGTTGTTTAAAAAAAATCAGTTTTTATTGTTTCAAATTTTTTAAAATATGGTAAATTTTTACTTGGTTTGTACCTTAACTTTTTTCTTCAAAATAACGACTTTTATTAGTTTTAGGATATGCTGAAAACGAATATCGCATTTAAATGTAGAAGTTTTCCGGATATTAAGCCATATAATTTCTTATGTGTAAAGTGCTGGCCATAGATGTACGCGAAAGCGCGCATATTTCTCGTGTACAACTATGGCCCACCACTTTTAACATACATTATATTGCTTAATATCTGGTAAACTACTTATTTGCGGAAACTTTTAATGCAATATTCGTTTTTACCATACCAAAAAAAACGTCAAGTCATCATTTTAAAGGAAAATATTAAGTAAAAATAAACCGTTTAAAATTTAGTAAAACTTAATATTTAGCGGTTAAAATTATAAAAAGTTCTGTATATATTGCTGAAAATAAATAAAAAGTGTTTATTCTTACAAAAAAAGTTGTAAGTTCTCCTTATTTAAAACGTTTAACTTCTAAAATGTGGATATCATTTATATATTGTTGGCATAGTAACATAGCGGTGATTAGAAATTATGTTCCTTCTATGTGATAGAGGGATCGAGAGTATTTTGCCACCTAATCTCCAGTCTGCAAAATAAAAAGTTAAAAATTAAAATTATTATTTGTTTATTGGATGGACGTGTAGGAAATTGACTTCCCCCACCTCTAAATTCCACAATTTACTATTTTTTTACGTTTTTAACGTTTATCTCATTGATTAAAAACTTAACTTCCAGATTTAAAAAAAAAAAAAATATGAAAAAAAAATGTATAACTTTTATCGTCAGAGAACAGTTTTCAATTTTTTACTAAATTGAACACGTACTTTGTGACCCTCACAGATAAAAATATTGCGACTCGATGAGATTAACGTAAAAAAAAACAAAAAAGAAAAAAAAAGTGAAAATTGTGGAATTTAGTGATGGGAATCAATTTCTTAAACGCTATGCGGTTTGTGTGACCTTAATAACCGACTCATAATACATACTTACTTCCAATTTTTTTTTTGTTTTTTTTTTTAAGTTAAACTTATTTCAAACTGATATGAATTATTACATGTCATGTTCAAATTAATACAAATTCTAACGCATTTCAAGTGAAAACATTATTACGTGTCACGTGGAAATATTTACAATCATATAGTGCTTTTGTTGATTAAAGATCTTTCAAACCTACACGTTTCAGGTGAAAACATTAATACCTAGTTACATGTCATGTCGAATTTAGTACAAGTTCTCACGCATTTCAGGTGAAATGCGTGATAACTTACTTCATTACCTACTAAAGAGTTACGTGAAAATAAGTAAAATAATAGGATGGTCTTGTTGATTATGGATCTTTTAAATCTACGCATTTCAGGTGCAAACATTATTATCTGCTTACATGTCATGTAGAAATTAGTAAAAAATTCCAACGCATTTCAGGTGAAAACATTAATATCTACTTACATGCCATGTTGAAATTGGTAAAAATTCCAACGCATTTCAGGTGAAAACATTATTACCAACTAAAGATTTATGTGAAAATAAGTAAAATAATAGGATGGTCTTGTTGATTATGGATCTTTTAAATCTACGCATTTCAGGTGCAAACATTATTATCTGCTTACATGTCATGTAGAAATTAGTAAAAAATTCCAACGCATTTCAGGTGAAAACATTATTATCTACTTACATGCCATGTTGAAATTGGTAAAAATTCCAACGCATTTCAGGTGAAAACATTATTACCAACTAAAGATTTATGTGAAAATAAGTAAAATAATAGGATGGTCTTGTTGATTATGGATCTTTTAAATCTACGCATTTCAGTGAAAATATTATTATCTACTTACATGCCATGTTGAAATTGGTACAAATTCCAACGCATTTCAGGTGAAAACATTATTACCAACTAAAGAGTTACGTGAAAATAAGTAAAATAATAGGGTGGTCTTGTTGATTATGGATCTTTTAAATCTACGCATTTCAGGTGCAAACATTATTATCTGCTTACATGTCATGTAGAAATTAGTAAAAAATTCCAACGCATTTCAGGTGAAAACATTAATATCTACTTACATGCCATGTTGAAATTGGTAAAAATTCCAACGCATTTCAGGTGAAAACATTATTACCAACTAAAGAGTTACGTGAAAATAAGTAAAATAATAGGGTGGTCTTGTTGATTATGGATCTTTTAAATCTACGCATTTCAGGTGCAAACATTATTATCTGCTTACATGTCATGTAGAAATTAGTAAAAAATTCCAACGCATTTCAGGTGAAAACATTAATATCTACTTACATGCCATGTTGAAATTGGTAAAAATTCCAACGCATTTCAGGTGAAAACATTATTACCAACTAAAGATTTATGTGAAAATAAGTAAAATCATAGGATGGTCTTGTTGATTATGGATCTTTTAAATCTACGCATTTCAGTGAAAATATTATTATCTACTTACATGCCATGTTGAAATTGGTAAAAATTCCAACGCATTTCAGGTGAAAACATTATTACCAACTAAATAGTTACGTGAAAATAAGCAAAATCATAGGATGGTCTTGTTGATTATGGATCTTTTAAATCTACGCATTTCAGGTGAAAACATTATTATCTACTTACATGTCATGTTGAAATTGGTAAAAAATTCTTAAGCATTTCAGGTGAAAACATTATAATTTACTTGTATGTTACGTTGAAGTTATTGCGAATCAATTTGTATAAAGCTGTTTTATGTAAATACGGAAAACCAGGCCTATTTTTTCATACACGTATAATCCAAGATGTCCTTAAATAGTAAACAACTTGGGGTCATCAGAACTTACATAAAATCGACAAGAGTTTAAATCACGTGTGTATCGTGCACATCTAACTCAACTTTTGAAAGACGTTAACAACATTAAACACATATGCTTCTTTCTACAAAAGTCGTGGTGAAGGAAATATCACTTGGATTAACGAATACATTTAAAGACGTCTGAAATTTAAAACCTTTTTTTGTTATTATGATCAGTCATTTTTTTAAATTATTTTCAAATACCATTTGATTTTTACCTTTTGCAATTGTACAACGCTTTTTTTACTTGGCAGTTACCAACTATCAAGGCCCGAATGCCACTCGAGGATAAGGATTAATGAATATAAGGTGGTAGTGTAGTAATCACTAATTGGGTAAATTGGGCAGAATTTGATTTTTGATGGTGAGGGCGTAACAAGAACTTGTTTACATTGAATTTGAAGGCTGCCATGCTGTACTCAAGCAGGCCAACGGAACAGTGTTTGAAAAAAGCGAACAGTTATCGGAAAAAAAGCTTTGTTCATGGAATTTGCGTTTAGATGGAGAAAAAGAGTGGCGCTGCGTTTAGGCATAAATAAAGAATGGGAAAATCATATATATTAGTTGTAGCTAGTTGAGTGTTTTGTATCTGTTTGGCAAGGAGGACCATAGATTGGAGCTCAGTCGATCACTTTAATAACTTGTATGATAACCTCCATATTTTTGCAAGGATATCAAGCTTTAAAGACGTCGTCTGTAGCACAGCGATCGAATCATTGCCACATCGTCAGATATGATCAACCTGTGTCATTCAAGATTGTCTGTGACTTTGGATATTGTTTTTAGTAGCATGCTGTATTTTTCCCTGAAAGCTTCAGCAAAGTATAATGAACAATAACACATTTTGACTTTTGTGTTTATTTATTTTTTTTTTTTTTGGTTTTATACTATGAATTCCGCTTTGGTAGTTACGTATTAGGAGTCTCCCCCACCCGCCATTATAAAAAAGAGGAAGTAAGAACTCTTTCGAAAACACCTCTGTCTCGTCTCGTAAAATAAAAACAAACAGGGAGTGTCTTTCTTTTTTTTTTTTTGCTAACGAATCATTATACTACATCACTAGCAGAAGTTTTTTCTTCAGTTTTATGGCTAATTTACACTGCGTAACTTATTTATTATGACGTTATATGTTCTGACGCATATAGTCTGCCTATAATTGATATCTATATATATAAAAATGTAAAGTTGGTTTGTTCTAAACAAATAAAACCATGTTTATACGTTACCAATTTATTTGGAATTTTCAGACAACCCATTTTTAGAGTCGATGTATGTTTTTATGTTATTAAAATAAATTTACCTAATTAAAATTAAAATATTAAATAAAATAAATATATTTATTTAATCGTTTCTGCGTATCTGTTCTGTTGATAAAACTGAACTTCCGGTTCGATTCATTTCACAGCCACGAATTGACGAAAGGTTTAATTTTCTGTTAACTCGATAAGTAAAAACAAAACAAAAACATATTTCATTTGTTTATCTTCCAATTTTTTTTTAATTTACACATCTTTTCTTTATTATATAAGGCCAAAAAAAAAGTTTGTTGCTTGCTTTTGAGTTTTTTTTTTTGTTTTTCGATATAAGATTACTCATGCAGAGAGTGATCCGTGCTGAAATAATGTTATTATTTAAAAAGTCATTCTTAACATGGGGAGGTAAGAATGTTTTGTACCTATTCTGTACTTTAACCTTACAATTGAATAAATAAAAAAACAAAAACATATCGTAAAACGTTATTTAAACGTGAAAATATGATTTAAAAAATAGCGCGACTCTCTGCATTAGCACCATTTTTATTTATTGTTGTTGTTTCACGAATTTTCGGCCAACTATTCCTCTGGCCTCCATGAAAAGAAGTCCTTTTATAAATGTTCAGTAACTTTTTCCTTTTATTATTCTTAAAGAGTAAAACTTTTCTTATTCATGAAAGGAGTTAAGCCTACGTAAATAAATAAATGTTTGTACACGTGACAAATTATCAATAAATGTTTTAGTTACTTTTTTTAAAAAATGTTTGTAAAAGTGCGAAAGGCGACGTCGTTGTACAACCATTACTCCCATGCTTTATTTCTATACTTATAGTTTTTTGGAATTTTTTTCACTGGATTATTATTGATTGGACACTAATTAAACAGATTATTAAAAAAAATGTAAAAAAGAAATCATTATTTCGACATTTGAAAGTGGTGCTCACTTTTTAGTTACAACGTTCTGATAAATCAGTCACCCATTTTGTAAGCAATAAAAACGCGGTATATCAAAACCATAGAAAGTAAAAATAATGAGTATCTACCGCATTTGTAAGTCAGAAATATATTTGTTTCTCAAAGAAAAAAAATAGAGAGAACAGGACTTTTTTGTATTGTTTTAATGAAAATAAAATTTCGAGATTTTTAATTATTTTTTTTTTTACTTATTTAGTCAGTTTGTGTGTTTTTTTTTAAAATTGTTTTTGTGAAAAGTGAGTTGTTTTTTTCAAAACTTTTGTTTTGTTTCTTTTTAATTTTTTTAAAGTATTATAAATTTCACTAACATGCTGGAGAAATGTTTAATAATTTGGTATTTTTTTAGATTAGGTCCACCTCCACAATTTTCCTTTCAATGACGACATTTAGAGGTTTCCGAGTATGCTGAACACGCAAATTTCATTGAAATTTTGCGGAAATAAATAGTTGTATTATGCATTGTATTTTTCGGCGGCCATCTTTTTACGTGCACACGCGCCATAAACAAATACACACACGTAAAAAAGATGGCCACCAAAGATTACAATGCATAATACAACTTTTTATATCTTGATAACTACTTATTTCTACAAAATTTCGATGCGATTTTCGTATTTAGCATAGTCGAAAACCATTTCAAGTCGTCATTTAAAAGAAAATTGAGGAGGTGGACCTAATCTAAAAATTTACCAATAATTTTTAATCCAGTACGCCTCCCGATACATTGCTTCGTCAACATGCGACCATTTTATATCTCCCGAAGACACTTCCGTATTTAGAAAAAAAAAAAAATAAATAAAAAGTGACCGATTTACCAGAACGTGGTAACTAAAAAGTGAATATCCCTTTCAAATGTTGAAATGATTTTTTTTTTTCAATTTTTTTTCATAATCTGGTTAGTGTTCAATCAATAATAATCCAGTGAAAAAATTTCAAAAAACGTATCAGTATAGAAACTCCACCACGTAAGTAAATAAATAAAAAATGTTACGTGCGCATGCGTTAGCCTTGACTAGAGGGGTACTAAGGGATAGACCATTAAATAATTCTGCGGGTCGCCATGGAACTCAATGCCCAAGGAGTATCAAAATAGTTTTCATGATCTGAAGAAAATTTTTTTTCCGAAAAGTGGGTGATCACTTTTCCATCTAAATTTAACTTAAAATGAGCACCCACTTTCTGGCCACCTGAAGAAGGGGCATTTATTTTCGTGTTTATTGGCTTCAAGGTTTTTTTGACAAGGGAGTTTGGTACGCGAATGCATATTTAACAGTTTTCGTTTATGCTCACGCATAGCATAAACAAAGGCTACGTCTGTGAAATGGAAAATAGTCCCAGAAAGAAATCAAACAAAAAGACTTTTTAGCCAAGAAACACACAGAAAGAAAAAAAATAGCATCCATTTTTTTTCTATCGAATTCATTTGCTGTTTTTATTGAAAACTATTTTCCCCCGGATTTTTAATATAATTTTCCATTAAGTCTCACGTTCGTAAATAACAAAATTTTTTTTGTAGATTTTGGTGTGCTAAAAACGAATCTGCAAACCGTTTCCGTCACAAAAAATAGTTTTTATGATATGAAGAAATTACTTTTTCGAAAAAGTGGCGATCACTTTTCCATGTAAATTTAACTTAAAATGAGCACCCACTTTCTAGCCACCTGAGAGAGGGGGGATTTTTCCCATGTTTATTGGCTAAACAGCTTTCGTTTATGCTTACGCATAGCGTAAACGAAGGCTACGGCTGTTAAATGGAAAATAGTCCCAGAGTTCAGGGATTATTACCATGCAAAAGAAATCAAACAAAAAACTTTTTAGCCAAGAAACAGAAAAATGCCCCTATCTCAGGTGGCCAGAAAGTGGGTGCTCATTCTAAGTTAAATTTACATTGAAAAGTGATCACCCACTTTTCGAAAAAGTAATTTCATGAATGTCATGAAAACTTTTTTTTTGCTACGTAAACTGTTTGCAGATTCGTTTTTAGCACACCGAAATCTACAATAAAATATTTCGTTATATATGAACGTGAAACAGGCCTTAAAGTAAAATAATACCGGATTTTTTTTAGCAGATTTGCCGTTTAGTTGTACAAATATCCTCAAACCAGGTAATCACTAAAAGGGATTTTTAAAAGTCGTCACCTGCATCGAGCAAAAGTTTAAAACCACCGATTATATGCCAGCCTACATCATGGTAACATATATTGAGTGAGTTCCTAATAGTATTTTTAGTTTAAACTCATTTTCCCAAAATTTCCCCAAACTTAACGTGTTCGATACAGTCTGCCGCCATTTGTATTTTTCAGATATACCGATAAACATTAAATGTTTTTGAACCGATTATACATTACATAAAAACACTAAAATCTTATCCAGTTAGGTAGAACACTTACTTTTCTTGCCTTTGATAACATTTATTTGTTATATATTTATTTTTGACAACTTCTTTGTATCTGTGTTTAGTAATATAAACCCTTTTCATTTAATGTAACGTTTAGTCGGCTCGAAAACCAGTGTTTATTGGTGTATTTGAAAGCTACAAATGGTGGTGGACACTGTTGATTACTTTAAGTTAGAGAAAGTGAGTTAAAACTAAAAAAACTATACAAAATACTGTCAGAAACCTATCCATTATGCCAGCCTATGTCATGGTAATATATGTTCGGTGAGTTTCAGACACTGTTTTGTATAGTTTTTAGTTTTCAACTTACTTTCCCAAACTTAACGTATTCAACAGAATTCGCGACCATTTCTGTTTTTTTGAGCCAATTAAACATTTAACATTGCATAAAAACACTAAACAATTATCCAATTAGGTAAAAACGTAAATTACCTTACCTTTGCTTTCATTTATTTGTTTTTGGACGACTTTTTCGAATGTGTGTATAGTAACCCCCCTCCCCCCACCATCAACCAAATATTAATTACTAAATCACATTTTTTAAAACAAAAAAAAAGCATTTAGCGTTTCAACACTTTTGCTACATTCGGCTTCATCCACTGATTGTTGGTCAAGTCCAAAACATGAATGATTGACAGAAACTCTCGAGGATCCAGATCAAATTCTGCAAGAGCACCATTTTTTTCAGTTTCGCCTTCTTTTTCACCTTTTGCAGTGGATTGCTGTACTAATATAAGAAACATGCATTTTCTCTTTTATTAAATTTTTCCATTACACCAAATTGAGCCACTGCAACGCGTGGCAGGGTACAGCTAGTATATATATATATATATATATATATATATATATATATATATATATATATTCCAATTACGCGATTCCCTTGGATTTTACTTGTGGGAATGGAAATTTCACCAACTTTTTTGGATTTGGGATTTTTGGATTTTACCCTTCACCAGACTATCCATTCACGTGAAATGATGTTTTTTTTTCGCCATATTTCCTCTGCTTCATTATTTGTTACCTAATAAGATCTATGACTTACTTGTAGTTTCATTAAATACTTTTGCAAGCAAAATCCGATCCCGCATTTTGCTAAATCCTACCTTCTGATGAGAAGGAAAGTATTTCTTCGAAACTCCGCGGATTAAGGACTGTCCACTTATGTTGTGCTTCCTTTTAAAAATTAAATATGTTTTTAACTCTTTTTCAAAGTGTCTTAACATGTTTTATTAACTACTTGACTACACATTCATCCAGTAAGCAAAATTTACATGGGCAAACACATTGGGGAAAGAACACTTTTATCATTGTAAAACACTATTATCATTGTAAAAAAAAACAGTATACTCATTATAAAACACTATAATAATTATAGCACACGATTATCATTGTAAAAAACACTATTATCACTGTAAAATACTATTATCATTGTAAAAACCCCAGTATACTCAGTGTAAAGCACTATAATCATTATAGCACACGATTATCATTGTAAAAAACACTATTATCACTGTAAAATATTATTATCATTGTAAATCACTATTATTATTGTAGAAAAACACTATTATCATTGTAAAATACTATTATCATTGTAAAACACTACAATTATTGTAAAACTCAATAATAGCAACATCATTTCACTAAATTGATTCAACAATCTTTGCTTTATAATCGCAATTTTATACATTTTAACCATAGCAATCGGAATTTGGGAGCTTACCTCTGTAAACTTACACACGTTTCTACGCGTAATATTGTTTGGGGCTTCTATATGACATGGACTGACGTATATATGCTGTTTTTTTAGTGATGTGTTCATATATATTGGATCGTCTAGATATGAATGTGCCAATTGATCGTCTAGGGATTGTTTAAAAAAGGCATATAACAATTATAACATTCAGAGACAAATGACAGTCTGTGGAGTTTTACATCGCCCAATGGGAAAACATACTTGGTCTATCTAGGGTTGATCTTAATTTGACGGATCCTTGGAAAAACTGCAAACGAAAATTCGTAAGATGCGAAGCCTTGATGTATATACAGTAGCTTTATTTCGGATGTTTCCCTATTGGAATGCTGTGAAGCTGACCCTGGCTTTTTGCTCTACTTGGAGCCATTACAGTCTTTCCTCTTCTGACTACCGACCGCATCTACTAACTCTGATTCTCAGCGCTTAACTATCTGATGTGACCCAAGCAGCAACGGTGGAAAGAGATGTCCCATGAAGGAGGGGTTACGGAGAGCTAAATTAGAGATATTGTTGAAAATTACCCCAAAATAGGAGCCAGCGAAAGAGAAATTAGAGCCTTTTTATTTTAATGGCAGGTCCGGAAAAACAGCTAGTTAGAAAGAAATATGACGCGGTTGCTGATGTAAAATACATTTTTCTTGCAACGGAAAAAAAAACTAAATCGAATTTATGAAACAATAAACTCTTAAGGTGGTAACTTGGAGATATCTAGATGATGTTTTAGACTAGAGTTTTGAACCAGGTGGGTCAAGAACATGGTCCTCGGTGCCTTAGAAAATCATCGATGAGAACTCTTGTTCTGTGAGAAGTTACCTCATTGGAATGTGGGAGATGGGTAACTGATTATAGAATCAAGACGAACAAGGGTGTAACGGATTGGATTGCTGGAACAAACAGATATGCTCCGACCCAATCCACCCTATATACATAATTCGGTGCAGAACAAGAAAATCAGTTTAGTGTTGGGAGTTTTGCAGTGAATACTGAAATAAGTCTGGAGTGAGTTGACTCGGGAAAAAACTGTCCACTAGCCCAATATCCCAACCGTTTGAATAATCACTCGTTCTTTCACCGATTGAAAGAGAGACATCGGTTGTAGAAATTACGACTAAGGCCCCATTAATCGACTATTATAATTAGCGTAAAGGAAACCTGAAATCGATATTTTATTTCTTTTACTTTGATTTCCTATGAAAAATTGTACATACATATTTGTTCCCCTTTTGTGAATAATTAACTTCATACGAAAACTACAACCAAAGTCGACGTCGTTTATTGTTGTTATTATTACAAGTGAATTAAGAAGAAAAAAAAAAAACAAGTTGAATAAACTTTTCTTTGAGGCGGAATAAAGAGGAGAGAAAATATCATCAATTTCTGTATCCAACGTCATATCAACCCTGTCTGTGAAAGCGACTGGAACTGCGTCGCAGGATTTTGGCAGATGTTCTAACCGAATCACATAAGACCACACGTTGTGTACCTTGTCATAACTATGGGTTACTTAGTGATATTGTTGACCGCAACAAAATACAACACTGGGAACGTTGTCTGTAACACTTTTAGTCAGCGGTGTAGACAAC
>NC_136510.1:41309606-41312106 GCF_053919585.1 Euprymna scolopes
TGGCAATAAGCCACCCTAAGATCCCGGTTCTCTTGGCACTCATCCAGCGGAGGTCTGGCTAGTGCTTTCTCTCCTCGGTCTTTCCATTCTCCTTAATACTGCTCACTTATTTGGTGTGGAGCCAGTTTATAGTGACATACAAAAAAAATGGGGGGGAGCAGGAGCGCAAGTGGGGTTGACTTACAATTATACAGTTTCAGTTTTCATGATTTCATGTGATGCCCCTTTGGGTTTCACATCTGTACTTGTTTCTGTATGTCCAGTTTGTGCCTGTGTTAGTTTCCGCATTCAAGGATTTACCTTAATATTCCAGCCGTTTTTATTATTGTTGTCCTTTGTATGTTCTCAGTCATTCTCAAGCATTATGGTAATCAATTTGTTTAGTGGGCGATGTTCTTTTCTCTTCCCTGCACACAGAAGAGACGTTGCAAGCCTGTCTCTTTTTTATCGTTATTTTCATGGCAATTGCTCGTCCGAGCTCCAATTTATGCCCCCCTTGTCAAACATTCACTGGAAATACTCGTTTGATTATAAACACTATCAATAATGTCCCCCAATCTTCATCTGTGCCTAAACCTAAACGAAAATTTCATGAACAAAGCTTCTTTCTTAGAACTGCACACCTGTGGAACTCTCTTCCGTTTACCTGTTTTCCAGCTCACTACAATATGGCCGTATTCAAGTCCAATGTAAACAAGTTCTTGATGAGCCGTTCCCCTTAAGTAATCCAAATTTACCAAATTTACACTTCTAACTATTACCATGATAGTGTCCTTTTAACCACTGTACACTCTTTAACCCTTATCTTCGAGTGGCCTCTGGGCCTTGATAAGTGGTGATTCCTTTGTAAAAAAAAAGTCTAGAGCGGAATAAGCCTCTATTATGTTACAAGGAAGAAAACCTCGCCCCTTTTATATTTTACGAGAGTCATTCAAAAATTAATTCCTCCTATTTAATTCCGCCCAAATGGACCAGAAAGGAATTTAAATTACATTGTTATGATGCCTGATCTTATGCATTATCTGAAAGTTCAATCGCGCCCTTGTAGATATTGATAGTGTGAAACTTTAAGAAAGCTATCCCTGCCATCATTAACAGCAGAGATGCATCATCAAATTCCTGGGAAAATTACATTGAGAATGCTGGTGGCTATACAGAATGTATTATAGTTAACATAAAAAGAAAATATTACTGTGAACAAGTACATAGTAGGGATCCTCATTAGATCCCGAGCAACGTCGAGTCACCCTGCTAGTAGTTTAATAAAAGATGTATGCTAGTGTCCGTATATATTCACCTAAAACACATATTAATTTACTTCCTTTGCCCCGGAACATTCAGATTCTTTCGTTTCCGAAAAACGGTTCTTGCCTTTTACGCATCCTACTCCTTGTAATCATATCCCGCTCCTTTAACTCCCTCAAAAGACTTATGTTGATCGCGTAGCAATACTTATCTTGTTTCATTTCCCGAGAAACCTACTCAAGCGAGCAGGTTTCTCTGTATTTTATTTTCTTTGCATACGTGTAAATCGCACGCGAGTGCGTATTCTATCAACGCGAATGTCTTGCGGGAAGGAATATCTTTTTATCCAAAAAATAATTGCATTAATCACTATATTCTCGTCTCCTTTCGTACACCTGCTCTTTTTACCTTCGCGTAGAATTTGCTAAAAATAACAAGATAGCAGGTCTATATCATATATCTTCGTGCGCTTCTTAAATTAAAAAAAAAACGCAGCATACATGAATAAACCAAAGCAATACCAATCCTAATGACTATTGAGCAAGTCAATCAATATGTCCCTGAAAAGGGATACATTTTGTTTAAAAGCCGAGTGATCTTAGTTACTGTAATGCTTTAGGCGTTCGAACACTTCGAGAAGTATGGGACCGTGGAGAACCTCAATGCTGACAGAAAGAACCGTCCAAGCCAATCGGGACGTCCCAAGAAGCAGACAGCCGAGCTGGTCGAAAGAGTGAGAGAGTCTCTCCAGCAGAGTCCGAAACGCTCTGTGCGTAAGCGAAGTCAGTCCCTCGGTATGCCCCGTGAGACTTGCAGGGGAGTGCTGGTGAACAATATCAGGGCTTACCCATACAGAATGCAGACACTGCAGACCCTTACACCCTCAGACAAGAAGCAGAGGAGGGATATGGCACTCAAGATGCTCGAGAAGATCGAGGAGACACCAAGTTTCCTTAAGCTCCTTTGGACCTCAGATGAAGCCCACTTCAATCTTGATGGAAAGGCGAACTCCAAGACAAATATCTTCTGATGGCCCTCCAGACCCAATGAAGTAGCCACCAAGCCCCTGCACTCTCCTAAGTGCACAGTGTGGGCTGCAATCTCGGCCAGAGGCATCATCGGACCAATCTTCACCGAAGAATCTGGTGCAGCAATGACAGTCACCAAGGAGCGGTATGTGGAGGTCCTCAAAACCTTCAAGAGTGAGCTCCTGACCATCTTCCTGTCACTCATGAGCAAGTGCTGGTTTCAGCCG
>NC_136510.1:41317106-41389606 GCF_053919585.1 Euprymna scolopes
CTGGTCTACAGTTTAACTTGCTCTTGCTTGTTGCTGAATCTCAACATTTTGAACTGAGAGAGAGACTTGGATGTTGTACAAAGTTAAGACTCTGTAACATCATCTGTGTATAGATACTCCCTCACGCATTTGTCTATAAAAATGGTTCTGTGACATTTTGGGGCTCATGTACTTTAAGTGTCTGAGGGAGTGGCACTCGTCTTACTAGACGTTGCAATCATCATCATGTATGCATGTATGTATTTCTGCCTAAAACTTTCGACAGAAGAGACGGATTTTCACAAAATCTGTATAGATTTGAAGCTCGACCTTTCGAACAACTATAATATAAAAAAATTGGCAAAAACATTAATTCATTCACCCTCAACTGGACATTTTCTACAAGGAGGAGTCGCTTTTTTTCACCGATATTTTCGAAAGTCATCCTCTCTTTTCGATTGACTAGCCTTAATTTAAACATTCCCCACTTCAAGTTTGGTTATGTATGCAACGGCAAAGATGTCACTTTTTTCACGTTATTTCCATCCTTCGTGGTACGGGTTCTAGCCTGCCTGGCTACTACCACATTTTATTTTTTGCTATATAAACTACTCCAAATACTTGGGCAAAACAGGACATCCAGGCTAGTATAATTATATAGGGGAATAGTTTCGTGCTTATTTAACGTAGCAAATAATTTATTCGGTTTAAAATAGCAATTTAGAATCAACCATTTGACTTAACATATATTTCTTTTAAATTTGCATTTGGCTTGTTCAAGAGATGTACAACCCTCAGTTGAGAATACTTAATATCGCCAGTTTGTCAGTTTAAGAATTACTAAAAGTTAAAACTTTAAAACAGATATTCCAATTTTTAGCACGGGCCATGCTGAGTGATTTATAAATATATATTTTTGTGAATTTTTAAACCGTGTCTGGTACTTTTATTATTCCGCATTTTGTTACTTTCATTCTTTTAAATCTAATACCGAACACAGAAATATTAAACATTAAATTAGCTTTAATTTTCCACTAATGGCAAACAAAATTGCTTGACGGTCAAGTAAGACCGATCAAGTTAACGGAACCTTATTCTTTATTCTAAAGCAGGGACCCTTTATGAGAAAAAGACGCAGCGGTTGCATCGCCGCTGTTGTAGTAAGATAACTGTCTAAGCACTTACAGTACTTACTATCCTCGGTAACAGAAACAAAATTGGTTGTAATATTAAACAAAAGCTGATATGAACTAGTATTATCTCGAATAGTAATCAAGACAAAAATTGGCCATAGCACTAAACAGAGGTTATGCTAACTAGTTTAGTCAAGCATTTCGAAAAGGAAGTTTTAGCCAAAAGAAAACTAATTGAGCAATTAGAGTGAAAATCGCTGATCCACAATGAATGAAAGATAATTGTTATGACTGATATGATAAGTAAAAAAAATGAGGGTTTTGCAAGAAAGTGGGAGGGAATGCATAAGAATAAACTCACTCGACCGAAAAAAAAAATAATCAAGAATCTTGAAATACAAACAGTAAAACATATCAGCGAGTTAGGCAACCAGAAGATTTAGAATCACGAGGCAGTGCTAGAGTAAATTTTTAAAACAAAATGAAATCCGAACTTTGGGCCAAAAAATGGTCGGACAACCGTGTACCGTTAGGCGAGCTGCATACATAACAGCGAGGAAACGAAGAAAGATTGAAAAACGCGTGGCGAGACAACGAGGAAGGTACAGGCAAGGCGTGTTGAACGTAGCGGCCTAAGAAACTTTTAAGTACATGTTGACATGATAGAGTTTTGCGTAATACACAGCGAACTAAGAAACCTTTAGAACAAGATGAAATGCTTTATTTGGAAAAGTACCATTTTAGTTCAACTAGAAAAAAGCTGCGTCGAATTTCCTTCTTTTTTTGTTCTTTCAAGTGAAAATTTCTCGACAATGTTACGTTGGAAGCTATTTCTCTACAGTGTTTTCCCAGTACCGCTTTAAACATTGATATAATAGTCGCCTTTACGATTTCTGAAGCATAAACACGGATAGAGAATTCTGCTCTTAATCTATTGATGCCAAAAACGATGATGGCACATTTTTGCAGGTGCCCACGGAGACCGTGTCTTAGCACTAGTATTAAAAAACTCATCAATATGTTGAGTTATATTACCGTTGATGATAATGCATGCCAGAATCACGTTTCCTTGCAAAATCCGCTTCTTAAATGAAGACTGATTTAGTCTTTGCAGTCGATCTTTGTCGGTAAGCGTGGCCAGTTTTGTCACCACCTTAGTTGCTAACCACTGAAAACGCTAGAAGTATACAATATCTAATGTAATGATTTTTTTGTGGCATACCCAAGAATGAGTGGGCCAAATGTATAAGAGAAGGATAGTGTCTATTTTTTCTGTTGCAAAAGCATCTCACCTAAACTATAGAACCGACCTGATTTTGTTCGCCATCTTACATAAAGTACTAAAGAGTTTAGAGATTGAAGTAGGAGTATCTAGGGACTTCTTATTAATCACCAGGCAAAGTAGATGCCTCTTCTAGTAAGTTATTATAGAGAACGACTAACACTGTTTGACTTCTGGTTCTTGCTGTACATTCGACGGAATAATTAGACGCGGTGAAGCGGACAAGAAAGCCATTCTTAACATGGAGAAAGGCGAGGTGTTTAATGTTATCTAAGAGGAAGATAATCATAATTGAGAAGGAACCGTATCTTGCTGGTCACCGTCATTTGTTATTATGAAAATTGATCCTTTGGGTCATTCTTGTCTATGGTTGACTACGTTACTTTTTTAAATATACCTCATCGAGTCATCGTGACATTAACCAAGGTCAAATTAGATCGTGTTTATCCATGAATAAGATAATATCTCTCCCTTCGCGTGTTTTGATGTCAGCATTATTGGAGATGATGAACAACTACGTCATAATAATTGGGTTTCGACTTCAAATGATCCGCGAAAGATTTCAGATGCCGTATCAAAAGAGGACCAATGGTAAAATAAAATTAAATGTTATTAGATTTAAAATAATTTCATTTTTAAGTCATTCATTTCTTTCGATCAGTTTTATTTTGTAAGTTTTTTTTTTTTTAAATTGTGTTTTATAGTTTTATTTTTCCGTATCCTCCAAACTGGATTGTTGCCAATTTTCTTAGTAGAATCATGATTGAAAACATAAAGAATAATTGTACAGAAAATACAAGAAATTCTTGAAACTTCCAAATAGGAAATTCGTCTAATTGCCTCTTTAATAGAATTATAAAAACCTCTGTTGAGAAAGGACGGGGGAAAAGAAATGGACGCTTTATTGGCTACATTGGTTATCTTTTCTTTTTCTTTTTTTTTTTTTGACTAACGTAGCATCGTGATTATGTTTATTTTATATTGGCTCTCTTTTCTAGCAGAAAAATCAGATGAATGAATAAATAATTTTTTTTTTAAATAGTTGGCAAAGTATTAGAAATTGACCAAATCTGTTTGGAGATTTAGAAATGAATAATATTGCTATGATTCAGTTTTTTTTTTCCTTTCACCCGCGTTTGTATTATCAAATAATAAAACATGTAAGTGGTTGAAGGCACACATCATCATCATCATCATCATCATCATCATCATCATCATCATCATCATCAACAACAACAACAACAACAACAACAACAACAAAAACGCTCTGATCCCCATCTGGCGTCAATTGAAATGGATGTCTCTCGTCTTGGGGAGGCCCCGTGTTTTGATGGGTTTCTGGTATTGACCTTTACTCTTGATCTGAACTGGAACACGTACATCAAATCTGTTGCCAAGGTCGCTGGAAAAATGGTGGGTTTCCTCTACCGCTCCAGTAGATATCTCACTGCTGATGCAATTCTCTATCTACATAAAAGCCAAGCACGTCCAAGGATGGAGTATTATTGTGACGTCTTGGCAGGGGCTGCCAAAAACAGCCAATCCTGCCTTGACAGAGTACAAAATAGACTTCATAGCTCAGTGGGGGATGCCTTTTTCTATTCCCTGCAACCTCTCTCCCACAGAAGAGACGTTGTGAGCCTGTCTTTGTTTTATCGTTATTTCCATGGCAAGTGCTCCTCTGAGATCCAATTTCTGAACCCCGCTCTCCAATCTTTCATGATAAACACCCGTCTAGCTGAAACCACTGTTAATAATTTTCCCCACTCTTTATCTGTGCCTAAATCAAAACGTAGATTCCTGAGCAAAGTTTCTTTCTTAGAAGTGCACGCGTGTGGAACTCTCTCTCTCGTTTGCCTGTTTCACACCTGACTACAACTTGGATGTCTTCAAGTCCAGCATAAACAAATTCCTGATAAACCGCCCTCTTAAGTAATCAAATTTATCAAACCTCCATTACTAACGATTACTACGACATTATTCCATTGATTACTGTATACGCAATAACCATTATCCTCGAGTGGCCCCCGGCCCTTGATAAATAGTGACTACCATGTATTATATATTAATTTATTTCCATAGTCAGACAACGTCGCTGCTCAGAAGAGCACTGAAAGCCAATAAACCGGAAGTCCGAGACTCGAGTTTAGCCCTCATTTAGACTCATCAGATGAATAGATCCGAACTCAGGATTTGAAACTGGAGATCGAGTGTGTTCAACTTATGAGCCTAAATGAGAGCGAAACTTGAGTCTTGAATTTCTAGTTTGTTGACTTGTTAACTACATCACAAATCAGGCAAGGGGAAGCAACTTCTTACATGGTTCAAAAGGGCCAAACTCCGCCCAGTATAAAAAACATGACTGCAGTTCAAAATATCTGTTAATATCTTTAATAAATTATAGTCAAGTATGTTAATATATTGTCAACAACATGATATAATGATAACATATAAGAATTGGCTAATAAAAAAGTTAACTGCTATTGTCAGCTTAAATCTTATTTGGTGCTCACTTCAAAACCAAATAAGACAAATTTATAGGTTCTCCGAGTTAGCTGTTCAATGTAGAGATGACGGATGTTCGTGTAAACATGTATTAGCAAAAGCAACGAAAATTCTTATGAATGGCTAAAGCAATAAAGTAACAAATAATAAAAATATAAAAAAAAAATTAAATTTATTCTAAGAAATACATAATACACAAATTTATGTATATTTTCATTTTCGATATTTTTTTTTGTCAGAAGTTAGTTTGGAATGCGTACAAAACATGAAACTAAACATTTTTTTTTTCTAATCCCAAAGAAAATCTACTGAAATGTTGATATACTTTAGCTCATTCTTAACGGGATATTTTTATTTTTTATTTTGAATAATTTGGAATATCTTATTTTAGAATTTGTGCTTAATTTTTTTAAATTTGTATAGAACAAGCCTGGGTGCCCGGCGTTGCCCCTGTTTTGGAGGTGTGTGTTGAAAAACAAAAAAACAAAAAGAAAGAAAGTGGTAGTAAGCAGGCAGACTTGAACCCGTACTGGAAGGATGGAAAAGAAAGTGAAAAAAAAAACGTGACGCGTTAACTGTTGCGCCTATCGCAAAACCGGAAGTGACGTAGGCTTAAATCAAAGCTAGACAATCGAAAAGAGGCGATGACTTTCGAAAAAATCGGGGAAAACAACGACCGCTCCCTGTAGACAAGTGCCCAGTTGAGAGTGAAGAAATTACTGTTTTTGGCTAATTCTTCGATATTTGTCATCCGAATGGTCGCGCTTCAAAACTATACCGATATTGTGAAAATCCGCTGCTTATGTCGAAAGTTTTTGCGAGACATACAAACATACATATATACATACATACATTCATACATAAATTTAAACAGATAGGTGAGATTTTTTATTATAGATAATGCATAACATGTTTTGTTGTTACACAGAGCCATCTTATAATATTGTTTTAATAAACGTATTTGTTACGTAATAATTTTAAACTGTTTCATAATGTCAATTGTAATCATCGGCTTATAAATAAATAAATATAAAAATAAATTTGTCGCGAAATACGTTACATTGCCAACAACATGGTAGACCATAACAAATAACAATTTGTTGGTCAAATACAAAATGCAAATCCTAAAAAGTGAGCTAATATACTAGATCATGTATTCGTTAACTCCTAAGATGACGGATTTTTTAAGTTGATACACACGCAATGAATCACAAATTGATACGACAATAAATGAACAAATAAAAACATTAGAAAAAACAAAATGACATATTTAAAGAAATGCATAATCTTATTTATAAACATCTCTATGTCTGTATGTCTGTGTGTGTGTCTGTCTGTCTCCATTTTTTCAAAGTGCAACTCCTCTAAGACCCAAGGTAGCAGAGCGGCGCGAGGCTGGTCGAATGATTGCATTTATGATATATAAAAGCCGGCGAAAATAATTGAAATAGGTTTGAACTTCCTAGGCGTAAGCCGATATAAAGTTCTATTGTACGCATGCGCAAATATACGGTTATAGGTTAAAGTTGGTTAATTTTTAACTATTTTATATCCGTATAATGATAGCTTAAAAAGCAACGACTTACGTTGAAGCATTATTTCTTTTTATTTCGATTCTAGCTGATGGCATTTAAGTCATTTTGATTTTAATTTTGAAATCACTGGTACATATTGGTTGCACTACAGATTTGTTTATAATAATGAGTACGAAATCTACATCAATTCAAATATCATATTTAGATGTATTTTAACACCAGGTAATGCATTTATGGTTGTTTGGATAATTTTGAATCTGATTCAGTGTCAGTAGTTTGAATCCTTCTAAAAATGTACCCAAAATGAATTTTATATTTACAATATAGGAGGTCTCCGTTCAATCTCGAAAGACAATGGACACCCTCTGTAAAGGCAGCTGTGCATGAAATTGTAACGCAAGAGTTGCGCAATCTCCAACCACTCCTCTCCTCAATCACCACAAGAAACAATGCCGAGAACACATACAGCACGATTAAACGGTCACCAATTTTAGTACTGATCAGGTTCAACGTGGCTAAACTTCATTGATCAAACGGGAACCGGTGTCAACGTGATTTCGAATAAAGCACTAAAAAGTCTTTCTTTTTTCTTTACAAAAGGGATACCGCTTATTAAGGCCCGGAGGCTAGTCGGGGATAAGGGTTAAAGTGTATACAGTAATCATTGGGACAAAGAGTAGCAATCCATATTAGTGGAAATTTGATATAATTAGATTATTTACGAGGACAGTTAACAAAAACTTACGTTGGAATTGAAGACGGAAATATTGTAGTCAGCTGGAAAGCAGACAAGTGGAAGTGGGTAATTCTAGGAAAAAAGTTTTGTTCATGGAATCCACGTTTAGGGTTAGGAACCGATGGATAGTGGGTGTAATCATTTATAGTGATTTGGGCTAGACGACTGTTTTGTGCAAGATTGCAATGGAGTGAGCCATAGATTGGGACTAAGACGAGCACTTGCTACGAAAACAATAGAGAAGAGAAAGGCTCGCAGCGTATTTTCTGTGGGAAAAGATTTGCGGTGAAAAGAAAATGGTATCACCTACTAGGGTAGAAATTCGGTTTTAAACTCTGTCAAGGCAGGATAGAGGCTCCAAGTAGCACCTGTCAAGATATGACAACAGTACTCAATCCTAGAATGTTCTGTTTATTATACAAGTAGAGAATTGCTTCAGTAGTGAGATATCTACTTGAGAGATAAAATGATCCAACCATTTTGCAGTGACATTGGCAACGGATTTAATATGTGTGTGTGCTCCATTTAATATCAGGTAAATGTAGTCTATATACGTTAGCTTCTTCGCAATGGAAAATGTTGATTCTTATTTTGAAAAGATTTGAATATGTTACTTTGGAATATTTATTTAATTGATTTTTACACTTATATATAAGGTGCAACGATAAAATTGACGCCCTAGAAAGACGAAATGATTCCATTTCCGTTTAATTAGTACCGGTTTTCTTTTTTCATTGCAGAGTATCTACTAGTTGGCCAGTGGCGTACAAATCCCATAAGCGATAGGCGCCTTCTATCGTGTCTGAAAAAGACACTATGTTCAACGAGCGAGGTGCGCTGCTGTACAACTATTGCTCTCTACCGATCCAAGGTATGGCAACAGGACCATTGCCAGCACCCTAAAAATGACAACCCGAACGTTTCCATACTTGAAGGCACAGCTCAATGAAGTTTCCGGTCACGGCTATGATCGTTGGTGTTTTCAAGTGAGGGTCACATCATGCCAGCTCACATCTTTGAAGTCGGTTGAAAGTCAACACCAAAGTGTATCGGCATGTGCTGAAGAGTGCAGTGATGCTCTGGTGAAATCATGTGGCATCCGGCAGACCCCGGGTGTGGCAGCAGGACTCGGCGCCGGCCCACATGTGGCAGCAGGACTCGGCGCCGGCCCACATGTCCAAAGTGGTCCAGGCTTGGCTTCTACGATTCTCTCACTGGCCCCCTCCTTCCCCGACCTTACCCCGCTGGACTACTTCGTTGTGTCATAGGTTAAGAACATCACTAACATGACCTCCCGCAACACCAAAGCCAGTCTGATCGCCGCCATACGCCGAGCTACCACCGAGATCCCCGCCGACCTCCCGCCGGTACTTGTGAAAAAGCCATGCTCCCAGTTCCGGACCACTATCGAGGCGATGATTGAAGCTGAACGCGTCGACATTGAATAGGCGTCTGCTCTACTACATAATCAAGTTATGTGAATTGATATTTTCAATAAAAGTTTTCAAATAAAGCTGTAGTGTTGTTTTCTTTAGGGCGACAAATGTATCGTTCCACCCTGTAGAAAAAGAAACATTTTAGTTGTAAAATAGATTTACTCTTATTAGATTGTTTAAGTAAACGTATTAATCAAATTAATTAAACGTATTAATCAAATTAATTAAACGTATTAATCATATTAATTAAACGTATTAATCATATATTTTGCTGAATTTTAAAGTGTATTTTCATATTTAATATAATTAATTGTTGGAATGGGTATTTATTTGTCTAAAATTGCAATGAAGTAGGTCATATTGCCAACAATTTAGTAAAACAATAACAAATACAAGTTAGCTGGTGAGTAGCAAAATGTGATTTGCCAGCTTAAATGCTATTTGGGACTGAATGTAAAAATCCGATACGGTTACTTCATATCTTAATTAAGATAACCATTGAATGCCTAAAATGACACCAATTAAATTATTTGCTTATACGAAACATTTGAAAATACCTGTACTGCAAATTGATCCAACTTTTTCTGTTGCTCTTGGCCTTCGGGCCAGGATGGAAGAAGTGAAACGGACGGTCTATTAATTAGATGGGGTTGGCAGGTCTTACTAACCACTTTTTCATTTTTTTTCTCTCCCTGCACTCGACATAAATGAATTATTGTATCACTATTGTTATTTTTCCCCCGTTTTTACACGTTAATAATGTTTTGTTTTTTTTAATGTTTTAAACGATTCGGTTCCAAGTAGGATGGTCCTGGATATGACCTTAAACCATATCGGATGGTGAGGCACCAGCTTGTGGGCTTTGGGGAGTGTGGAGCCATCCCGTAATTGCCATTGCTCACAGGTCCACTCTGACCCGGAGTGGTAGTACCTGCTACGGTCCTAACTATGCGTTAATTAGAAACTGATTTGAAGAAAAAAATATATATGTCCCCTTTTCCCTCCCCCTCCACCCTCTCTCCACATTAAAAAAACGGCCTTTTGCCTAATTTGCTCAGTGGGGAATCAAATAAATCCAACGTAGCTTTCGCGCAAGATCATAGTGTAGTATCTGTTCTGATGCTCCACTTCACCTTTTCGGTCAGTGGGGGAGAAATCTTTAATGATTAAGACAATTGTTATTTTTGTTCATATCGAAAATATCCCTTTTTGGTGAGCTGGATTTTCCCCACATTAAAAACCAAACTTGTGTCTAACTCTGCCCTCTTGGGTAGTCCAGTAAACAAGATCAATAAACAGACAAATAAAAATGACATTAAAAACAAAAAAAAAAAAAGTATTTCAAGAAATGATTAATATACAAATGTGTATATTTTAAGTGTTAGATTCTTTGGAATTGAATATTATCAACAGTTAATTTCAATCCGTCCATGGAAAAAATTCGATCCCAACAAAATGTATTCCCAACAAGAACCACGAAGATGTTCATATGAATTAGCTTGTTATCAACGGAATATTTTCATTTTTATTTTCAATAATTTTTAATATATCTCTATGTTTGTTATTTGTTTAGTAATATTTAACAACATTACTGAAAATATGTAAAAAAAAAAAAAAATCAGTTATTTTCATGTTATAAATAACTCGGGAACATTTGAACGGGTATTGACGGAGCAAAAAAAAAATGAATACCTTAAGAAACTCACAGTTTCACCTCTATATCCAACATATGTATTTTCACTATTTTATTAAAATACTAGCAAGGAGACCCGATGTTGTCCGGGATCGAATGATTATCAACGCATGTTTCAAACTCTCATGTTTTTATTGTCATCGCACTGCAAAGAACCTACTATTGATTTTATAAAATTATTTTTTATATAAAATGGCTTGAATTAAAGTTTAAAATGCAAATGCAAAGTATCATTCCAGTTATACTCTAAACAGAAAAAAAAACATCTCGAACGCAACCCTGTTGTATAAAAGAACCTGTTGTTGATTTTATATGCCTGGCCTAACTCGTTATGCTTTAATAATGGTTTGAATTTAAGTCTAAAAGTAAGGTATCATGATTGGAGTGTGCTCAATACAGAAACATACATTTCAAATGCGCCCCTGTCATATCAAAAACCTACTGTTGAATTTATATCCCGTGCCTTTCTGCTTGTGTGGTAATAAAACTTCTCAAATGCATTTATAATGTTAAGCTGTATAACGTATTGACTTTGGTCAAAATCGTATGTTCCTTTCTTCATTGTATTATTTTGATTGTTGATTATCGATACGTATTGAAACATTCCGATACAAGGCCTATCTAGGAACACTGCCAGTCATATAAAGCACTTTCGTATGACATTTTATAAAAATCAACGCAGCCGTTTTCAAGTCCATAGGAAAAGAACACACACACACACACACACACACACAAACAAACAGATAGTGTCTAGCGTTAGGTGGGAATAATGACCGCGAATTGAAAAAAAATATTTGAAGTTTCGATAATGACTTAAAAATAAAAGGATAAAACAAAATACTGGTGTAAACGCACCTAATAAATGTTTCCCTGACATTTACTGGGTTGGATTTTAACAGGACTTATTTTTATTTTTATGTCATTATCGAAACTTCAAATAATTACGTATCAGTTCGCAGTTATTGTACTTGTTCTTAACTAACGTTCGACACGATTTGTTTTTGAACCGAATAAACGTTTTAAAGTGAGTAAAATCATCAAAAGAGCTCATGATTACAAAATCAAGAATCTGATTAGTTTGTGAAGGAAAATTCGGAAGAACAGCACGAGAATCACCGATAGAAGAATTATCAGCAAAGAAAAACAGACGAGCAAAGAGATCAGCTTAATCCTTAGAAAGTTAAAGACCTGGAGGCCATTTAAAAGAGGATGGATAGCAGACTTGCAAATATTAATAACACTATTAGGTCTTCTCGCCGAATCATGAGAGCCGACCTTTTGAAATGAATTAATGTAAAGATTAGGCTTGGCTGTTACTCGCTAACAACACATCTGTTAAAATGTGAACTCATACAATATAATATACTCCGCCACCAAATTAATAACTCCGACCTCGAATATGTATTTTTTATGGTATCCACGCTTCCACTTTTCTTTTATTTCCCCTTTTATAATTAACTAGACTATCCGTGACCCGTTGGGTCAGTATGTTATATTAGCTATGGAATTAATGTGTGAGCGTGACATTTGTGACGTAAAGAAAATAGTTTTTTGTGGCATAACAGAAACATTTCTATGGAAGTATATTAAAATGTAAAAAGAATATAGATAGATCTCTACGAGTCATTCTGTTTATTATAATTGATTATTTTTGAAAAAAAAAACTTACAGCCATTAAATTATAAGGGGTTTGCCATACTTATAGGTAAATGTGCACTGAACAGATACCATAATACTTAAAGTTAAATTCAAATTTTGATATATCTTTTAATTTAAACGCGAAAAAGCAAACAAACGTACACAGTAAAACAATACGTTTTATTGTCACGTTGATTATTTATTTGTAACGCAATTTAAAAAAAAAACATACTTTCGGGGTTATTTATTTATGTTGGTAGTGTAGAAGAAAATAATAATTTCTAAATAACAACGTTAATATTTTAGTGCGCAGGTCAAATTCTGTTAAAGTAGCGATTTGTGTTTATTTGTTTACGCTGTTATGGGTTTATGTTTATGTACGAATGCGTAACCGGAAGTTGTAAACCGGATGTGGGTTACAACACCCGTTACAAGGTCATTTGAGTTTTGTAATTATATAGAATTATTTATTTATTAATTATAATGTAGGAATTTGGAAAGAAAATGCCGACTCATAACTCGAGTAATCTGTTATATAAAAAATAATGTTCTGTGTGTACCTTCAGAAAGATAAGAATCAGCTGGGGTGAGCAGAGAAATTGTGTTGTGGAAAAGACAGATAGAGAGGGGTAGAGAGATAGAAGTTTTAATAGAAATTCATTTATTATTAGGTTCAGTTATCTGTTGAGCCAAAGAATCAGCAAAAAAGCCACTTTATGACTTTTGCTAAACTTTCAATATTATAATGTGAGCGCATTGAGATTAAGAATAAGCGGAGAAATCCAGGGGAAAAGTTCTGCTCTCCTCTATATCTCGGTGTAAGGGTCAATGAAATTCTATAGAGGTCCAGGGTTCAATCCTCAGTCGAGTTAATCTAAAAAAATCAATACATGGTGCCTCTTGTATGCGTTCTGTATATTATAATTAGTTCTGTATATATAATTAGTTAATCACGTATCAGAAACATCTCGTTTAATGTATACTATTTTATGTCTTGCTGTTGGTTTTGAAGAGATTTCTCATCATAACCATTTCTAAAAATGCTCCTGCGTATGATATTATGAAATTATAGAAAAAGGAAGAAAAACATGTGGCCTTTTCAAGAAATCTTCAACGTTTCCTCCCCATTCCCGGAGGAGTTTCTCAGAAACTACTAGAGATGACTGAGGAAATGAAATATACCAAGGTTTTCTTTTCATCTTAGAATAATTTATTTCCTCAATCATCTGTAATAGTTCCTGGGGAAGACCCCTGAAAATGAGGACGAAACGTTGAAAATTTCTTGCAAAGGCTACAGGTTTTTCTTCCTTTTTCCATGTATATATATATATAATATAATATAATTTATATAAAGCTGAATGTCTCTGTGTGTATGTGTGTGCGTGTGTGTGCGCGTGCGCGCGTGTGTGTCTGGTCACGAATAGGCTCCTATATGGTTGACTATTTAAAAAAAAACTGATTACATATAATGATAGAAGATGTATCGAGACACAGGAATGAGTATGTTTGATCTGGAAGAACGGTGGTTCTTTAAAATTGTGGCGTCTGCGTTCGCGCCTGGTCCACAAAATATTGGAAATAAAAAATTTAAAAAATAAAAAAAAACGTTTACAAGTGTTTTTGATATAGATGTACATGAGAATACTTTGATAAGTATGTTTTAACTTAACTATGGATGGTATATTAAAATTGTAAGGTCTGCGTTCGCGCCTGGTCCCCAAAGTATTGGAAATAAAAAATTTAAAAAATAAAAAAAAACGTTTACAAGTGTTTTTGATATAGATGTACATAAGAATACTTTGATAAGTATGTTTTAACTTAAATAGGGATGGCATATTAAAATTGTTGGATCTGCGTTCGCGCCTGACCTCCATAGAATGGAAATAGGCACAAACTTTAATAAAGACTTTTCATATCTATCTGCGTAAGTATACTTTGATAATTATGTTTCAGTTTGAAAAAATATGGTATAATAAAGTTATGGGGTGTTCGTTCGCACCTGACCTCCACAGAATGGAAATATGTCACAAAGTTTAACATAATAACATACTAAAATTTGAACTATTTGCAAATGATAGAAAAAGAATTATAACAATTATTTATTTATTTTCAAAATAGTGTTATATAGTCAGGTGGGAGATATATCTTATAAAACGAGTAACATGTTTTAAGTGAATATATTCCATAACGGTGTACACGTTTAATAGTTGGGTTTATTTTTTGCTCTCTATATTCGTGTACGTGTGAATGCGTGTATGTATATATACGTTGTATCATTTAGTTGATCGTCTAGTGTGTATATTTTAACATTTATGCAACACTTCTAACAGAAAACGATTGACATGTAAGTATCGAAACAGTTCTAGACAAACAGTCATTTAACAAATGTAAATAACACAACACATACCTGAATTATTTATAAACATTTATTCTCATGATTTCGGCCGGCATTTTCAGGGATCACACGTTCTTTACATCTTGGCTGTCTGAAATGACGCCGCTTCTTGCGTCATTTTGACCAACTCTTGAGTCGTTCGTTTCCCCTGATGTTCAGCTAACGACTGCTTAGAATCTCCCCAAATCTACATACATCACGTGTTTCTTTACGTCACATCATTGCGTGTCTCAGACCAACCTAATGTCCCTAATCTAGTTATCTGTTTATGCAAACCCCCCAAAGATGTGTACATCTATTTTCTATTTTCACATTCCTTTTGTGATTTGTATGTCAATCATCTTTTCCCCAATTTAATTGTTTATTCTTCTAATCATAATAATCGATCCAGCGACCCGCCGTCGCTCAATTAAATTAATAATAATAATAATAATAATAATAATAATAATAATAATAATAATAATAATAATGTTTTGACCCTTGGCCCTGCTTGCCACAGTTAACACAGATACTACGCTATGTTCACAGCCTAAAGGGTCATAAAATTACAATTGGACGTCCAAAAGTAAGGAACAAAATTGAGAAAAACAATGTAAACAGTCAAAAAACAATAAAAATACGTGTACAACCAATATTTAGTAAATAAACCCTTGCTCTCAATGACAGCTGCACATCATCGACTGCCTGAATAAACTTTATGTAAAATTTCAAATGTTTAGAAAAAAACTTGGCTGAGTAATTTGGTAGAGACCGTAGAGGTCATTTTTTTTAATTAAACCACAGTTTTGACCCCTTAGTATTTATTGTTTAAGTTTAAACCAAATCGAAACATTTGATCCATGTCCTAGTAACATATACCTAAAATTTAAAGTGTTTAGACTCAAAATTGGCGGAGGAGTTTTGTAGAGTTTTTCAAGGTCAAATAGTTGAACTTTGCCCCTTTGACAGCCAAATTTCTGTCGGAAAACCGATGAAAAAGATTTTTGCAAATCTCAATACACTTTGTCAAATCTTGAGTCTGTAGACTTAAATATGACAGAGTAGTTTGGTAGTGAAATGTACACACACAGACACACGCACACAGACAAGGTTACTTTCTACATTTATATATACAGGGTGACCCACAAAAACAAAAGCTAAATGGAGGCCATGTAGAACATATGCTGTAGAACGGGGGAAAAAAAGGCCAAAGACCATAGTGTTTTCATGTGGTGTTTTGAAGTTTCATTTCATTCGGACACAACACTAAGAAACGGGGCCTTATTAGAGTTAGGGCCCGTTTTGGGGGGGGGTCACCCTGTATATATATATATATATATATATATATATATATATATATATAAATATATATATATATATATAGAGAGAGAGAGAGAGAGAGAGGGGGACAGACAAGGAAAGAGTGTGAAAAAAATAGAGTTTAAGAGAGGGTAAGAGAGGGAGGGGAATGAGAAAGAAGGTCAAACACACTTGTGAATGACATAGTTTTTAATATTTAGATAATCCTATCCCTTACGAATAATCGAACACTTTTCAATGATGAAAATCGGAATTAAAAATTATAACATCATTTATAATGCTATCCAATTTCTCGTAGAACCACAAGAAGGTTCTTATTTTAGTTGGTAGGGCGCCAAAATCCGGTTAATAGACTCCCAGTTTCGAATCTCATAGGGTTTAGCCTAATCTAACATGTGGTCACTTTACGTAACAAGTTTAAATATTCGTTGTATTTTAAATAATATGTGATTAACCCATTTGTCCGGCAATACGTTTCGACCGGACAACGCCGGTTATCTACAGTTAGTATTTTAATATTCCTCAAATTTCAGTTTCGTTAATAATATTTTTATGGTTTTCAGACGGTATAACATGGATACAACATCTAGGGATATTACGGTGTTTTAGTGGATAACGGACTGATGACTAACCCGAGTGGACCATGTTCGAATCTCGTCACTTCCGTTTCAGAGATTGATGCTGGACATTTCCACATTAAGCTTCTCACTTATAATACGCCTTGTTTTGGCTGATTATAAGTAAAAAAAATACTCTTCCGTCATCAAACTGATAATCTTCCATCCCATTGCCTTGAGCCTTTCGAGGAGCATTAAGCCATCCACAACTTTATAGATGCTTTTGTAGCGAGAATTTCTTTTTTTCGGGGTGATGGTACTGGTCCCACGCCCAACCTTCCCAGAGAGTACACACAGCGCCTGGCCTTTCCAAATGGTTACCCATCTGGTACTGGCCAGGCTCAAAGTTGCCTAACTTTGGTTTTCTCGCAAGAACCGGTGTGTCAACGCGATTGTGCCGTACTAAATGATAATCTTACTAATCCTTATCTGCGAGTGGCTTTTGGTCTCGGTTAAAGGTGGTTCATTGTACAAAAAGAGTTATCGCCCTTTTCCAACTGTTTTGTTTGTTTTCTCTTTCTGTTCACTATTTCTGATATCCAATTTTTTTTTTTTTTTTTTTTTACATAAGCATCATCACTTATCAAGGCCAAGAGGTCACTCGAGGATAAAGGTTAAAGAGTGTAAAGGAGAAATTGGACATTATAGTAACCGTTAATAATGGGAATTCGGTAAATTTATTAACTTATATGGAACGGTTCATCAAAAACTTGTTTACGTTAGACTTGAAGACAACCATATTGTAGTCAGCTGGAAAGCAGGAAAAAGGAAGATAATTCCACAGGCATGCAGTTCTAAGAAAGAAGCTTTGCTCATGGAATCTACGTTTAGGTTTAGGCACAGATAAAGAGTGGGGGAAATTAGTGATAGTGTTTTCTGCTAGACGGGTGTTTCTTGTGAATGTTTGGCGAGGCGGGGCATAGATTGGAGCTCAGCAGAGCACTTGCCATGAAAATAACGATAAAGCAGAGACAAGTTCGCAACATCTCTTCTATAAGAAAGAGGTTGCAGGAAAGAGAAAATGACATCTCCTACGAGGAAAGAGAAAAGGACATCTCCTACGAGGCTACGAATACTATTTTGAACTCTATCAAGGCAGGACAAGTCCTATCTAGCAGCTCCTGCTCAGATGTGCCAATAGTACTCCATCCTTGGACGTACCTGGCTCTTATATAGATAGAGAATTGCATCAACAGTGAGATATCTATTGGATCGATAGAAAGATCCCATTATTTTTTCAGTGGCCTTGGCAACGGATTTAATGTATGTGTTCCATTTAAGATCAGGAGTAAAGGTAAAGCCCAGAAGCTTGTCAAAATATGAGACCTTCCCAAGACGAGAGACATTCATTTCAATTGATGCCAGATGGGGATCAGAGTGTTGATGATGTAAAGATAAAAGCTTGGTTTTAGATGTATTAAAAGTAGCAAGCCACTTCTTTCCCCATTGTATCAGACGGGAGAGAATCAGAGAGAACTGTTTTTTATTTAATTATTTATTTATTTTTATTAAGTCCAGTTTGTTTTCCTTCTTATCTAACGAAATTACAAACGTATCCGAAATCAGCGCATATTTGCATAATATATTCAAATACTTACGAAATTCTGCTGGGGGAGTGTTTTTCTAAAAAGAGGTAAATTAAGCTATTTAAGAATGCTCATCCTACCAACATTTTTTCAAATTATTTAAGGTTTGCATCGTTCAAGGAAAAATGCGAGCGCGCGAATATTATTTTCGATGCTGTTTTTAATTCTGTATTAGCAAAAAAACAAAAAAAAAACATGGCATCGCCTGTTGGCAATAACTTTAAACATGAAATTTATAATAATGTTTTATTTTCGTTTACATGTAATATATACATATCCAATGGATAACTTTTTATCATATCAAGTATATGCACATAGAATGCTATCATAAAATAATAGAATATGTTGTGCATATATAGCTTACTAGAAGGGATGGCGCCCGACTTTGCCCGGGCGTAAAATACGCTTAAATATGATCTTTCAATTTGTTCAGAATTCGTATATATTATAACAGAGTCGTGATTTCAAAAGTAAAAAGAATAAGTATATTGGTGCCATCAGCTAGAATCGAAACCCAAACAGGAACTCTCAAAGCTGGTGACGCTACTATTGTACCAACGTGACACGCATATGAACTGATTAAAATTTTAAAAGTAAAAATTAATAAAGATGAATGTACAAAATGTATAAGAATTTTTTCAATTCTGACCCTTTAAAACTATTTCGTATAAGCTTTGAATAAAAAAAAAATGTAAAAATAAAAATCAAAATGCAGGTAAAATTCCTGAAAAAAAAAAAGAAAAAGAAACTGACTTTAACCTATCGCAGACTTAGCACCTACATAATCCGACTTCTAAAAAGTGTACGATTACTAAAGAGAATTCATTTATATAAGGTTATAAAATATGCCTTAACTAAAATTGTTAAATAGAAATAATTTTAGCACTTACAAACCCCGATTTTTCAAAAGTTTTAAATTATAAAAGAGAATTTAACTATATAAGGATGAAAAAAGAAAACCTTAATTAAAATTTAATAAACAGAAAACGCGGCTCCTCTGCTGTTTACTATGTAACTGTCTAGAGATCTTAAAAACAGGACATCTGTAAAATACATGGCTCTTCAGTGGATAATGCCACTTCCCCAATAAGAATATGTACAAAACTACGGTTACTATTTATAGTAATATACAAAAAATAAATAAATGAATAAATAAATAATACAAACTATTACTAAGTAAGTTTAAGATTACAAGATCTATTCTGCGACATGCTAAGTAGCATATAAATGCTATCTTATCATAAATTTTCCTAATGTCTGTCTGTCTGTGTGTGTGACGCGGTTTATCTCAGCCTACAGGCAACCCACCCACAAGTAAGGTACCGAAATAAAGCTTACTGCCCAGCGGATGTTTTAGTTATATTTATATTCATGTTTGGTGTATGGAAATGCAAAAAAAAAAAAAAAAAAAATACCGATTTACTAAACGTTTTATTTACTGGATATTTTCCGGTATTCACCGGAAGTTATTATCTCCCTTATTATTTTCGTTTTACTGTCTGTCTGTGTTTATGTGTGCGTATATGACGCGGTTTATCTCAGCCTACAGGCAACCCACCCAGGCAAGTATGGTACCGAAATGAAGCTTATGACCAAGCGGATGTGTTAGTGATATTTATATCCATGTTTGGTGTATAGAAATGGAAAAAAGGCAAAAACAAAATACCGATTTACTAAATGTTTTATTTACTGGATATTTTTCCGGTACAAGAACTCAAGTTTGCCCAGCTGGGCAAACTTGGGTTATTGTGAGAATAAAAATGCATAAAGCTTACGTACTAGAATAAACAAATCTTAAAAAAACGTTGGTTTGGATGCCAAAAATCAAAATCGAGGGGACAAATCAGTAGATTTTGTACATAACGAAATTGAAAAAAGCTTTAAGATAGCTTTTTTTATAACATTAATTATTTGTACGGATGAATTTATTTTATCCGAAAGGAATGATTTACTGCAGTTTCATCATATATCCACTTTTTAGAACAATATTAATACATTCCCAAACGAGGAACTCAAGATTAAAATATTGAACTAAAATTTATCACCGCGTTCATGAATATATTAGTGCATAATTTATTTGGATTATATATATATATATATATGTGTGTGTGTGTGTGTGTGTGTGTGTGTGTGTGTGTGTGCGTGTAAAGTTACCTTGTCTGTCTGTATGTCTGACCAGACGAAATGCTGCACCCCTAGTGATGAATAGTGATGAATATTCTGACGAACTACAAGCACTTGTACCCCTCAACGTAAATACCCCTGACAAACCCGACAAGCAATTAAATCCCACCCCTACACAGTAGAGATCTCTAGGTGTAAGAAAGCCTCCTACTCCAATAGTTTCTTCCCCAGAACTGCTAGACTTTGGAACTCCCTTCCAGGATTCTGCTTTCCCAATTGTACTGACATGCAGAAGTTCAAATGTAATGTGAACAAACATCTTGTCGCTCATCTCCCTTCATAATACCCCTGCAACTTATGTTCCCGATAGTATCCCCCTGCTTCAAAGTGGCACTGTGGCTTGTTCGGGGCGAAAATTGAATTAAAAAATTAAATAACTCTGGCAACTTTTGGTGCATAAACGGAAGATTTTAACCGGTGGAACGAATTCGATTCGGACTTAGCTGTCACAGTGTGTGTGTGTGTGTGTGTGTGTGTGTGTGTGTGTGTGTGTGTGTGTGTGTGTGTGTGTGTGAGGGAGTTTCTTTCCTTATGCGTTCCGAAACGATTGAGCCTATCTTTTGCAAATTTCACATAATTATAATTTCTATGTCTCGTAGTGTTCTTAGATATTTTTTTTTTACAAAAATTGATCAGATAAGTATCAATAATCGAAAAAAAAATCTAGTTGTAAAAATAGTGTTTCTTCTCTTATAGATAAAAATAATTTATACAGGGGAATTTTTTACGTCACCTCGGCCAAATATTCTCCTGTAAAAATTTCTCGTTTTTATCTATAAGAACAGAAAGACTATTTTTAAGATCGTCAAACCCAAATATCAGTTGGCGTGATATTGTAAAAAAGAAACGGAATTTGATGAACGATATTATTGGCACAAGGAGCTTTCACACAAGTCATCAAAGCTCTCTTCTTGAAAATAGCCTGTTGTTTTCTTTGGAAGCTGAGTGACAGCAAGTCTCCCCAGATTTCCAGTACTCTCCACCTCTTTCGATCGCATTTGTAAATAAATTTGCATTATCGCAACAGCTGTTTGCCATTGATTTCTCATTGGCAGCGGCTATTGGTCTTCACTGGAATTTAATTAGCAATTAGCCTCCCCAAGGTCCCAGTTCTCTTCCCACTAATCTGCGAAGGAGGAAAAGGACGTGAAAAATAATAGTGGCGTCAATCTTTAAACCAGAAGTGGCGAAGGTTTAAATTAAGGGTCAAGGTATTAATGCTTTTAGCCAATCTTTGGGTATTTTTCGTTCGAGGGGTCACGCTTACAAAACAATAGCGATCTCGTGAAAATCCGTCGCCTCTGTCGAAAGTTTTAGGTAGACATACATACATACATACATACATACATACATAAATACATACTTACACCCACATATACATGCATACATTTAAACAAACAGGTGAGATTTATTTTATAGATGATACAATTGACATAAAATACATATGATTTTATAAAGTACTAGCGTTCAATTGGCACATGTCAAAATTTGAACCCACTGGGAGTATTAATTTGTAAATTACAGTCATTGAAGTATGATCATTGTAACAAATTGTTAAACAATGGAAAAATCTAAGCATTACTTTCCACTGTTCTGCCAAGCAATGGCCTGATAAGTGTTATTCGGTTTCTGCTCTGTCGGATACCAAGGCCAAGGCGTGGTAGGCGATTATACAGACAAAAATGATGCTGAACACCCAGATCGCCCAAATTCTGCCATTGAATTTGATTCATATAGCAGGGAAATTGACAATGTCGCAAGAAAACGGATTCCCCATTTTGCACAAAAATATGATACTGAGAAAACTCCGTTTAAAACGGGTGACGTGTTGATTCAGAGCCGATCAACAACAACAATGAGTCCATGGTTCGGAGCGCTGTTTTAAACTTTCAATGCATCGCAAAGGAGTGTTTTTTGCTTTTTTTTAAGTATGACAACTATTAAAAGATGGATCGATCACTTAATTCCAGAGTCAAATCAATAATCAACTATTTAGAAAGCAGTAGGCGAAAGTTATCCAAACATCAGCAGACAAGGTTTTGCCTCCGTATTTGAGGACACGCGAAGAAGGTGAAAGTTGTCCAAGCATCAACAGGTAATGTTTTGACCTCCGTATTTGGGGATATGCGAAGTAGGGGAAAGTTGTCCAAACATCAGAAAGTAAGGTTTTGGTCCCTATTTTGAAAGTACTTTGGTCATTGATTACCATAAGAATGGAAGAACTATAAATACCTTATATTATAAAGCATTCTTAATGCGTAAGAAAAATATCAACACTGCCAAACGGTTACAAATTAAGAAGTCGAGTAACTTTTAGAGAAACATTGTTTATTTTTTTAACGTCTTTCATTTTACAGGAGTTTGGGAGGGGGGCAAGGAGGCAGATTTCTATCTTGATAAAAACTGCGGATATCCATTTCTAAGTTTCGCTTGTCAGTATTTTGTTTTTCGGTCCATGCCACCCTTGGAGGCTTATTTCGAAAGTCAGTTTTCGACAGTGGGATGATATGTTATTTTTCTATTTGTCTATGTGTCTCCCATGTTTCAAACTCACGTGTTTCGTTATTGGTGGATTTTTTTCTACTTTATCTTGTTCGTGTAATTGGATCTATTTGTAGCCATTCAGTTATCTTTATCGGAAAAAAAAAAATCAGCACATCTGTCGAGTTCTAAGTAAATATAAAATTAACAAATTATTCAATTAAAGGAAACATCAGAAATTACACTCCTCCTCGAATAAACGGTTGCTGCTTAATACAATATAAGAATTGAGCATTTTCGGCAGTCGATAATGCAAATGTAAGTATATATGAAGGTTATGTTTTCATTTATTTTGTAACAGCGGGATACTATAGAGTAGACATCTGTTGATAACCCGATTGAGTTTTGAATGTTAATTTGAAGCATTCGTTCAGTTAGCCACACTAAATGATGACAATATCAAATACAGACCCTTTTTACTGGTCACTTATTGTTATTTTTTTATGGAAATCGCTTAGGACAAATCATAAAGCCAATTCATGCAAGCAGCTAAAAAGTACTACAGGTTCGCCCACTTAAAAGTAGCCCAGCAAATGTAGTAGAGAGGAGGAACATTCTCTCGTCGTTTAAATTACCTGTAACATTATTTAAATTACTTGATGCTGAACGTGCTCCACGTTAACATCTATGCATTTCTGGCCACGTTTAACAACGTTTGCAGATACTGCCTGTAGATCTTTTTTTTTGTGATTCTCCTGATAGCGTTGATAATGCTCTCCTTTAGTTAATCTAAATTGTAAAGATTACATGCATAAACATTTTTTTAAAGTCTCCTAAAGATAAAAATCACATGATGACAAGTCCGGAGAATGTAGTGGCCATAACCCATTGCTTCCGTAAACATGTCATCAACTCTTGTCAGTGATTTATGAAACGTGTGGTGTGTAGCGCTATCTTGTTGGAAAAAGAATTGCATTTTGGCTTGTGGTGTCAGTTGGTCTGTAAGAAAAAAGATTAGAGAGATCTAATTATGGGATGCTTAATCTAAAATAAAAACGGATTAGAGAAAGATATCGAACTACTCTTAAGTGGGGCATCCTATATTTTAAGGTTAAAAAAAACTAGTCAACGATAAATGTTATATATACATATATATATATATATATATATATATATATATATATTCCGACCAGCTGCTATAAGCACCTTCTATTGCCTTAACAAAGTTAATCCAAAATAGACTTCGTAGCTTAGTAAGGGATGCCCTTTTTTTTCTTCTCTGCAACCTCTTTTCTACATAAGAGATGTTGTGACCCTCTCTCTGCTCTATCGTTATTTTCATGGCAAGTGCTCGTCTAAACTCCAATGTCCCCTTTGCATAACTTTCCCGGAAAACACTCGTCTATCTGAAACCACTATCAATAATTTCCCCCACTCTTTACCTGTGCCTTAACCTGAACGTGAATTCCATGAACAGAGTTTCTTTCTTAGAAATGCCCGCCTGTGGGACTCTCTTCCGTTTGCCTGTTTTCCAGCTGACTACAATATGGTCGTCTTCAAGTTCAACGTAAACAAGTTCTTGATGAGCCGTCCCCTTAAGTAATCCAATTGATCAAATTTCCACTATTAACGAATATTACGATATTGTTCCATTTACCGTACACTCACTAACCCTTACCCTTGAGTGGCCACCGGACCTTGATAAACAAGCAAAAACGTAAACAGATATTGTTCCCTTTTAATGCGAGGAATAAAAAAGAAAACAAGTGAAGCGAGAATTACAAGGTTGCCGAACGTAAACCAAATGCAAACTTTCTAGTGGCCACTTTGTTGTGCATTTTTGCACACGGTACCCACACGTTGTATGCAGTCTACGTCGCAAAGGAGACCAAAACCAAGAATAATTCAACTCACTTTTTCTTGTACCAACGGGGTTTATTTCCTCATTCTCACGCCACGCGTGACTTCTCATTACGGCCGTTACGTTACCCACACCTCAAACGTGATCGTCTTCTCTAACGTGCTCTCCTTTATTTTTATAGTCTGTCTTTTTCCTTGTCGTGACGTCATTTCGCACACAGCTCGGTATTTTCATACGTGCGTCCGCGCTCTCTTACATTTAGGTTATAACAGGATTTAGCAAGCTCCCACAGTTGCAATAGACGTTCCAGCCGGTTTTTCTCTTTCGGCTGAAAAGCCACCAAAGCCTGAGCCATTTTTAATATGACTTGTTCATTGTTGGCCAGTTTTGTTGGTTGTACGGTACTGTGCCCTGTACATTTCTAGGACTTACTTTTTCACGCTCACATTTCTAGACTTTACTTTTTCACGCTTTGAGAACGAGTTATGATAAGGGGGTTTGTTAATTTACCGAGACACCCTTACGTGGAATGACGATGAGGCCATCGATGTATCTTTTGCTGGCCAGAGTTCACTTTGATTTAGGGCGCTGATTTTTAATATTCCATTTTCCCAACCTTGCGTCGCATTTCCTCGTCGTCGGAGGGAGACAAGCATGTAACGTTGTCCGGGAACCAACACGTTGTAGCCTTCGTCACAAAGTGAACAAAGAATAGAAAGGATTTTTAACTCGTTCTTTTTGTTGAACCACAACATTTATTTACTCATTCTTTCGTTACCGATGTGGCGTCTCTCTGGTGAGCGTCTTCTCCAACGTCATTCACACCTCTTATGTGATCTCAAAAGTTATTATCGTCTCTAACGTGATCCTTTTTAAAATCTTTATTTTTTTCCGGTTACATTATTTCACATGCATTTGCATGCGCACACCCGGGCTATGTCACAAGCATTGGCTCTCACACCTCAAACATGCCCGAAAATTGATTGAAGATGAATACATTTCAGGAATAACTTTAACTGAACACCCACCAATCAAACTAATCCCCTCAGATTTCTTTTTCTGGAGTTACCTCAAATGTATAGCTATGCATGGAAAAGTAAAACAAGTACACGAATGAAAGAGGTCATTAGCAATGTTCAAGGCATACATCGGTCTGTTTACAAGTTCATTTAACCATTCCGCATTAGGTTAGACCGAAGTTCAGATGAGGTTTTGAAAAGATAGCGCATTAGAAGGTCACTATGGCCTACAAAAATGCTAGAAAAATGTTACAAAAAAACGTGTCCTTATTTACTTGTCTCCCTAAAAAGACAGAATTAAATACAACGTCGATTTGGGGGAGGGGGGAGGTCAAACTTTCAACAAAGTAGCACTCTAGATTGGAACAAAAGTAAAACAAAAAAATCGCTTCAGTCGCATATAAGAACTTCTTCCTCATTGACCTAATGCAGAATAAACTTTATGTGGCATTTCAAGAAACGTACACGGTTACATGGAGGTCACTTCCAGCACAAGAAAGAAAAAGAGTCCAGAGAATCATTTTTTGTAGCATGTTCTAAAATCAACTAGCAGGGAAACCCGAATTTGCTTTGTTTCACTGTCATATTTTCATTGCCGTCGAAATCAGAAAAGTCGACCATTTTTTAATCAAAGTCAAGAATCAAGAATCAACTTTGATCTAAACAGAAACATTTGCTTCGAAGGCGCCACTGTCATATTAAAGAACCTACTATTAATTTTATATGTCTGGGCTTATTGCTTGTGCTGTGATAATTGCTCGAATTCATGTTTTAGATGACAAAGTCAAGTATTATTGTTCATTTCTAACGTGCTCGTGTTATATCAAAGCACCTACAGTTGATTTTATATACCAGACCTTTCGCCTTGTGTGGTAATAAAACTTCTTAAATGTACTTGTCATGTTAGGCTGTATAAGGTGTTAACTTTGATCAAAATCGCCGGTTCCTTCTTTTATCAGAGTTATTCAATTGTCGATTATCGATACCTAACGAAGACATTCAGATAGAAAACCTATCTAAGAACACTGACAGATATATAAAATGCATTTGTGTGAAATTTCATAAAAAAATCAGCCCAGTCGTTGCGGAGTCTATAGGGAATCACATCATACACACACATACATACACACACATACATACACACACATACATGCACACACAAAGTTCCTTTTATATAATAGTAGAGATACATATAGAGATAGGCAAATTACCACCAAAGTTTTATCTAATTACTAGCAGACCACCCGACCTTGTCCTACAATAAAATTACGCATAAATATTATGATTATTTTTTTTACATGGGGATCACCACTTATCAAGGCCCGAAGGCCACTCAGGGATAAGGGTTATTGCGTGTCAATGAGATAGTATTGTAGTAATCATTAGTATTGGGGGTTCTGATATATTGATTACTTAAAGGGGCGGTTTGTCAGGAGTTTGTTTATGTTGTACTTGAAGACGTCCAAGTTGTAGTCAGGTGGGAAACAGGCAAGCGGCAGAGAGTTCCACTGGCGTGCAGTTCCAAGAAAGAAGCTGCGCTCATGGAATCCACGCCCAGACCCAGGCACAGATAAAGAGTGGGGAAAATCACCGACAGTAGTTTCAGCTAGACGGGTGTTTCTCGTGAAAGATTGGCGAGGGGGGAACGAGGGATTGGAGCTCAGACAATCACCTGCCATGGAATTCGTACAGAAAATGAGACATGTATATGCGAGTATTATGTTTTTTCACTGGTAATAAAAAAAAAATATTAAATCTCAAGCTGAAATCGAAACCATAACCTAAAGAGAGTAAGCCAACTACGATAACCATTATACCAGCGTGGCACACTCTATATAAGTTGTTTTCAAAGTACTTATTCTGAATAAGTAGTCTGTAATTTGAATGATTCGCGCATGCGCATTTGTGAAACAGCGAACAAACAGAAAAAAATCCGATGCCTTCCACGTACCAATTTTTCAGTTTTGACCCCATAGCCGTCTGAATATCCTATATATCGATTTTCACGTCTGTAGATCAAATATTCGCTGAGAAGTGCCTCCCCCCCACACACATTCTCACTTTTATAGATATACTAGCAGGCCGTCCGGAGTTGCTCGGTTGTATAATACGCACAAATATTATATTTTAATTACTGCAGAATTCTTCTTTATTTTAAACAGAAATACTGTATGGTATTCAACGTAACGTTAAATCCCTTAAAAAAGAATTAAGTAATAAAAAAAACGAAAAGAAACCGACACACGTGCATGCCAGTATTATTTATTTTCTAAACAGCTCACGTTTTGTAAATAAAAAAAAATACTCGAGCTGAGATCGAAACTAAAACCTGAAGACAGTGAGTTAAATACGGTTACCATTACAGCAACTTGATATGACTTCCAAAGACTTTTTTCAGACAATCTCATACTTAACATAAGGAAGCTGTCATATTTCATGGTTGCACATGCACAGTCGTGAGACAATTGAAGACAGATAAAAATCCGGTGGCCTCTCACGTTACAATTTTTCCAATTTGGGCCCCCTAGCAGCCGTTTTTGCCGGATAAAAACCGATTAAAAACTTTTCCACGTATCTGAATAATCTATGAATAACCTATATACCGAATTTCAAGTCTGTAAATAAAATGTCCTTGAGTATATAGGTTGAGAAGTGTCACAGACACACGTCCTCACATTTATGGAATACTAGCATGGGTGCCCGGCGTTGACCGGGTGTTTGGAGGTGTATGCTGAGAAAAAAAAAGGTCAATTTTTTTCACTTTGATCCCTATTATGACCCCTTAACATTTATTGTTTTGGGTTCAAATCAAGTTATTATGTTAGATCCATGTCCAAGGAACCTATATCTAAAATTTCAAGTGTTTAGACCACAAATTGGCGGAAGAGTTAGGTAGAGTTCTCAAAGGTCAAATCGTTGAACTTTGACCTCTTAACAGCCAAATTTCTGGTCGAACCCCAATCATATAGATTTTCCCAAATCTCAGTACCCTGTATATCAAATTTCGAGTCTGTAGACTAAAAATTGACAGAGTTATTGCGTAGGGAAATGTTCACAGACAGACAGACAGAGGGACACACAGATACGTTCACTTTTATAGATATATAGATAAGATAGGTTTTATTTATTCTCTCTTAAAGAAAATCATACACAAGGTTAGGTGTTGGTTTAGAGAAACTGTTTCCGTGGAACTGGATTCGAATTCTGTATACCCAGGTTTCCAGTCCTTATTTAAAGTTATTTATTTATTACTCATATTGCTACTCCGTTGTAAAGTGCGGGTTGTGGGGAGTTGAGCAGTGAAATATCTATTCACATTACATTTAAACTTCTGCAGGTGTGTATATATATGGGGTATATATTTCGTTTATGTGGGTTTATATAATACAGCGTGTATATTTTACTGTATTTAACCTGCCAAAGTTGTTAGAACATGAAATGCAATGCAACAGTCTGTTTAGAGGGACAAAAACATACCCTTTCTCATAGCTGGAACTGTTCTATGTCGGCTGATCATGTGACTGAGGCACAAACAAGAATGCACTGAAGTTTATTTTATTTATTTTTTAATTATTTTGATAGTCTATATTGTAATTCCACCAAACGGTGAAAATAAAACCCTCGCAAATGACCAAATGTGTCCCCTTTATCCCAACTTTTATGCTTCTTTTTTCCTTCATTCTTGAATCATGAAGTAAACTGTCTTGCAATTCTTGCCCAGCCTCGAACCAATCGGACTTCAAAAACTGACCGATTCCCATTTCAATCCGTCTAAAGAATCCCGACTCTGAAAACGCATGTGCGTCCTCTATTTATATTTAGGTGTATGTGTTGAGTTGTAATAACCTGTTAACTAGTTCACATTCAAAATGCCCTGACCTACCCCGTGACCCCAGCTAACACGCAGATGCAACGCGTCGTCAATCGAAGTCAACGACTTTGAAGCCTGTTAATTTTAACATTTCGACCTCACTGTACTTAACTTGAACACAAGCAAGTTGGTCACAGCTAGTGTCGCGTTAACCGCACAGTCAGTGAAGCAGGGAACAGGAGGGGAATTCGAAAGTCTAGCGGTCTTTGCTGCTTGTCGGGTTAGTCGGGAATATGTACGTCAGGGAAGCAGAAAATGGAGGTTGATCAAAAATTGGAACTGTGGTTTATGTATTTATTTATTTATTTATTTTTGTCACACAGTAATGCACAGCTGGGTTCGAGTAGGTGAGAGAAGGAGAGAGAGATAGAGGATATGAGAGAGATGCAGACAGGATCAATGAAAGAGAGGGAGAAGAGGGGGGCGAAATGGTAGAGATAGGAGTATGCACGGGAAGATAAAGGAAAATGAGCGGGATACATAATATAGCAGTCCGCCTAAAATCTACAAACCAAATAAGTATGCTCTGTTCTATTGTGTGTCGTAATTAAATTTTGTCTTAATCAGCTTCCGCTTTTGGTTTCTTCTTGCATGGCGAGGCACATACCAGAAGACAGATGCCAGTTCTTTGCCTTGTGGCTATTAATCTAATTATTCCAGATATACCAGCTGCTGATTTAGTTCTCTCGCTATTGTTTTTCTTTTTTTCCTCTTATAGGGTATAGAGTTCCCCGCTTATCCCTCGGATTCGATTGACATAAACGATTAAAGAAAACGACATTAGAATATACGCCATTTTGTTTGTGACAAAGTTAATAAAGCGCATGCGTACAAATATTCCGTGGTTTGAGCACAAGAAACAAAAACCGGAAATCCTTTGTTTACATTTTATTTATGGTTATTTCTTTTTCGTCTTTCTTTTTTTATTTTGTTTATTTATTGCTATCATTATCGGACATGATTTCTTTCCCTTTAATAATAAGATTAATTATCTTCTTACTATTTTTTCTGACAAGTTCATATTATATACTGCATAATAACTTTTAAAACGTCGGTTCCCGTTAGATCATCGAATTTAAGCAATGTTGAGCCTGGTCAGTCCCGCTAGAAAAGTTATCTCTGCTCATACGCAAACATTGTTTAATATTTTTTTTTAACTGTTCACTAAAGAACGACGAAAGCCTTCTGTACAGTCCTAGGAGGTTAACCCTCCGAAGTCCCTGCTTTCTGTCTTCTGTATAAAGTAAGTTTATGGTTACTGTGTGAGAACTACTATCGGGGAAAGCGCTGACGCGGCTTCCGAGGCAATATTTAAATAGTCAGAGTGTTCCCTGTTTAGAGGCGCTGGTTTACCTTACCCATCTCCTGGCTTTGTGTCACAACTTCATGCGGTGAGAAGGAAGTAAATAACTAACACGATTCGAGAAATACCAGGCGCTATATGTAAAAGCTAACGTTTCTATTAACTCGCCTGCCCACAAGGGTAAACTGAAGCACAAGGTCAATTTTTAATGTGGGCAAAATCTAACTTCTCCCAAAAAATGGCTCATAATTAGGACAAAATTAAAAAAAAAAGTCCCTCAGTCTATGATGACTTTTCCCACATTCACCAAAGACAGTACAGATAATGCTACAGTAGAAACCCGGGATACGGCATTAAAAATTAGTAACAAACTACAGTAAAATATATAGTACACATGTACAAGGTGTCCCATAAAATGTATACATTTTTTATATGACCATTAAACCAACATCTAATATATAAATCTCACCTGTCTGATTAAATGTATGTACGTATGTTTGTATGTCTTGTAAAAACCTTCGATAGAAACGACGGATTTTAACGAGATTGATATCATTTTGAAGCTCGACCCTTCGAATGACAAGCGTCGAAAAATTGGCCAAAAATATTTATTCCTTCACTCTTTACTGGGCACTTTGCTATAGGGAGGGGTCGCCTTTTTCGCCGATATTTTCGAAAGTCATCATCTTTTTTCGATTATCTAGCCTTAATTTAAACCTACGTCACTTCCGGTTTGGCGATGATCGCAACAGCTAACGCGTCATGTTTTCTTTTTTTCACTTTCTTTTTCTTCTTTTGCAATACGTGTTCGAGCCTGCCTGCTAACTACCACTTTTTTTGCACTCGCAATTTCCCTTTCTTTTTTTTTGTGCTCAACCAACACCCTTACACACACCTTCACTTTCTTTTCCGCCTTCGCGTCACGGGTTCGAGCCTGCCTGCCTACTACAACTTGTTTCTTTTTTGTGCTTTTTATTTAAAAGAAAAAAAAGTTATTTTTAAGATCGGATTTTTACGATTCTCGATACTTATCGGATGAATTTCTGTATAAAATATATCTAAGAACACTGCCAGACATATAAATTAGCTTTGTATGAAATTTGAAGAAGATAGAGTCAGCCGTTTCTGAGCTTATAAGGAAGGAAGGCTCTCTTTCTCTCTCTCTCTCTCTCTCTCTCTCTCTCTCTCTCTCTCTCTCTCATACACACACACACACACAAAGTGGCTTTTATAGATTAATAGATATTTCAAAAATTAAAAAAAAAATGCCTTGGGTACCATCAACTACGATCGAAACCAAAACACATAGTGCTCCAGAAGCGTTCGCTACCGTTTGGGCTAGCTTAACAAAATGAAAGTTATAAAATTAAAATACGTTTAGCTGTGATTAGTTCATGCTAATTTACTAATAGAAATATCAATAAGTTGAAATGAAGGTTGTGCATTTCAAATTGCTGCTTTCTGTATGCGTTATTCATCCTACCAAACAAAGATTTCAGTTGTTATAAACTCTCCTTGGTGTATGATTACTAATTATTGCTTATTTCAGTGTTATGTGAACAGTAGTTTAATAGTTTATCTGTTAAATATTTACACATAGACAGACACACACATACATGCATCTACTCTTTATGTTTATGTAGATTTGTATCGTATCTCTTAATAAACCCCGAGATGCTTGAACTTGCCGAAAAGGAGTGGCAAACAATATTCCCCAGTTTGCCTCATTTTAATTACATATAAAAACAATTTCTTTTTATTGCTCGAAAGAAATCCGCAAAGAGCAAAGAAATTCTGTAATTATAATTAACTCCAAAATGGCTTCTAATGAACAGATTACTTGGATGGAGAAGTTGGCTAAATAGAAATTAATTATTCATTTCGAATTTCGAATTCACATGATCGCGTAGAAATCGTTTCAGACTACGTAGATAGCATAATCAAGTTGACATAGTCGTTCTTGTTACGCCATCAAGTTAAGCAACCTTGGCCTTGTTTAGTACTAGATGGGTGACCATATGAAAAGACCAGGCACTGTATTTGGAATGTCTGCATTTCCTTGCAAGAACTACAATAATCAAACGTCGTCATTTCCTCTGACATGACGAGGATATGCGAGCGACTCGGAACCGTTTGTGAATTTGATATTCCCATGAAAATTTCTCCTGTGAAGGAATCCGTCTTAACCCGTCTAGAGTGAGTGTGGCTTTGGGACAGTGGGGTACAGCACGTTTCATATTCGTACTAGTGTGTCGTCACTTTCTTTCCGAGGGATTTCTGTGCGGAGTTATGTTCACACAGTGCTTTGTTGGTACATCAAAAGTTCTTGCAGTAAGAATTCGTCGTACAACCACCGCTACAAAAATCTTACTTTTCTTTCGGCTTTTTTACAATATGGGGCACAGATGAAAATCATATTTCAAGGAAAATTATTCTAAGTAGCAGACAAAAATAGATATCCTCACCCAAATTAGAGGAAAAAGTATAGAGTAAATTTTAATGTAACTATATAATTATAAAACTCAAATGACCTTGTAACGCGTGATGTAACCCACTTTCTCGTTTACGACATCCGGTTGCGCATGCGCGAATAAACATTAATCGATAACAACGTAACCAAATAAACACAAATCGCTTCTTTTGCAGATTTTGACCTGCGCACTGAAATATTAACGTTATTATTTCGAAATTATTATTTAACATGGGAAGAGTGGGGGTGTTTAGCAACTATTCTTTATTACAACTATACTGTCGCTATTTTCTTACAACTAAACAACTTTAACCCGTTGATAAACATAAGAACACTTGTAGTAAAGCCAAGACTACTACTACTACTACTACTACTACTACTACCATCTATCCTTATCTTTTCCTTCCTTCCTTCCTCCCTTCTTTTTTATTTTTTATTTACATTTCTAGATACAAAATAAACACAACTACGGTGAATTTGTTGACACATTTACATCTGTTTCAATATAAGTTTTATTTTATTTTATTTATTTAGGTTTTATTTTTTTGCTTCAGGTTTTATTGATTTTTTTTTTTTTTTTTTAGATTTTAAGTTTCTATAACTTGGTTGAAGGACTCCAATATGGGTTTTTCATTCTTATATTTCTCATCGGTAGGTTCATGTGCGTCTTTGCTGCTAAATGACTTTCGTCGGCGTTCGATTCGTAGGAAAATCATGTTTAATTATCGATTTTTTTTAGCGATTATTAGGAAAAATAGGTAACCTTACACGAATAGGGAGGGGTTTTTTTTTTCATGTTTGAGTGATCTGTTCTGAATGTTTCATTTTAATATACTTTCATAGAAATATTTGTTATGGCAAAAACAAAACAAAAAAAACTATTTTCTTTACGTCAAAGTGTCACGCTCATACATGAATTCCATAGTTAATATAACATACTGACCTAACGGGTCACGGGTAGTCTAGTATAATTATAAAATTCTGTTAACCTTATGCCCTTGCTTGAATCTTGTGTCTGACGTCGGGTGATTCTATTTTTTTTTAAAGGGATGACAGGTTTTATTTGCTTGTCTACGGATATATTTTGGTTTTTATTCACAAATTGATTGAAAACTTGAACTAAATTTTGTAAACTGATATATGGAAAACATTTTTTTACCAGATTGATATAATGCAAAAATTGCCGGATATCCAATCAAACTAAAGAAAAATGTAGAAATATATATATATTGGATTGTTACCAGTTTCCTTGGATTTATTACAATACGCGTTGGATCTTTTTACCTGCCGAATATCAAGAGCTTCCATTACAACATTTAGCATGCACTTTTGATTTGAAGTTCAATATTTTTTGCTGCATCAATATCCAGTTTCTCTTATTCTATGTAGCTAAAATGATTTAAAAACTTTAAATTAATTTTCTATGTTTATTACCTTTAGCAAATTAGGTGCAAACCTTTTATAATATTTCCTAAAAGTTTTCCTCCGAGGCGATGTATAAACATCGAAAACTCATGGGTTAAGGAAATATATTTTACTATACTGTATTCTTTGTCATGCATACAATAAAATTTCTATATTTGAAATTGAACTCTTTAAAATCACAAATTTTAAATTCCTAAATTATATATATATACATATATATATACATATATATATATATATATATATATACATACATATATATATATATATATATATATATATATATATATATATATATATATATATATATAAGTTTTGTGGTTAAATTTTAAATTAAAAATACAAAATGTCTTTTGAAAAAAGAAACGAAAATGTTTCTTTCAACAGCGCTTATTTTCGACCGAACTTCGGTCTTCTTCAGTATATATATATATATATATATATATATATATATATATATATATATATATATATATATATATATATATACGTATGGACGTGGCTCAGAGGGTAAGAAATGAGGACAAAGTTGTATGCTTTGATTTCGATTCTTCGATTCTACCTGATGGCACCCAATGTAAACACTGTATATTAGCTTCAATATAATACTAGACAGAGAATTGTCTCTATAATAATAAATACATAAAAATAGTTCAATCGTATTTTACCGATTTACTGTTAATTATTATTTTTTTAATGACAGACTGTCTTTCTCCCTCTGACTTAAGGAATTTCGCCTCTCGTCAATGGCCGATCGGCAAAATACTAGAAAACCAATGTTTATTTTTAATTAAAATTCTACACAATATTTATTCCTAATTTTCGATGCCTATTTTTACGTGATGCGTAAGTACATATAAGAGTTTTCTGTTTTCATCTGGATAATGGGATTTTCATCATCTGTGCTCTATACTGTATAAGCACTAAATAATTTTTATTATAATTGGCCGTATATATATATATATATATACATATATATATATATATATATATATATATATGTGTGTGTGTGTGTGTATATATTTATAAGGATGGGCGCGGTTACAACTAGAATGCTGATTGGTTAAGAAAAAAAAACTCATTAGCATGTGCGTATATATAAACATATATACGAGAACCCCAACTTTTCGCATAAGCCTGGCGAATTTTCACGAGAATGAAACGCGGAATATTCTTTGTAGCTTAATTGCCATCTGTATTTTAATAACTAACTACTATACATACACACACACACATATATATATATATATAAATATATATATATAATCATTATTATTATTATTATTATTATTATTATTATTATTATTATTATTATTATTAATAATAATAATAATAATAATATTTTTTAACCAAAATTTTAATATATTAAGAGTCCGATAATGTTCATATACTAATACAATCAAAATTAACTGCTCAATTATTTAAGCTTCATGATTATGAGTTTTCATAATTTTCACAAAAATTAAGACAACAAAATATAAAATAAGAACATGTATGCTATGTATTTTCATATGCGTTACATTTTTTTCTATAAGAATTTGGACCATTTTAAATATTATATCATTTAAAAATATTCCAAAATAGCTACTCTTCAGAGGGCAAAAACACTATTTATACATCTATGAATGCCTTCATAATCTCTATTTTAAGAGATTAAGCATTCTTATATTTTCTTTTAATTTTTTATTTTTTCGATGGAAAAAATAAAAAATAAAAGTAAGCAATATTAATATTAATAGCGATAATAATTTATTAAAAACTAGTTCACACATACCATTAAATTAACGCTCATTACATGCGTATACACGCACACAAAATAAAAGTAATCGTCTATATAAGGGGCTTCACTCTCACATTAGTATTATTATAAACATGATTATATTGCTTTTAGAAAATATCTCACTTTTGGCACTTTAATTAAGCCTAAACAAAATTCATACTAAATAAACAAATAACACATACAAAATAGAAATTAAGAAAAACGAAAAAAAAATAGATGCACGTATTATTATGAATGAATTTAGATACAAACAAATTAATATATAAAAAAAATTTGTTGTTTTTTTTTTAAATATGGTAGAAATTAGATGATATTGAATATATCTACCCTCTGAATAAAAGTGACGTGTTTAATGAAAATGCCTTTACGGGAAGTTCTTAGTAGGACGTGGTAAATAAGCTAGTAAAGTTCCCAATATGCTCATATGGCGGAATATAATTCTTATGACGACTTATTCATTCAATTATCATGTACTTTGCTAACTGTTATACAAACGTTAATACTCTGGTGAGGGGGAAAATATCATAACTAAAGCAAGACAACAAACTGTCTAACATAGCAGTCGGAAATGCCAACAACCTATCCATGTATTTATTTTCTTTGTGCAACATATGCTTTTTACCTAACCATGTTGTCCGCGTCTTTCTTAATGATCCTTTCCTAGGACCACAATAATAAGGCATCTGTATTCATTATACAGACTGTATAATTTAACAAAAATACCGACAATCTTCTTACGAGAGACAAAAAAAAAAGGATTTGAATTACGAATTGGGCCCAGAATGTTTACATGTTAACGCGTGTGTAAACGTGTGTATCGTTACACTTTCAACCCCCCCCCCCCATAAGATCGACACAAACGAGCAATTACGTTAGCAAGAAGAATACCTCTTTCGGTGAACGAACTCTCAACACTCTTGAAAATTGTTGAACATACAGTGTCCATTTCCAGTCGTTAAACGAGCAGGAATCCGTCAACACTGTCTGAATCGCAAACATACGAGATGCGATTAAAAGTGTTTCATTTATTCAACAAATCCAATTGTTTTTACATCATTGCAGGTAAGAGACTTCGTTATAAAGCCACTCCAAACTGGTACAAGTATTTCTGAGAAGTCCTGAAAACTAATGTACTTGAGAAATCGCATTGAAGTACGAGTCTATTTTCTAAAGATGCAATGAAGTGTTCCGGCCGACTGAACACATCACACATCTCTATCCTTACTTATATATAAAGGAGCTTTGTTTTTGTGCGTGTCTGTGTGTGTAAGTTCGTTCTCTGTGGACTCCGAAACATCTGAGCCGATTTTTTTTTTTTAATTTCACACAAATGTACATTATGTGTCTGGGAGTGTTCTGAAAAAAGTTTGGTATCGGAATACCTCAGATAAGTATCGAAATGAATATTAGACAAGGAATAGTCCGCTTTCGAACAAAGATATACAGCCTAACATCACAAGTGCATTTGAGAGGTTTTATTAGCGCAAAAGCAGAAGGTCCCGGTATATAAAATCAAACAATAGGCTTTTTGCGTGCGTTCGAAATGAATGTTTCTGTTAGGAGTACACTTGAACCATGGTATTTTGTATTTTAAACTTAAATTCAAGCCGTTATCTATAAAAAGTAATTTTATAAAATACACAATAAGTTTCTCTACAGTGCAATGTAAAAAAAAATATACTGTTAATTACGTCTCTGTGGGGATGCATGTAAAGTTTTTTTTTCTCCGATGAGACCGCAAATACAACAGGCAATTAATCGATTTGATTGAGACATGTTCGATTTCACCGATTTCGATGATAAACAACGTATTTAAAATTGAGGCTTGAACTTAAAATATATTCCTAATGAGTCGACATTCAGAAGCTTTTGATTCATTTGTGAGTTGAATTAAATTTTAAGCGAATCAAAAATATTAAATTTGGGTCTATATGACGCAACTTAACGCTTCATCAGATTGGTAATGTGCAAACATTTCTTTTGTGTCTTTTAACTATAATTAAACTTAATAGAATGCTTAATTGTAACCTGTCAAGTTTTGCTTTAAAATTAAAATGATCGTTTTAATTTATCCGTAAATTATCTCGTATATATATATATATATATATATATATATATATATATATATATATATATATATATATATATACAAGCAAAAGTACCCGTCATTGACTGGGTTCAAAAGCAGCCTAAAGAAAATGGACTCTGATTTATGAAAGTATGATAGGTTATGAAAAGGAAGGGTTGTAAAGAGATAGCTTCCAATTTGGGGGTATCAAAACCAAAGTAAAATATGATGAAAGTAAAAATAAAATAGATAAACCTCATAATTTATTATACCATACCTGTTTACACTGAAATACTTATCACAATATTCTGTGGATCTATATTAAAAGAAAACTTGTTAAACTTTGTGACATATTTCCATTCTATGGAAGTCAGGCGCGAACGAACACCCCATAATTTTATTATACCATATTTCTTCGAACTGAAATATAATTATCAAAGTATACTTACGCAGATAGATATGAAAAGTCTTTATTAAAAGTGTGTGCCTATATCCATTCTATGGAGGCCAGGCGCGAACGCAGGCCCCACAATTTTTTTATACCATCCCTATTTAAGTTGAAACATACTTATCAAAGTATTAGAATGTACATCTATATCAAAAACCCTTGTAAACGTTTTTTTTTTAATTTTTAATTTTTTTATTCACATACTTTGTGGACCAGGCGCGAACGCAGACCCCATAATTTTAATGAACCACCGTTCTGACAGATCAAACATACCCATTCCTGTGTCTCGATACATCTTCTATCATTATATGTAATCAGTTTTTTTAAAATAGTCAACCATATAGGAGCCTATTCGTGACCAGACACACACACACACACACACACACACACACGTTCAGCTTTATATTATATATATATATATATATATATATATATATATATATATATATATATGAATAAAAAATAAATAAAAATACCAGCGATGGTTGACGTTATGTTGTTTGGAAAAAAGAAAAACCGAATGAATTTATAAAACAGTGATCAACGTTTCGTCCCTATTGCAGGATATTAAAAGGAAAAGTGCAGAAGAAGAAAACGATCATAGACCATACGTAAGTGAAAAGGAAACAGTGTTAGAATTCTACCCATATCGGGAAGGAAACTATAAATGTGTGTATGTGGGAAGGTTGGGCTGTTCTATGTCTATATATATACACACTTTTAAAAATACGTTATTTAATACCTATGTACACTTTTTTTCTTTCTATCTTATTCACTTTCTTTAAATTATTTAAGGAAAAACGGTTTGGGATAATAGTATGAATTAACCAGGATCTGTCTTTATATTTTTTTCTGGTTAAGATCCTTTTTTCAAAACAACATATATATATATATATATATATATATATATATATATATATATATATATATATATATATATATATATACACACATTAAAATGTATATGTGATAAAGAAAACAAGGATAAAGAATGCTCAATACGTTAGAAGAGCCAAATATGTTATTATTATTATTATTATTATTATTATTATTATTATTATTATTACAAGCTAAAGTGTATTAACTTAATTCATTACAAACTGTTACAATAGAAAGGATAAAAATGCTCCGTGACGATCGTCAGAATATTCAAGTTAAAATTTAACTTTAAATTTTAAGTTTATTTTAACTTGTAACATCTGACGATCTGGACGGATCATTTTTATCATTTCTATTAAAACAATTTGTAATGAATTAAGTTAATGCACTTGAGCTTGTAAAAATAAAACACACACACACACTCATATATATATATATATATATATATATATATATATATATATGTGTGTGTGTGTGTGTGTGTGTGTGTGTGTGTGTGTGTGTGTGTGTTTCAGCGGTAACTATATTACTAGTATTAATTGTCTCCTTTGTGACCTGGTGAGTTGTCTCCAATGATAAACGCATGGGTCTCCTTCCTTGCACATGGATTAAGGCCACGTGGATAACTATTTTATCTATAAATAAATGCAAACTCAAGCCTATACACGCGCACGTACATACACACATACACACATACACACACATTAGATATATATCTATATATATATAGAGAGAGAGAAACATTGAGAATACACACACACACACACACACTCACATATATATATAGATAGATAGATAGATAGATATACGGGACAATCACGTTGACACGCCGGTTCTCGTCAGATTACTGAAGTTAGGCAACGTTTAGCCTGCCCAGTAAATGATGCATGACCATTTGGGAAGGCGAGGCGCTGTATGTGCTTTCCGCTTATCTCGGCATTGTTTCCAGTCGTCCTGAACCTCCACTTTCTACTGATATTCAACAATGTCGACTCAGGAGAGATGTGGTTGGTGAGGGCACAACTCCTGCCACAAAATTTTCACGCGCACACACCCTTACAGTGGATATCCATAGTCTGTCAAGACTGAAGAAAGCCTTTTTTATACATACATACATGATGATGATTGCAACGTCTTGTCAGACGAGTGCCACTCCCTCAGACATTTAAAATCCATGAGCCCAAATGTCTGAGGGAGTATCTATACAAACATGATGTTACAGAGTCTTAGCTTTGTACGACAGCCAAGTCTCTCTCTCGGTTCAAAATGTTGAGATCCAGCAACAAGCAAGAGCAAGATAGCCAGCAACAAATCAAACTGCAGACCAGCTTAATGCGGGTACTGGTCTTCCGCTTTATGGTTTTTTAAATCAGAGATTTGCTTCTCCTAGAAAGGTTGCCTTCACCACGGCTTACGGAAGCCCTCTCCACCCCAATACACATACACACACACACACAAATATACACGGTGCTAGTTGGCCGTTGACCCAGAAAAAGAGTTCATACATACATACATACATACATACATACATACATACATAGGGAAGTATTAGGCTATTGCAATGCAAGAAATGGACATTTACTCGTGTATAAAAGGGAACACGTAAACAAGTGATTTTTTTTATTAATTTATATATTCTTTAAATATAGCACGTTAATAGAATAGATACACAAATATTTATTCATTTTCGGAAAGTTTCACTTTTACTGGTCACAATATTGCGTACAATTATTTCAGCCCCCAGTGTTGACATATAAGAATATAACTGTTCATCAAATTATAATTTGCACAAACTTGGGCTTCATCAGCGCGTTAGAAAATACCAATATTTCGAAAGTTTTTCGACCCGCGAATAGGATCTTTCCAGTTCTTAATACTCCCTATAGTGCAAACCTTGTTTCTCTGGCTTTTGGTTATTCCCTAAACTCAAGGAAAACCTTAGGGGTTGTCGTCATGAGAAAATTGAGGAAATGTAAGAGGGTCATTGACATGCTCACACAAGAGGAGGTCTATAAGGATTCTAGAAGGTTTTGGAACTCTGCAAGCAACAAGATGACTAGAGTTTCATGGGTGTATTATCAATCATGGAGACCATACAAAAAAAACTCTAGAAATTTATTGAAGGCACTTGTATTAGCTTTATTAAAATACTCAATCTTACTTGAAAAGTAAAAACTTCTAGACAGTGATCTAATGTGTATCATCGTTGTTACAAATATATTTCAAAGAAAAACCTCTTTATCAAACGACAGTTTATTTTTTAAATCTTTGAAAACCGTGTGAACTGGAATATTGTTTTAAATTTATATTAAGTTGAATAAATATCTCCGAATGGGATAAGAATAATTTTATTTATCTAGTTTATTTAAGTTTTTTTTTTTTTTTTTTTTTTGTATGGGTGAGAGTCACTGAGTTTATGTACTAAATATGTTATTCAGTTATTTTTTTTTATCTATTAGCTATTTTCATATTTGGTTTTCTAATATATATATATATATATATATATATATATATATATATATATATATATATATATATATACCATGTGTACATATCTATATATTTGATCTATATTTGAGCAGTATTTTTTCATCAAAACATTTTTGTTTACATAACACATGCAAAGTATGTCTGTATATTTTCTGTTTGATCTCCTCAACTGCTATAACAAGTGTTTGGATTTCAAACTCAATATCCATTTATCTAAATTTTTATGAATAATTACAATGGTCAATATAGCTCACAACATTGCTTATCAGATGTGTTCAAAGGTTCGTAGGTAGCTTAAAATATTGTAGGAGTAGATTGTATCAAGATAAATATAAAAAATATACACGTATCTAACCTTATGTAAAAGAATATATATATATATATATATATATATATATATATATATATATATATATATATATATATACTTGTATATTTTGGCAGCAAGTCATTATTCAAGCATTTTTGATTAAACACGACAGAGTGATTCTTTTTTTCCAATTTTTATGGATATCTTTTTCCATTCGCGGAGCGGTCGTTTTTTTTTATTTCAGTTCGAATGTTGTATAAAATGGCGCTCAATAGAAGAACATACATTTCTATTCACATGTAACTGTGACAATACCACAAACGGTAAAAATCTCCTTGTAGACTGTGGTGCAGCACACGTTATCACCAAGGAATCTGGTTTTATTAATTTGGATTCAAACTTTAATCCACAAAGTCATTTTGTCGAACTTGCCAACGGTAGTCAAATAAATGATATAGTCTTGAAAAGAGGCGATGCTAAAATATACCTAAGAAATAATAAAGGCAGAATCTGTAACTGTATTCTAAAAAATGCTCTGTTCATACCTACATTTAAGCAAGACATATTTTCCGTGTAGGTTGCCATTAAACAAGGCGCGAATATAAAGTTTGGCCAAAACAAGTCAAAATTAATATACCCCAATGGAACTGTATTTGACATTAAAGAAAATGGCCGACTAGTATGGTTCCCTCAACACGTGCCAGTCACGACTTGGAAGCCTGGCATAAAATTCTAGGACACTGCAATACAGCTGATATTTAAAAAAAATACCAAACGTAGTCGAAGGCATGAAAATAATACTTCCAGACGATCACTCAAATTGTGATGTGTGCGCACAGGAGAAAATGACAAAATATATAAGCAGAACTCCAGACATAAAGGCCACGAAAATTCTCACGCTTGTGCACTGCGATTTAGCAGGTTCGATCTCCCGATGGGGAGAAATAATCTAAGACTTTATTTATGATTTTTCCGGTTTAATTATAGTTTATTTTCTAAAAAACAAATCCGACACTATCCTCGCCACTAAGAAATATTTAGCTGATATTGCCGTACGGCTCGGTAAATATATTCGCTCCGGCAATGGGACTGAATTTACTAGTAAAGACTTTTTTTTTTTTTTTACATAGGCATCACCACATTATCAAGGCCAGACTCTTTGAACATCTATTAATTAACCACCGTATTAAACACGAGAAATCTGCGCCATATTCCCCCTTCCAAAATGACACCGCTGAAAGAGCATGGCGAACCCTTTTTGAGATGAGATGATGTCTACTTATCGAATCGAAATCAACGCATAATTTATGGACGTAGGATTTAATGGCAGCAGCATATATCAGAAATAAATCGTTCAATAAAAGACTAGGCAAGACACCGTATGAAGCGTTTTGCGGTGTAAAACCAAAATTAAATCCAAAAGGAGTTTTTCATTCTATAAAAAAAAGGGATGTGTAAACTGTTTTTGACTCCTAGTGGGGGTGGAAGATTTATTTGCTGCCCATCTCAGCAAAATGTGACACAAGGCCGGAAAGTGGGGATCCAGCAGGCTCCCCTAAAGGAGGGGCACTCCTGCAATTGTAAAAATTGCCTAAGTAACCCTGTCGGCATTCCTCGGTAGGGGCGCCTCAGGCAGTAAGCAATAAACTTACTCCACCGAAAAGCCCGGTGGCAAGGCCTGGGAAGGTGGACCTCTTAGATATTGCTCAGGCGGCGTATCTCAGTTCGACAGGTGCTGGGCCGGTTCGCGGCCCCTCACTTGTCGGGCTGAGTGTCAAGAACGGATCCTTGACGAGTACTCTACCCTGTCTCCCTGCAGCCGAAGCCGCTAGGAGACCTTCCCCATTAGACGAACTGGTGGGGGTAGTTATTTAAATTGCTGCCCACATCAGCAATATTTGGCACAAGACCGGGAAAGTTGGGAACTAAGCAAGCTCCCCTAAAGGAGGGGAACTCCTGCAATTGCAAAAATTGCCTGAGTAACCCCGTCGGTATTCCCCGGTAGGGGCGCCTTAGTCAGTAAGCGAAAAACTTACTCCACCGGAAAGCCCGGTAGCAGGGCCTTGGAGGGTAGACCTCCTAGGTATTACCCAGGCGGTGTACCTCAGTCCGACAGGTGTTGAACCGGTTCCCGGCCCCTCACCTGTCGGGCTGAGTGTCAAGAACGGATCTTTGACGAGTACTTCTACCCAGCCGAAGCCGCTAGGAGACCTTCCCCATCAGACGAACTGGTGGGGGTAGAGTATTTATTTGCTGACCACCTCAACAAAATGTGGCACAAGGCCGGAAAATGGCGATCCAGCAGGCTCTCCTACCTCTCTTTCCCTCTCTCTCTCTCTCTCTCTCTCTCTCTCTCTCTCCTTCTTCCATCTATTTAATATACCTTGCTGAAAAACCAAAAGCCAGTTAAAACTAAAATACTGAAACTTTCCCCCCTCCTCTCCTTACCCCCTAACTTTTCTCTTTATCATCCTCTCTCCCCCTCCCCCTTACTATATCCATATATCTCCACCCACGCCTACCTAAATCTGCTACATCCCCCCACACACAATACAATCGAATGTATCTTTAACCTTCAAAACTTAAATATTGTCAACACACGCCTCTCCCCTTTTCTTTCGTTCTTTTTTTCTTAAAAATCTTTTTCCAATGACTAACAACCACTTCTGCGAGGCCTGACGAAGCTGTTGGATCGTAAACATGATCCAACATCGGAAACATATGTAGCCAAACAGATAAAACGGTAATAAAATAAATAAAACACATATTTGCTCTGCAATAGTATTGAGCACTCTCTTCAAGTTTTTACTAATTACCCGTTTTATCATTCATATATATATATATATATATATATATATATATATATATATATATCCGCGTGTGGGTGGGTAACGACGTGAAAAATAATTATTGATATTTATTTACAAATATTATTGCTATAATACCCTTTTAAGAAAAACTGAGCCCCCTATAGAGAATTGAAAATAAGTGGTCAATCGTAACGCAATGCAATATACCGACGTATGTTGTTAAATAGTACCATGCTGTTTACTGTTTATGTACACCCAATCGGTATTAACACACATTTAGTCCATTACTATTGGAGCAAATTCCGAATAGACTGAGATAAGAATGTTAGAATATATATATATATATATATATATATATATATATATATATATATATATATATATATATCCTCAGTGCAGGGTGTCACGATTAACACCAGTCGAAAGATTCGAACCCGGCAACAGAAGCTATCTCTATATATGATCAATGAATGTTTCACATTTCCATCTGTTATTGTCATCGAAATCGGTTAAATCGATTCTTTGCTCGCTCTAGTGTGGGACCCTTCGCGTTGTACCGCGAAAAAAGTTTCATATGCCTCCCCACAGTGACTTTGTCCACAATATATTTTAATCTAGATTATATAATTGAGAACTTATTAGGAAACAGGAAGTCGGATACCGGATGGGCGGTTTAAACACGCAAGCAAGCAAGACGATTTGCCTCTATAATTATATAGATTTTTATATATAATGGCTTGCATTCAAATTTCAAACGCAAAAGTCAAGTATCAAGTTTAAATTGTGTTCTAAACAGAAACATTCATTTTGAACTTGTCCTTATCATATCAAAGAGTCTACTGTTCATTTTAAATGTCTACAATTATTGGTTGTGCTTTAATTTAAGTTTAAAATGCAAAAAATTCAGTACAGTTGTGAAATTGTATTCTAAACAGAAAAATTCATTTCGAACGTGCCCCTGCTATATCAAAGAACCTACTGTTGATTTTAAATGTTGGATCTTTCGGCTTGTGTAGTAATAAATCTTCTCATGCTTACGGTCCAAATCTTCTCAAATGTGCTTGAGATTTTATGCTGTATAAGGTGTTAACTTTCGTCAAAATCTCTTTGTTCTTTTTTCATCGGATTATTTCGAGTATCGATATTTTTCGATGACATTCCGACATAAAACCTATCTATGAACCGCCAGGCAAAACAGTACCTTCTTGTGAAATTTCATAAAACATCGACCCAACCGTTTATGAATCCATAGGGAACGAACTCACAGACACTCACACAAAAAATTTTGTTTACATAATAGTGTGGCTTTTCATTAATCTGTAACGCTCATGCTTAAATAGGAATGTAGTTGGTTTGTCAGACTTGAGCCTAATATAACATTTTCTTGTTTTGTCATGTTGACGCTTTAAATAGCAATTTAGTTTTTCTGTAATTTTTTATCCTAAAATATCATTTCTCTTCTTCGTCAAACTTAAGTTTAAAATAGAAACTCCGTTGGTCTGTTGAAATAACGCTCCAAATCAAATCTACGTGAGCCTGTCACGCTAAAGTGTGAAATTGAATTTTTTCTTCGCATTACGGACAGATTTAAGAGACGCATATTAGGAATAAGCTTCAAATAACGCTTTCATTGATTTATCACGTTCAAGCATTTATTCTCATTTAATGTGCAAATGGGCGCATCTTACCGTAGATGCAACTAACTGTTGCATTTTCATAGACAAAACAAAACGTTCAAGGAAGTTAAACGAAGGCACGCACATGGGAAGCCCATGCGTTTCCCAACAAATACGTACTCGTGAACGATCTAGAACCACAATCAATTGGAACATTTTTTTGTTTGTTTTACAATTGCGATGTAGACTGCATACAACGTGTGGGCCTAGTGTCTAAACGTGTGTGTAACGTTACCTATTCTTTGATGGTCGCGTTTACCATATGTATTGCCTATGATCTGTATTGTTGAATCGTCTAGTGCCTGTTTAACATAGGCGAATAAAACTCATGAATTCAAGGAGATTTCTTGACGGATTATAAAGGTGTTATTGGAGGGAGATGTTCGTTCACAAGGGGTGAGATCGAAAATGTATTTCTCAGAAAAGATAGGCTAAAATTTCTTTCAGTATCAGAGAAATTTCTCCTAGAATTTTTACATTGTGTGGGGTGGTCTTCTCTCTCAGCCTCCCTTTGTTGTTGAATACGTAACGTCAGTTCCATCTAACAATTCAACGCCTGTTTCTAGCATGTTTCGTTTAGGGAGACTATCCATGACCACAATCGCATCACGTGTTGAGTGCACTGGATCTATTTCCGTCTGCCAATAGGCTTCCTGATATGCACTGAATAAAACACTCCAGAAATCTATACTAGTTGACATAATATCTACCTATCGGCAAAAGATCCTAATATATAACACAAGCGCCTCAATTAGAAGTTCAATTCGTAAGTATGAAATGGTATTCGCATGCTTTTTTTTTTTAGGATAAGTATCAAGAGATTAGTAGGCATGACTTAAGCAGTTCCGACTACGAACGAAAGAAGCTGAATTAAGTTCCACACAATATGAACTGAACTAAACCAGCTTTGCCAACAAAAACTTCATTTCTATATAATGCTTGCGTTGCTCAGCCGCAAAATACGCTTTAATTTGATATTTTAATTCCCACAGATTTCGTGTGCATTATTATAAAGCTAATTCTCTATCGATTATTTCAGACTATATTGTACCCAATATATAGCTGTGATTTTAAACATATATGATTTGAGGGCCATGAGCTAGAATCGAAACCGAAACCACAACTGGTAATGGGGATCATTAAATAAGAAATAAAAGAAGAGAAAAAGGAAGGGACAGCAAAAAATAAAAAATAGGAAGGGAATAGAGGAAAGACCGGATGAAAAATACGGAGATACATATAAAACATATACAAAAGGGTAATGTATGCGTGTATATATATATATATATATATATATATATATATATATATACATGTATGTATACATGCATACATATATGCATACATATATACATACATGTATATATATGTATATATATACATATATATCTATATATATGCTTATCTATACATATATATACATATATATATATAAACACACACACACAGATATATATATATATATATATATATATATATATATATATATATATATATATATATATATATATTGGTGCAAAAATAATGTAGGTTTTGACGTATATATATATTTGATAAAAACACTATTTTTGCACCAATCTTATACTATGTTTTTAGTAGACAATTTTCAAGCAAGGGCGGGCGAGTGGTCCGCAGAGTTCTATAATTATATAGTTTTCTTTTTGTCTGTCTCTCCGTCCATTTCAATTTTTCTCAGAATTACTGGACCAATCTAACTGAAATGTTATATGTGCCTTTGTTATTATAACGTGCAGCGAGCAAAATCTTGTATCCGTTTGATGCATAAGTAGGGACCATTAGGGATTTTTATGGATTAGTATTTAATGCAAAAATAAGCACAAATTTAAGTATTAATTTAGCATAAGATACTCATTCTAACGGTTATAACTTTTGCCCGTTTCTAACGGGCCAAAAAGTCTAGTATGAGTATGATAGGTTTGGTTTAGGATTTGTTCCGAGTTATTTTATGGTTAGGTAAAAATTAAAAAAGAAACAGTTCGTGTAGAACCCCGGTTGTAGATTGTTCGTTGAAGTGAGGTAACACTCGTCAGTTTCGTAAACGTTTGGGTGAAACTCGAAATTGATGACGTAAGTAATATTTTTTTCTTGGATACCTATTCCAAAAAAGTGCAAGTATTTTTATTTTTTAATTTATTTCATTTCATTTATTTATTGATAAATTAATCAATTTAATGGACGTATCTTACGACTCTCTTCTCGTTTTCTTCGTTATCTCTTTTCAATTTATTTCATGCCATCGGACATCGCGCTTTCAGAAGACGTGAAATATGAAACAATCTTTATTTTTAGTTCCCAGGTGAAAATCGCTTTGAAATTACGCCGCTTCTGCTGCCACGCAGCTCTTTGAAACCGTTTATCTGGGATTTCTAATTTGATTGGCATTCTTCAGTGACTTGCCAGTTCCACTCTGGCTTGATAAGCGGCTGTTCCGTACAATTAGAATCAAATACGAACACCCCAGGCTAAAAGGGGAAATATCATTCATCTTTTTTGAGCCAAACATTTTTAGATCAAAATTTAGTACCTCAATTAGGGATGATATTATATAAGTTCTAATGAGTTGAAACCTGGCCAATAAAGTTATATGAATATATAAATGAAAAAGAAAATGGTGTCATATTTAATACTACTCCGACTAAGTTCAGTTCCCTCAACAGCTACACGGAACGTGTCTAACCATCAATTGTCAATTTTGGCCGGGCGCTAGATCCGGACCCGGGCCAAGTGTAGTATCTGTTCCGGCAGATACTGCAATCAAAGACCATATGTGGGGGAAACCCCATATATAAGACAATTGCCCTTGTGGCAATCAGTTATTGGTCAAAATAGGGGAAACCCTTCATACTAACTGTCACTATCAAGTTCCCTCTCGGGGGAACTGGTCCCTTCATTCTCCACATTAAAAAACGGCTTTGTGCCTAATTTGCTTAGTGGGGAAGTAAAAAAATAACCGCTGCCATGTGGGACCCATGTGTTTTATAAGGTCGTCTCCACATCTCATTCTTGGTCTTCCCTTTGAGTTCTTATGTTCATGAGATGTCCTGATGGACCATCTGTTGTCATGTTTTCTGGCTACGTGTCCTGCCCATCTTTGTTTGGATGTTTAGATGGCAGTATTGATGTCACTAACTCTTGTTTATTGGCAGATCCAGATGTTTGTCTTTCTGCCTTGGAGAGTGATGCCTAACATTATCTTATCCATCTTCCTCTCTGCCACTGCCAAGATTTCCCTTTGGCGAGTTGTCAGCGCCCATGTAGATCACCTACCGTAGATCACCACAGGTAGTACATATTCATTGTAGACCTTCTCTTTGATGGACATATTTGCTTTTCGGCTTCTTATGATATTCTCCACTTTCTCAAAAGCTGCCTATCCCAATGCTATCCTTCTCTTTATATCAGGGAGGAGATTTTCATTCTTCGTAAGACAATTATATTACCATCTTAAAGTTATATGATTATAATGCGATGTTATTTTATTAAGTTAGTATCTGAGTACTTTTATATTAACTTAAATTAAATCATTGCTGTATAAAATTGGTATTACAATATTGCGACGTTACAGTATTAAATAAGTGTTGTTATATTGACTCTATATTACGTTATTGTGATATTACGATATTCAGTTGGTTTTACGGTAGTGTAGCACTCCAGCATTAAATCACTATTACGGTATTAAAAACTTATTACAGTGTTTTTGTGACGTCATTATGTTAACAAACTATTATCAATATTAGATCATATTATAATAGTTTCGTTGCGATAGGAAATCAATGTTATGACATTGTAATAATAGAATACTAACATGTTATTATGACATTTTGATATTACTGTATTGTATCAGTATTATGATATTGTTGTATTATGGTATTCAATCCTCGTTACAGGATTGTAGTAGTATAATATTAAATAAATATTGTGGTATTATAGCATTAAGTAGGTATTAGTTGGACTATGCTTCAGTGTCTGATATTGTGGTATTCCAGATTTAAATTTGTATTATATTATTCTGTTACAATATGAACTTGGTATTATGGTATTTTAGTCTTCTGGCATTCAGTTGGTATTCATGTTACACGATAAAAAGACTGTCCTCTTTTTATGTAAGTAAAAAAATAGGGAATTAGTTAAATGTAAATATTAAATAGGATAGTCAAGGATTCGAACTTGCGAAGCTAGATTTGGAATTAAAAATTCCAGTCATAAGTTAAATACAGAATGCTATTGAAATTTGTTTCTGTGAAAATTAAAATAAGGAATTTAATCCTCAGTTGAAACTGTAAACATATTTTGTGAAAATGTTATTTGAAAAATAGGTTACTGAACTCGGGGTCATGTCAAATTTGGCAACGTGACGCATGTCATCCAAGGTGCTTTATGAGCACATGTTTAATCATGCGATGACGTAACGAGTTCTCAATATGGGTAGAGTTTTTAGATGCAGTCTTAGAGGAGAGGAGAGGAGAGGAGAAGAGTCTGAGAGAAGAGTCGGAGAGGAGCAGAGAGGTTCAGACCGATTCTGGCACCCTCTGGAAGCGTGAGGGGTTTAGAGATAACCATGTGACAACTTTGAATCCCTGAAATACAAAATCATGTCCAACCGGTCGAAGATGAAGTAAAGGACGTCATCATCTTTGTGTGTCTGCTTCTCCGTGTTATTATTCAACAGAAAAGGTATTGTCCATTTATATTATAAGAACTTTGTGAAAATCATCATCTCAAAAATAGGTAAGAAATACATGTATCAATATTTATAGAAACACTCCCGTTCATACAGAACTGTCTGTCTCTTTATATATACCTGTTTATGTCTCCAATATGCTATCTCTTACAACATGAACATCTTAAGACATATGAACACTCAACACATGAACACCCCTAAGACTCTAATCTCTCTTAAGACTGTATCTATCACTCTAAGGCTCTAATCTCTCACTAAGACGAACAACAACAACAATATAGAATATATATTCATTAATAATAACACAGGCTCCTTCGGTCTTTGTCAAACTATGGATGCCAACGTAAGGGTGTCTGCACGTGAGATTTTTGTGGCAGGAGGTGTACAATCTCCAACCACACCTTTCCTGAGTCGACATACCAGTGGCAAGTGAAGTGTATGTACAGGACGAGTGGAAACAAATGCTGTGATAAACGGAGAGCACATAAAGCGCCAAGAATTCACAAATGTCACCCATCTTTTTTTTTAACATAGGCATCACCACTTATCAAGGACAATATGTCACTCGAGGATAAGGGTTAAAGAGTGTAAAGTAGAAATGGGACAATATAGTAATCGTTAATAATGGAAATTCGGTAAATTTGTTAACTTATATGGAATGGCTCATCAAAAACTTGTTTACGTTAGACTTGAAGACAACTATATTGTAGTCAGCTGGAAAGCAGGAAAACGGAAGATAATTCCACAGGCGTGCAGTTCTAAGAAAGAAGCTTTGTTAATTAAATATAGGTTTAGGTTTACCCACAGATAAAGAGTGGGGGAGATTAGTGATAGTGTTTTCTGCTAGACGGGTGTTTGGCGAGGTGGAACCATAGATTGGAGCTCAGCCGAGAAATTGCCATGAAATAACGATAAAGTAGAGACAAACTCGCAACATCTCTTCTGTGAGAAAGAAGTTGCAGGGAAGAGAAAAGGATATATCCTACGAGGCTACGAAGTCTATTTTGAACTCTATCAAGGCAAGACAAGTCCTTTATAGCAGCTCCTGCTCAGATGTTGCAACAGTACTCCATCCTTGGACGTACCTGGCTCTTATATAGATAGAGAATTGCATCAGCAGTGGGATATCTACTGGATCGATAGAAGGATCCAACCATTTTTCCAGCAGAATTGGCAACGGATTTAATGTATGTGTTCCATTTAAGATTAGGAGTAAAGGTCAAGCCCAGAAGCTTGTCAAAACATGATGCCTCTCCAAGACGAGAGCCATTTATTTCAATTGACGCCAGATGGGGATCAGAGCGTTGATGATATAAAGATAAAAGCTTGGTTTTAGATGCATTAAAAGTAACAAGCCACCTCTTTCCTCATTGTACCACTTGCTCAAGATCAGAGGAGAGAGAATCAGAGAGAACTGGTACTAACCAGGCTCAGCATTCCTTATCTTCGGTAATCGGGCGAGAACCAGTTTGTCAATGCGATTATGCCGTATTACGGTGTTGTGACAGTACAGTATTAAATTGATGTTCTAGTATGGTGGTATTGCGACAATAAATGTGCATTATGACACTGTCTCTCACTAAGACTCTTTCTAAGACGAAGCGCCAAGAATTCACAAATGTCACCCATCTGTCTCTTTCTAAACACTGTAATGGTGATGTAAAGATATAAGCTTGGTTTTAGATGCATTAAAAGTAACAAGCCACCTCTTTCCTCATTGTACCACTTGCTCAAGATCAGAGGAGAGAAAATCAGAGAGAACTGGTACTAACCAGGCTCAGCATTCCTTATCTTCGGTAATCGGGCGAGAACCAGTTTGTCAATGCGATTATGCCGTATTACGGTGTTGTGACAGTACAGTATTAAATTGATGTTATAGTATGGTGGTATTGCGACAATAAATGTGTATTATAACACTGTGGCATTACGGTATTTATATCGTTATAACGATATTGTGGAATTATGATATTAAATCAGTATTACGATAATTTTATATACTGGTACTGAATTGGTATTATGGTATTTTACTCTTCTGGTATGAAATTTGTGCTATGGCATTGGGATATTACAAATATATCGGCATTATTGTGTTCTGGTATTACGGCATTACATTATTATTACGCTCTTGTTGGTATTATTGTATTGCATTAGTATTACGGTTTTTTATATAACTGCATTAAATTGGTATTATGGTATTTTGCTTTCATGGTGTTGTGATATTATAGCATTAAATCGGCATTAGGTATTGTGGTATTACGGTATTAAATTGTTATTAGGATATGTCGGTATTATTGTATTACTTCGGTAGTAAAATATTTGAATATAATGTCATTAAATTTGTATCAAGAGAAAACTCTTATGTTATCAATTTGTTTTTATCGTATAAAATCGGCATTATGATATGTTTTACAGTTGGAAACCTGTATTACAGTACTACAGAAATACGTAATTAAGTCGGTATTATGACATTGCGGTTTTGTGGAATAAATATGACCTCGAAATGACCCAAAGTTGTTGAAAATTTATTAAACAAAAAAAAATGTTTAATCACGTATTTTTATAAATTTAAAAATAAATTATATAGAATATCTATTTATTTTATTTTGATATTTCAAAACAAATCTTTCAATTGCAATGATTTTCTCAAATCGGAATTGATTTAAACCCGGTTTTAATGAACAGATTCTTTAAGAAAAGAAATCCTTCGAAGAAAATTCACCATTCCTCAGCGAAATAGAAATGAAAATTTAAAAAATACAAACATTGCAAGACGCAATTATTTTCGCAAAATATTTTGTTGAACCATTAAAAATATTATACTCCTTATTATAAATTGTGCTATTCACTTGGAGTCTTCGCCGTATTCGTTACCAGTGACTCCCTAATGGCAACATCCAGTTGTGTTTCCTGGAGTCTGAGTGACGAGAAGTCTCCCGAGATCATCAGCAGTCCTCGGTAGTATTGGTCAGCTTTGCAGATCACCTCAATTTCTCGAAACAGTCGTTTTGTACTAAGTTCCCGCTGGTAGAAGCCATTGAGGTTCTTAATAATTTGTGTCGTAATAAGCCTCGTACGGATTCTCTTACTGTGTGCTCTTTTCAGATATTATTATTATTATTTATTATGATTTATTATTAGTAGTATTTTAGTAGTAGTAGTAGTAGTAGTAGTAACTAGGATTTCTCACACAGGACAGGTCCTGGATATGACCTAAAACTATATCCGATGGTGAGGCCTCACCTTGCGGTCCTTGGGGAATGTGGAGCCACCCTTTAATTGCCATTGCTCCCAGGTCCACTCTGACCCGGAGTAGTAGTACCTGTTAGGCTCCCAACTATGGGTTAAATAGAATCTGACTTTAAAAAAAAATATATACTCCATTAAAAATCGTTCCTCAAAATAACTAGATTCGGCATTAAATAACCTGAAAAAGGTTGATATGCCGTAAAACAAAAACAACCAACCAACTATCACACAGGACATTATTTTAAATTACTCATAGATAATAACCGGGAGTAATCCATGAAATATAGGTCACAACAAGTCTCCTCATATTTTCATTTCACCTAGTTTTCCAGGTTATTATTATTATTATTATTATTATTATTATTATTATTATTGGAGCTTTCACACAAGTCAACAAACGATCTGATTGGAAACCTGTGGTATTCTCTGGAAGCTGAGTGACAACAAGTCTCCCCAGACGTCCAGCCCTCTCCACCTCCTTCGATAGCATTTGCAAATGAATTTGCATCATCGCAACAGCCGCTTACCATTGATTTCTCGCTGGTAGTGGTCATTGGTTTATACTGGAATTTGAGTGGCACTCAGCCTCCCCAAGGTCACAGTTCTCTTTGCGCTTGTCCAGCCGAGGTCTGGTTGGCGCTCGCTCCTCGGTCTTTCAGTCCTTATTGACCATTTTCGGCCCTTTGGTATCATTTTTTTTGGGGGGGGGAGGATCGGTCATGAAACAATGGGGGGAATGCATGATGGGGGGTGTATTATTATTATTATTATTGTTATTATTATTATTATTATCATTATTATTATTATTATTATTATTATTATTGGTTCCCAAGGATCTTTCACACTGGTCATAAAAGGTCTATCCTTGAAAACAACCTGTGGTGTTCCCTGGACGCTGAGTGAATTCAAGTCCTCCTAGATTTCCAGCACTCTCCACCTCTTTCGATAATATTTGCAAATAAATATTATTATTATTATTATTATTATTATTATTATTATTATTATTATTTATTTATTTATACATATTTCCAGATACTGCTATGAAGATAGGTTTGAAATAAGGACGTCGTTGCTGCCACACAGCACCATTCATGATTCTTAGAAAGTGCTTATCTCGGATTTCTAATTTATTTTTAATTCTGTGGTAAGTTGCCAGTTCCACTCTCGTTTGGTAAATCTCTGTTCCGTACAATTAGAATCAAACGTGAGCTCCTCAGGCTAACATGGAAAGGATCATTCATCTTTTTGAGTCTACCATATTTTGAAATCAGAATTTAGTACGCTCATTAAGGTTAACATTTTACTACTTCAAATAAGTTGAAACCCTGCCAGTACCAACTAGTTATAAGAGTATGTAAGTGAACAAAAATTAGACTAGGGCCACATGTAATCCTACCACAACAAAGCTCATTTTCATTAATCACAATAAGAAATCTTTTTGAAAACACCGTTTGTGATGATCGCTAGAACTCTTTTGCGAGAGTCCAACATTTAACCCACCTGATCTTACATTCTCAGTCTAAATCCGTCTATAGCCCTTTAGCCCCTGGAGGGGTATAAGCCAGTTACAACTTTGTAGATGACTGAGTTCTTTTTACGGGGTGAGAGTGCTGGCCCCACGTTCCAAGAAGGCACATACAGCGCCTAGCTTTCCCAAACGGTCACCCATCTGGTACTGGCCAGGCTCAACGTTGCTTAACTTCAGTGATCTGACGAGAACCGGTGTGTCAACGTGATTGTGCCGTACTTCTTAGTCTAAATAAAGTAAACTAATTATATAAAAGAGGTTTCTAAGTCTTCTGCAATTAGGTAGGGTCCCGTAGCGAGAAAAGATACTTCTCGCACCTGGTCGTATATATTTTTTTTTTTTTTTACACAGTGATCACCACTTATCAAGGCCCGGAAACCACTCAGGGATAAGGGTTATTGCAAGTACCTTACGTTAGTGTGGAGGTTTGGTGAAGTGTTTGCTTAAGGGGGCGGTTCACCAGGAACTTGTCAACGTTGGACCCGAAGACATCCAAGTTGTAGATCGGTGGGAAGCAGGCAGACGGAACGGAGTTCCACAGGCGTGCAGTTCTAAGAAAGAAGCTTTGTTCATGGAATCCGCGTTTTGATTTAGGCACAGATACAGAGTGGAGGAAATTTTTCACAGTGGATTCAGCCAGACGGGTGTTTTTCGTGAAAGATTGGAGTTCAGACAAGCATCTGCCATGGAAATAACGATAAAACAAGGATAGGCTTGCAACGTCTCTTCTGTGGGAGAGAGGTTGCAGGGTAGAGAAAAGGGCATCCCCCACTAAGCCACGAAGTCTATTTTGTACTCTGTCAAGGCAGGATAGGCTGTTTTTAGCAGATCTGTATGGAGATACCATTCTTCCGTGCTTAGATCACTATTGCTGCATCTCGCTGGTATTCCCACCGCAAGCTTTTCTTTCTTGGACAGGCAGCAGAAGAAGAATTTTTAACTTAATAGGTTCCGTACTATCTGTCAAGCTCAACACCTGTCGCATCGTCGCAGTGTTGCAGCATTGTGATCGTGTTAGAAGTACCTTCAATGAATAAAAAAATCGAAGAAAAAACATCATATTTTAGGTCATTTCTTTTTTAGCTGTTGCATCTTTCTATAAACGGTCGCATTTTGAGGGGCAGCATAATCGTTTATCTATCACAAGACATCATTGACTATTAGTTTTCTAAGTGCATCTGTTTTGTCGTAGCTTGACTGTTCTAGGTTCGAACCTTGAACCATGGCTACTATGACTGAGTGTGTATGCCGTTACGCTATGGGTCCCGGCTGAAACTACATGCTAGTTTTATCGCTTTACAGTTATGTGATTTTTTTTTTTTTGTTGCTGTTGATTTTTTAACGATAATTAAATTCAGTATTAGCGTCACCTTCCTAGGAAATCGGAGGAGTAATGACGAAACATGTGTACGCAAATAACTGTTTCATAAGTTAAAAAAAATTATCTGTTCACGTCCAAAAAATATGGGTGATCTTTCTAAGGGAAAATTACCTATCCGATCTTATAGGAAGGAGGCGCTAATAAGGAATTTAATTATCCTTCAAAACATCAACAAAAATATCGACAGCAAAATATGAGGTTATAGTCAAGATTATATATTAATTTTATTTTTTTATTTTTTTATCTTTGGAGATGAGGTTCCATAAGTTGTGTATTTATTCCTTCTTTTGTGGACTTTTGTTATCCTCATCTTCATAGTTATTGTTTTTCGTCACGTTTCGATCAACCCATCCTCTGGTCTTCTTCGGGTGATTAAGCGCGACGGGATAGGAATTCTGACTCTTGTAATTGTATCCCTAGTAATTACTGCCTTCTATAGTTGCTGTTGTCCCACCACTTTTTGGCCAACTAATCCTTTCGCCTGCTTGGGTAGGATTGAAACTACAGTAGATAGAGGTGTTGACTCGCTATAGTTTCAGGTGAGCATTGTCTGAAGATAACGGTTTCAATCTTACCCAGAGCACACCACGGGATTAATTGGCCAAAACGTAGTGAGAAAACAACTATGGAAGACAGTAATTACTAGAGAAACAGTTACAAGACTCAGCAGCCTTGTTCCGCTGCAATAAATCACCTGAGGAAGGCCAGAGGATGAGTTGCCTGAAACATTGTGAAACAATTACAGATATGAAGATGAGGATAACAGTCTGTACAACCACTATAAAAAGTAATAAAGAATGCAAGAAAGTTGTATGCTCAGTCCGTCAAATCCAAAGTAGCTGAGCAGCGGCTTGGTTCCCACCAGTTTTGGCAAATAGCAAACAGAATCCTGAACAGAAGCGTGTTTTCTATCCCAACTCTCATAAATGGACCTGAGGTCATCTCGTCAGCATTAAACAAAGCCAAACTCTTTGCCTAGAACTTTGAAGCTAATTCTACCCTTTGCGAACAAGGCTGCCAACCTCCAATATTTCCTCCTGTATCAAAAAACATGGTATATGATATACAAATATCTGTACGTGATGTTGCCAAGCTAATCAAAAACCTTGATTCCAGTAAAGAAACCAGCCCTGACAGTATTCCAATTATAGTATTCAAAAGACTTCAACCAGAACTAGCGCCCATCTGTACAAAACTGTTTAAACGTTGTCTTAAGGAGAATTGTTTCCCGTCCGGGAAAATCCCATCGGTATGCCTCGTATTTAAGAATTCAGGTGATCGCCCATCTCCCTCTCAGTACAGGCAAATACGTCTCCTGTGCGTCATGAGTAAGTTTCTGGAATTTGTGTTAAATATAGAAGTAATCAACCATCTCAGAAAAATAACCTTCTTAGTGACACGCAATATAGTTTCCGTTCTGCTAGATCTACAGTAGATGTGCTAAGAGTTATACCTCATAGGATTAGCGAATTTCTCGACGGAGGCTACCTTTCTAGGGCAATTGCTGTTGACATATCAAAGGCCTTATCATAGAATATGGTATAAAGGTTTACTTCACAAGGTCTCCAGCTACGGTATATAGGAAATGTATTCTCAATTCTTAAATCATTTCTCTCTGATAGGTTCATAAGAGTAGTGTTGATAGGTAGACATCAGAAGCTCTCAGTATTAATGCTGGAATCCCAACTCTCTTCCTGATCTACATTAATGATCTTCCAAATCACATCCTTACATCATTCGTAGACATTTTTTCTGATGGCACTACCATCTATGCTGATATACACTACCATTTATGGTAACACATCTAAGACCGTAAACGACCAAGTTCTCTCTGGTTCTCTCTCCCCTGATCTTGAACATGTGTTACAATGGGGAAAGGAGTGGCTGGTTACTTTTAATGCATCTAAAACCAAGCTTTTATCTTTATATAATAAACGCTCCTATCCCCATCTGGCACCAATTGAAATGAATGGCTCTCGTCTTGGGGAGGCCTCATGTTTTGACAAGCTTCTGGGCTTGACTTTTACTCCTGATCTGAAATGGAACACATACATTAAATCCGTTGCCAAGGCTGCTAGAAAAATGGTGGGATCCTTCTATCGAACCAGTAGATATCTCACTACTGATGCAATTCTCTATCTATATCACAGCCAGGTACGTCCAAGAATAGAGTACTGTTGCCACATCTGGACAGGGGCTGTTAAAAAGTACTTATCCTGCCTTGATAGAGTTCAAAATAGACTTCGTAGCCTCGTAGGGGATTCCTTTTCTCTTCCCTGCAACCTCTTTCTCATAGAAGAGATGTTGCGAGTTTGTCTCTACTTTATCGTTATTTTCATGACAAGTGCTCGGCTGAGCTCCAATCTATGGTCCCCATCGCCAGACTTCTATAAGAAACACCCGTCTAGCAGAAAACACTATCACTAATCTCCCCCACTCTTTATCTGTGCCTAAGCCTAATCGTAGATTTCATTGACAAAGCTTCTTTCTTAGAACTGCACGCCTGTGTAATTATCTTCTGTTTTCCTGCTTTCCAGCTGACTACAATATGGTTGTCTTCAAGTCTAACGTAAACAAGTTTTTTTGATGAACCGTTCCATATTAGTTAAATTTACCGAATTTCCATTACTAACGATTACTATATTGCCCAATTTGTACTTTACACTCTTTAACTCTTATCCTCGAGTTACCTCTTGGCCTTGATAAGTGGTGATGCCTATGTAAAAAAAAAAAGAGTCCGCAAAAAAAAAATGTATACATAGTCAAGATTTTCTGCTATTTTTACTTTCGGTTTTTCTGTATCGCAAATGGGTTGACAGTGACAAGAAAGATATAGTCATGATTATCTTCTCAGATAACGTGAACCCCCCCCCACCGCCGCCTTCTTTCTTTATATTAAAAACGTCCCACTTGTTTGCTTGTTCCGGTCTAATTATCCAACAAAATGGATAACAGAAACCGGAAGTCAAAGACGTATACAATCTTGACTATCGCCAAATATGATATCAACAAATCATCACAGTGCTGCTCTCATCCTCGATATTATAATATTATTTTTACAAAATTTCGGCCGATGCAATCTCCGACCTTTGTCAGATGCATTTTGTCGAAGTCGGGAATCTCTATGTCGTATACAGAAATTCGGACGGAATTTCGAACAAAATTCATTATTTAATCCGCGGTGGTAACTTGTTCTCATTCTATCAGCTATGATTGAATAGAAGTCTCAAGTAATTCGTAATTTTAATCTTAGTATCATTCAGACTCAGGGTTGAAGTTTCTATTTCAGCCCGGCGTTGTCCGGTGTTTGTATTTGTATGTTGAGCATAAAAAAGCGGTTAATTTTTTTTAACTTTGACCCCTATTATGACACCTTACCGTTTATTGTTTTGGGCTTACACCAAGTTATTAAGTTTGATCCCTTTCCAACGAACCTATACCTAAAATTTCAAGTGTTTATACCCAAAATTGGCTGAGGAGTTTGGTAGAGTTCTCAAAGGTCAAATCGTTGATATTTGACCCCTTAACAACCAAATTTCTGGCTGAACACGAATTCCAAAGATTTCCCCAAATCTCCGTACCCTGTATATCAAGTTTCGAGTCTGTAAACTGCAAAATTGACAGTTATGTGTAGGAAAATGTACACACACAGACACACATACACACAGACAATTTAACTTTTATAGATTAAACAAAAATATATATGTACATATAATATATATCGAAACAATTTGTGTTTACATTAAGCTTTTTACGCAAATATTACGCAAGTATAAATCACGCAGAATACCTTCAGGAATATAATTACACGTAATAGTTAACTATAGATGATCATCCCATAAGAAAACCGAAAAAACTAATAAGGAATTAATTAAAATTAATTAGCTAGCTCTTTTGCTAGTGAATGCAATTCCATAACCCATATATAAGAAAATTGTATTTTCTTTTTAAATAAATAGAAAAGAGGGGTTTTAATATGAATATCAATACCCACAAAAGAAAAACGAATTTATATGAGTAAAGAAGATAGATAGATTGCCACATATAAGGGATTATTATTTAGCACGTTATCCGTTACGCTACGATGGCTTAAGGACTACATTAATAAAAAAAGAATATCCCAAATATTAATTATATTTTCGGCAAATTTTCAGATTAAGTCCACCTCCAAAATTTTCTTTTAAATAACTACTTTTAAAGGTTTTCGACTACGCTGAATACGATAATCGCATTGCAATTTTGCAGAAATGAGTAGTTATCGAGATATAAAAAGTTGTATTATGCATTTTATTCTTTCGCGACCATCCTTTTTACGCGCGTACTGCGCCATAAACAAATCCACTCATCTATGACTGACCCTACACACACATAAAAAAAGATGGCTGCCAAAGAATACAATGCAAAATACAACTTTTTATATCTCGATAACTACTTTTTTCCGCAAATTTTCAATGCGATTTTCGTATTCAGCGTTGTCGGAAACCTTAAAAGTAGCCATTTAAAAGAAAATTGTGAAGGTGGGCCTAATCTGAAAAATACCATATTTTCAAATTAAAGATTTGGTTACCTGACAATTGAATGTCGTACACTTTTACCTGTAAGTGTTATTGAAGATATACGTCAAAATGCAACTACTTTCGTTACAACCGGAAGTGAAGGCGAGTTGTAGGTTTAGATAAAATCGTAGACAAGAAGACGTGTCAAATGCCAAACTCGTTTGCTTGAATGATAAATGGAGTTTCTCCCTTCGTCTCTCGTCCTACAAAATTATCATGTAGTTAAATCACGTTGGTTGGCGTGATAATCACAGGAAACTGACTTTAACGATTAATGCGTTAGCAAGAAACTGTGAAAATATTTTGTTAACGATACGAGGCAATCAATTATCATCGTGAGAAATGCACGTCTTAAGATTTGATTTATTTTATTTCTTGGTGTTTTGTTTTGCTGTGAAGTTGTTCAGGAGTGGCAAGACACAGACAAGACGAAATAATTGGATGACAATGATTCTATGTAGATCAGCATTATCATTATATTGTACGAAGCGGAAGATTCTATTGTTGGCAAAGGTTTTCTTGATATATTTGTAGACAGAATTTATTCAAGAAAGGAAGCAGGTACTTACTATTTTTTTGCTGATGAAGGGATTATGTTCCAAGTCAAACCCTTGGTCAATTATTTTCAATAATTAATGCGAATTCTAATAAAATGAACATCGTTTCCGAAACGATCGTACACCCAAGTTGATTTTGTTTGTTTTTCCTGTTGAAACTGATTTATATTTCACAATTATTACTCTTTTTACTCAATATGTATGTATATATATATATATATATATATATATATATATATATATATATATATATATATGCACATACATATATATAGAGAGAGGGAGATAGGTAGATAGATAGATAGATAGATAGATAGATAGATATTATAAGCCAACTCAGCGCAGATTTTCTTTTAAATAAAGAAATATTTTTGTTAATAAATCAAAGTACTTTTCGACATAATCTCATCTTCATCAGGAAACACACATTTTTTTTAAATCTTATTCATCCTTCTTAGCATGATGCCACTGAAAAACAAGACCCGATTGGTATTATCGACAGTGATTTTCAAATGTCCAGCTTGCGATATTCGCGTGGTCACGCGTAAAAGTAATATAAGGGTTTGTTTTCTCCGTGATAAAAGCGTTGTTAAATGCAAATTCAAAATATAAGTTTAGTAAGACAATTAAACGCAGATTAAAAAAAATAAAATAAAAAATAAACATGTGTTTGATTATAAATGAAAATACCTTTCGACGTAATCTCGTCTTCTCAGGATAAATCAGATTTTTAAAAATTGTGTCTATCCTGATGAAGATGGGATCACGTCAAAAAGTACTTTGATTTATAAACAAAGCGAAGTTTTTTTTTTAAGTCAGCGTTCAATTGTTTTATTCATTTTGAATTTGCATTTAACAACTTTTTACCAACTGGCCTTCGGGTCAAGATCAAAGTGTAGTATCTGTTCTTCAGATCTACACTTCAATTTCTTGTTCTCTGTCAGTGGAGGAGAAATCCTTCACGACTGAGACAATTTTTATTTTTGTTCCTTTTCTCCACATTAAAAAACAACCCTGGTGTCTAACTCTGTCCCGTGTGGAGGCATTGTAAATAGGAACAACTTTTAATAAACAAGCAAAACTGCTTTTGGAACACGTTAAGATGCAAAACTTATTATTAAAAGAAGAAAAATCCATTGAAAATTCTATTTCCTTCCTTTCTTTTGTTTTCTTGCTGAAACATTTTTAATTAATTTCGGGCCATACAAAATCCATTGTCATAGAACGAAACAGTTTATTTGCTTGTCTTTTTTTTTGGTTGTTGTTTTTGCAAGTAAAATCCTCTGCCTCTGTTTTATTATGCCCAAAAACTCGCTGCTCTTGTTAAACTCACGAGAACTCTTCCATGTCCGAAAGTAATAAGAATACTTCAATTTAAAAAAGAAAAAAAATGAAAGGAAAAGAAAAAAGGAAAGAAAGAACTTTAATGATTTTTTTTCCTTCTTTTAATAAATTTCTTGAGCTATTAAGTAAAGAAAGCCGGCGAGGGATTTTTATCTTCTGTACAATTCTAGGAGGTCCACTCTCCCATGCTTTGCTTTTCTTTTCTTTGAGAAGGTGTTACTTTATTGCTAATCGCCTGTAACACCCTTACCGCGGAATGTCGACGGGGCTTCGCCTTCTCTTTCAGAAGGGGTTAGTTTATTGCTAATCGCCTGTAACGCCCTTACCGCGGAATGTCGACGGGGCTTCGCCTTCTTCTCTTTCAGAAGGGGTTAGTTTATTGCTAATCGCCTGTAACGCCCTTACCGCGGAATGTCGACGGGGCTTCGCCTTCTTCTCTTTCAGAAGGGGTTAGTTTATTGCTAATCGCCTGTAACGCCCTTACCGCGGATTGTCGACGGGGCTTCGCCTTCTTCTCTTTCAGAAGGGGTTAGTTTATTGCTAATCGCCTGGGGTGCCCTTACCGGAGAATGACGACGGGGCAGTCCATGCACTTTTTACAGGTCAGAGTACCCCTCCTCGGGGGCGCTGACTTCTCAATCGTACTTTCCGACCTTGTGTCTAAGAGTGAAAGAGAACTAAACACCTCCCCACCCCTCTTTTAGGTATTAGAAAAAGTGCAAGATTATCCTATTACGAACCACGGGTTATTTTGGCAGTTCGGTACCGTTCGAACTGAATAAACATTGGTACCAAGTGTCTTCTAGGTACTAGATTGTTTTGCACAGGCATTTAAAATTGTCGTAGACTCTTGAAAATTCAATATATTATTGCTATGCGTCTTATGAGATGACTGACAAATTCTTATGCTTTCAGGTTCAACTCAACAGCTACAGCAGGAATTGGAATCCACCCTTCTAAAGCCTGATTGTCACAGTTGGTGTATTTCAAAAATGCAATCTGGACGCGAGATCAATTTAGAAAAACGATATGCAAAAAAAATAAATAAAAAAGTCTGCTTTAAACTGTGAAAAAATGCCACGGAAACGTATGGAATGCTTCAGACTTTTCTTGGACCACCTTGCATAACCAGAGCATCTGTTTTTGAGTGGCATGTGAGATTCTAAAAAGGTAGGGAATCTGTGAGGGATTACGAGAGGTGTGGGAGGAGTAAGGAAGCCAGAACACCAGAGTTGATTATCCAAATAAAAATATCATGAATAAGGACCGCCGTTTGTTTATAGAGAAAATAAGTGCACAGTTTAATGCCAGTATTTATGGTTAATTCTATTTTATTTTATATAACATTTAAATTCATTGTAAATAATTCACCCCTACCTACCTTAAACCCTTACTATATGAGCAATATAAAGTAAAATTTACTATAAATACTCCGAAGCCTCGATAAACAACAACAACAACAACAACAACAACAACAACCACTCCTGAAGATGACTGGAAGTACCGATGGAAAGTGCTAGAGAATATGGCTAAACAAAATCATTGGGCGCCATACTATATGATCTACCAGCTGAAACAAAAAACACGCTAGGCAAAAAGAAAAGATTGCAAACAAAATTTGAAAAAGACAAACTCAGTCGTATTTAATCAGACATGTATAAATAATGATTTGTTGCCAAAGTATAAATATATATATATATATATATATGTGTGTGTGTGTGTGTGTGTGTGTGTGTGTGTGTGCGTGTGTGGGGGGGTGCGTGTTTATATATATATGTGTGTGTGTATGTGTGTGTTTGTGTGTGTTTGTGTTTGTGTGTGTATTCAATTAGTTTCCAGCATTTTTTTTTGTATAGGCACTTTTATTAATAGCAGACACATGAAACTCTAGTCCCCTTCGAAGTCATATCCTCCGGTTGCAATCCATTTGTTGTACTTTCCAACAACTTCTGTAATTCCCCATGGAAGCCTTCTTGTGTAGGCGTGTAAATTAGCCTCGTCACAGGCTTTTTTTATCCTCTCATAATGCCTCATAACAACAGACTCTAAGGTTATCCTTGAGCTTAGGAAATAACCAAATATCACAGGTAGCAAGATATGAACTATATGAAGGGTAAAGTGCTGTCTTCATGCTCAACTTGATCAAATAGTCTGTGACAAGGATGGAGTTTATTCGCGCCAATCTTCCACATCTTCAGTTCCTCATGAATAATTGTGCACAGTTCCCACACTGACATCAAACTGTATACGTATTGCCTTTATAGACAGTCCTTACGCATGAATCTGGAGGAGGGAATAAACTCTGGTACTCTGGTCTTCTAGCTTGGTTACTGCTCCCACACCTCTCATAATCCCTCGCAGACTTCCTGCCTTCCTTGAATATCTTATGACACTCAAAAGCATATACTAAATTCATGCAAGATGGTACAAAAGCAGTCTGAAGCATTCCATACGTTTTGTTGCATTTTTTAGTTTGCAAGTTTAAAACTAAATTTTATTGCATATAGCTTTTCTAAGGTGTCCCCATGTCCAAATTGATTTTTTTTAATTCACCAGCTGTGACAATTAGGCTTTAGTATGGTGTATTACGATTCGTTTTGTAGCTGGTAATTTAAACCTGAAATCATAAAAACTGGTCAGTCATCTCATAAGATGTATAGCAATAACATACTGAATTTTCAAGAATCTAAAACAATTTTAAATACCTGTACAAAAAAAAAGTCTGGAAACTTATTGAAAGCACTTCGTAAAAGTGGACATGGCTGAAGCAAGATTAAATAAAGGTTCAACCAACCACTTCAAAAGATCGTCCTTGGGATTTGATTATTGAAATGGCAAAACAATTTTCGTGTGAAGGCTTATAAATTCAGTTACAGGACTGACGAATAAAAAGACACTGTTGTGCTTGTTGTGATGATTTTTTGTTGTTGTTTTATTGTCATTGTTATTGTTATTAGTATTATGTATGGTAATTTATTTTAAATATGGCTTTGTTTTTTATTACCTTATCTCTGAATGAAATATCTGCAATCTGAAATCGATTGATGAAATCTGTTGCCCGGCTTTTGTCCATCTAAAGATCGACGCTTAAAATATCGATAGGATTTGACCGACAAATCTTGATTGTCGTTTCCAATAAATGTATACCCGTTATGCGGATATATGAGAAAGAAGCAGCTTGTCATATTTAAATTTCTGGTACATTATTTTACCTCGCGAATCATCAACATCGGTAGTGTGTAAACAAAATAAAATTGTCGCTTTAGAAAAGACGACATGATCCATTTCCGTTTGATGACAACCGGTTTTCTTTATTTGTTGCAGATCATCTCTTATTTGGCCAGTTGTGTACAAATCCCAAGAGGGATAGGAGCCTTCTGTCATCTCTAAAAGTGATAATGTTAAACGAGTGAGATCGGAGATGTGCCGCTGTACAACTCACGCTCTCTACCGATCCAAGTTGTGACAACCGGACCATTGCCAACAGCCTTAAAATGCAACGCTGGATTGTCACGAATAATAGAGGCGTGCTTAGGCTGAGTAAAACTAAGTTTCCGGCTATGGTTATGATCTTTGGTGTGGTTTCAAGTGAGGGACACATCATGCAACCTCACATTTTCGAAGTCGGCTTGAAAGTCAACAGCAAAGTGTACCTCGATGTGCTGACGAGTGTGGTGACGAGTGTGCTGACGAGTGTGCTGACGAGTGTGCTGACCTCTTGTGCAATCAGATAACAGCTGGAAATCCCAGGGTGTGACAGCAGAACTCGGAGCCGGCCCACAAGTCCAAAAAAACGCAGGCTTGGCTTCAGAAGAAGTGATAGGGCTTGGTACCCCTATCACACTGGATCCCCTCCTTCCCTGACCTGAATTCGCTGGACTATTTCGTTTAGTCATACGGGGAGAACATCAGGAACATAATCTCCCACATCACCGAAGCCAACCTGATCGCCGCCATCGCTGAGCTCTCGCCGGCACTGGTGGAAAAGGCATGTTCTCAATTCCGGACCATATCGAAGCAGTGATTAAAAGTGGAGGCGTCTGCATTGAGTAGATGAGATGCAAGCTCTACTACATAATAAAGTTATCTGAATTATTTTTTTTAAATAAAGCTGGTGCTTTTTTATCATCTTACCCTATAGATAGATAGATGGATCAATAGATAATGGTATATGTGCGGTATATTTGAATACTTTCTCTATAAATTTTTGTCTTCAAATTCTGAATGCACTTAGGAAGAAATCAATTATAAGGCTTTCTTCCATGTTATGACAATGTGAGTAAAAAATGCATGAAGTTTATTTGTGTGTAGTGTTGCAATATACTTTTTGAGTAAGTTTATTGTTGGATATAAACACACGGTTGCGCCGCGTCAGCACACACTACACCAAGTCAAACACAAAATCGAGTACACTCAACATCAAATACACTCAACATCGTCTTACCATCAATGCTTACCCCGTGAACTTGGAGTATGGGAAATTCCCATATGCACAAAATAAAATCACTGAAAAATCAAAAATACCCTAACTAAGAGTAAAGATAATGAGTAAACGTTGGATAAAATGATGGTTAAAATTATTACGAACTTGCCAGGATTCGAACCTGGAATCGTCTGATCCGCGTTATCCATTGCAGCACAAGTCCTGTCCGTACGCCGAAAGATGTTACCGCGAACGTATACATACAGTGCTAAATTCCGTTGACATGGGCAGGTAACTTTTTCGACAATTGCACGAAACAGCACAAAAACCCTTATTTCGGGCTGTTTGTGTGAAACGGCGTTGTTCGTTACGAACCATATATAGATAAGGACAATCGGGAGGCTAACACTTTTCAGGGGAAAAAAGAATTTTTAAATTCGGTACGTCTGTATGAAAGTTTTATTGGCATATATATATATATATATATATATATATATATATATATATATATATATATATATATATATATATATATATATATATGCCCATAAATAAATAAATAAATAAACATTTAAAGTTTTGTAAATTCTTTAGATGGTATCGAATTATTTTTCTTTTTATCATAAGGAAAATATTTTAGAAGGGTTCGACGCTGTTTCAGTTGTCCTTAAGATTTTCTATTGGCGTATTTAAAGGAAGAAAAATCTAAATGTCCAAATATATCCAAAGTATTCAGTATTTGCACATAACTAAATTTGAATGAACAATATTCCAGAAATTCTTATAAGCGGTTCATGAATTCATTAACACGTTTATTTGTGAGGAGTCTGTAATTATGCGTATTAGAATTATTGTTCCATATATTTCATATTAAATGCAATACACACACACACACACATATATATTTATGAATTATATATATATATATATATATAAATTATGTGAATATATAAATTATATATATGTATATATAGATTATATATATAAATGAATTATATATATATATAAATTATATTTATATATAAATTATATATATATCATATATATACAAATTATATATATATAAATTATATATATATATAAATCATATATATATAAATTATACATATATATAAATTATATATATATATATAAATCATATATATATATAAATCATATATATATAAATTATACATATATATATATATATATATATATATATATATATATATATATATATATATATACAATGAGAAAATTGAAATAAAAATAAAATTAAAATAATTCGCCCCTAACCCTCCTGCACCCACCTTTATAGCCAATTAAAAAAAGTTATAATTTCACCAAGCCTCAAAGCAAAAAAAAAACAAAAAAACGGAAACAACAATTGCTCCTGACGATCCGATAGAAACCGCACGAGAAGCATATGGCCGAACAACAACCTGTCGCTGTCATTCTGCATAAGTTTTACCTACAGAAATTAAAATGACCGCCCGACAAATTGAAAAATATGTATATATTCGTGATGATACGTTCCAATATATCCCCGATTCCGATAAAATTACTGATTCTGTTCTACATTTCTAATTCCGATACAATTACCGATTCCGATTCTTTATAAATGTCCAAACATCTAACTATAAAATTGTAATTTTTCCTGATTCTGATGCCGATTCCAATACCCCGAAAAGTCCCGACTTTTTTTTTTTCGATTTTCGATTCTGACCCAATTAATCGTCCAAACACTAATCTATATGCGAACAAAATTACGAAAAATCAAAATTCAAAAGTTTTAAGCCAAGAAATCTAACAAAAGAATTTTCTTTATTCCATGGAGTTTCAAAATTTAACGTTACTTATTCAGATGCAGACGAAATAACTAGGGAATACGTATAGAATTAATACTTATTACAAAGTTGAAAATTGCAATTCTGAAATAAGCAACTATGAAAAAACAACAAAAAACAACAACAAACAAAGACGATGACAGAAAATTCCTGTCTTTGGGGAAGTAATGTGTGTTTCTCCTGTAGGAGATGTCTCCCTGAACTACTTTCACGTTTTCTCGCTCAAATACCCCTACTCCGAATTCGTAGTAGCAAGCCGATATCAGTAGACTTTTTTCTGACAAAAACAACCATTAACAATATTTTTTTAATGTTTAATATATTTAAACAAATATTAATTACTGCACAGGAAAAATAAATAAATCATGTTTCTTATTTTGAATTATTTAATTAAGTAAAAATTCCATTTTTTACTTGATTAAATAATTTAAAAAGCTATTTTGTTTCATAGCATTTTCAAGTTAAATTCAGTGTTTTACGATATTTTTGTTCATTAAATTGTTAGGTAATTTACTAAAAAGTTTGGTAATGAAATAAAAAATCAAATTTTTATTAAATAATTCAAAATAAAGAAAGTGATTTTTTGTATTAATTTAATTATTTTTATTGTGCAATAATTTTTTTTAATCTAAAGAAAAATATTGATAAAAAGATTTTATCAAATTTTTCCGAATATTACTGAATTTGATAATTTTAAATCAATACTACTGTTGGCTATCGTTAAAAATGCCCCTGAATTTAAAATTAATACCAAGATAAATTCAATTTTTATAAAATCTTAATTGTATACATTGCAAAATATTCTAATTAAATAAGCCACTCCTTTTCATTACAACAAAATAGAATTACCGGCTATATCGCCTTTCGGAGGTTGAACAGCCAATATGACTGACTGATGCTGACGTCACATGATAATTTTAAATTGCGAAAAAAAACCCGACTTTTTGCGGTTTTTCTTTTATTTCCTTTTTCAGATAATTATTTCGCATTTAACGAGAATTTGCATAATAGAAAGAAAAACAGAAACGAAAAAGGAAGTTGTGACTGTATGTTTTTATTGCGATGTATGAATATAGGAAAGAAATGTATTTAAGTAGTTTTTGAGGCCAAAGTTATTAAAATTAAATAAATAATGCCGACTTTTTTGCGTCTCCTTGTTTTCAAACTATTTTTATCGAAATCTTATGAAAGTGATTCGTTCATTTCATTTTCTTTTATTTTTCCGATAATTTATTATCTGAAGCTTATTTTTTGTTTGCGTTTTCCCTTTATCACGTAAATCTTTCAAATGAGATCCGTTCATTTAAATATTATTATTATGCTATTCATTTTACTCATTTTAATTACATTTCGTATACTCTAGTTCGTATATTGCGAAATACGAAAACATCGTACAAAATACGAAACTACTAAACTAATCCTTACGATCATTAGTAACCTCAAAGTCTAACTCAAAGGTACAGAAAAAGAAATTGCAACTACCTTTTTTAAAGGAATGTTATTCTAAAAAGCTAAAAATAAAAAATAATTTAAGTAATATTTCTCCATGAACTTTAATTTAAATCGTACAAATGAACAAATCTCGGGATGAAACCATTTTATAAAAACATGTAGTTACAACTTCCTTTTGCTGTTTCATTATTCATATTGTCGCAAAAAAAATTAAGTAAAATAAAGTGTCTGAAAGGAGAAGGGACAAAAAGCTAGAGAGTTTCAGTAGTCCTCGCTAGTTTCTGTGGACTACACAGGTCACACTTCAGTTGACTATAACATGGTCATTTTCACATCTAATATAAATAAGTTCTTGTTGTGCTGTCGTCATTAATAAGCAAACTCCACCCAATGTCCGCCATAACCGATCATCAGGTTGTTGTCACATAATTTACCCAACAAGCATTAACTTTGATCTCCTCGAGTGACCCTTGCAGTTTGATAAGCGGTGGCGGTTAATAAAAAAAAAAACAGCCTAGGTTAATGAAATAGAACGATAAAATAGGAAATGGTCGTGAACAGTCGAAGAAGATTGAA
>NC_136510.1:41394606-41404606 GCF_053919585.1 Euprymna scolopes
TGCATATTCTTTTAAACATTCATTTTTAATTAATTCCCTATCAGTTTTTTTTTCAGTTTTCTTATAAGGTGATCACCTTTAGTTAACTATTACGGGTAATTATATTCATGCAGATATTCTACATGATTTATACTTGCGAAATATTTGCGTAAAAGCTTACAATGAACACAAAATCGTTTCCATATATATGTATGTATACGTATATATTTTTGTTTCATCTATCTGTCTATCTATCTATCTATCTATAAAAGTGAACGTGTCTGTCTGTCTGTCTGTCTGTCTGTGTACATTTCCCTACGCAATAACTCTGTCAAGTTTTAGTCTATAGACTCGAAATTTGAAATACCGGGTACTGAGATTTGGGAAAATCGATGTGACGGGTGTCAGTCAGAAATTTGGCTGTTAAGGGGTCAAATTTCAACGATTTGACCTTTAAGAACTCTACCAAACTCCTCCGACAATTTTGGGTCTAGACACTTGAAATTTTAGATATAGGTTCCTTGAACCTGGATCTAATATAATAAAGTGATTTGAGCCCGAAACTATAAATTTTAAGGGGTCATAATAGGGGTCAAATTAAAAAAAAATTTACTCTTTTTTTTTTTTTTGCTCAGCATACACCTCCAAACACCCGGGCAACGCCGGGCTGAAATGCTAGTATATCTATAAAAGTGAGAATGTGTGTGTGGGGGGGGGGCACTTCTCAGCGAATATTTGATCTACAGACGTGAAAATCGATATATAGGACATTCAGACTCCTATGGGGTAAAAACTGACAAATTGGTACGTGGAAGGCATCGGATTTTTTTCTGTTTGTTCGCTGTTTCACAAATGCGCATGCGCGAATCATTCAAATTACAGACTACTTATTCAGAATAAGTACTTTGAAAACAACTTATATAGAGTGTGCCACGCTCGTATAATGGTTATCGTAGTTGACTTACTCTCTTCAGGTTATGGTTTCGATTTCAGCTTGAGATTTAATACATTTTTTTAATTACGAGTGAAAAAACATAATACTCGCATATACATGCCTCATTTTCTGTACGAATTCTATGGCAGGTGCTCGTCTGAGCTCCAATCCCTCGTCCCCCCCCTCGCCAATCTTTCACGAGAAGCACCCGTCTGGCTGAAACTACTGTCGGTGATTTTCCCCACTCTTTATCTGTGCCTGGGTCTGGGCGTGGATTCCATGAGCGCAGCTTCTTTTTTAGAACTGCACGCCAGTGGAACTCTCTGCCGCTTGCCTGTTTCCCACCTGACTACAACTTGGACGTCTTCAAGTCCAACATAAGCAAACTCCTGACAAACTGCCCCCTGAAGTAAGACACTCTATCAAAACCCCCAATACTAATGATTACTACAATACTATCTCATTGATTACTGTACCCGCAATAACCCTTATCCCTGAGTGGCCTTCGGGCCTTGATAAGTGGTGACCCCCATGTAAAAAAAAAAAAAAATAATAATATTCATGCGTAATTTTATTATCGGACAAGGTCGGGTGGTCTGCTAGTATATATATAAATAAAGAATTATAATTATATATATATATTATGGATTATATATTTATATATAAATATATAACCCATAATATATATATATATATATATATAAAATATATTTTAGTCATCGACATACAGACCTGTTTCGTTGTATCACAACTCATCAGTGCCGCTAGACTAACACCTCTCCCAAGCCGAGGATCGAACCTAGAACCGTCGTGATGACAGTCCGCAGTCCTACTCCCTTGACTACGGAATCGGTGGCCGAAATTAACCTGTCCGAACGATTATTTAAATAAACATTCGTCCGCTACTCGTAGAGGGCTCAAACGTTTGTTTGTAAACAAATCGCGAGCTTCGCATTATTTCAGCTAAATTAAGTAGCGAGTAAGATAATTTACGAGAGTGCTCTACCAAAGAGGGGAGCTTTATAAAATATATTTTAGTCATCGACATACAGACCTGTTTCGTTGTATCACAACTCATCAGTGCCGCTAGACTAACACCTCTCCCAAGCCGAGGATCGAACCTAAGAACCGTCGTGATGACAGTCGGCAGTCCTACCCCCTTGACTACGGAATCGGTGGCCGAAATTAACCTGTCCGAACGATTATTTAAATAAACATTCGTCCGCTACTCGTAGAGGGCTCAAACGTTTGTTTGTAAACAAATCGCGAGCTTCGCATTATTTCAGCTAAATTAAGTAGCGAGTAAGATAATTTACGAGAGTGCTCTACCAAAGAGGGGAGCTTTATAAAATATATTTTAGTCATCGACATACAGACCTGTTTCGTTGTATCACAACTCATCAGTGCCGCTAGACTAACACCTCTCCCAAGCCGAGGATTGAACCTAGAACCGTCGTGATGACAGTCGGCAGTCCTACCCCCTTGACTACGGAATCGGTGGCCGAAATTAACCTGTCCGAACGATTATTTAAATAAACATTCGTCCGCTACTCGTAGAGGGCTCAAACGTTTGTTTGTAAACAAATCGCGAGCTTCGCATTATTTCAGCTAAATTAAGTAGCGAGTAAGATAATTTACGAGAGTGCTCTACCAAAGAGGGGAGCTTTATAAAATATATTTTAGTCATCGACATACAGACCTGTTTCGTTGTATCACAACTCATCAGTGCCGCTAGACTAACACCTCTCCCAAGCTGAGGATCGAACCTAGAACCGTCGTGATGACAGTCGGCAGTCCTACCCCCTTGACTACGGAATCGGTGGCCGAAATTAACCTGTCCGAACGATTATTTAAATAAACATTCGTCCGCTATATATATATATTTAAATAAACATTCGTCCGCTATATATATATATAATTATTTTTTTTTTTTTACTATAATAATTAAATACCTACAGACACTAGTGTTTCATCCTTCTGGGATTCTTCAGTGCAGGGTGTCACGATTACTACCAGTCGAACGATTCGAACCCCGCGACACGAGACATCTCTGGCTCGATTAGCGGAGGCCGTATCCATTCGGCTACCATTAATCATGTGAAATAGCGTTGAATTTTAAACATTTTAATTTAAATGTTCATTACGTCAGACAGACAGTGATCAAATCGTTATACGATGATCTACGCATAAGAGCTAAATTGACCGACTTTTTAATTCAACAGAAAGTGCTCAACGATAAGAAATGTATTTCTTAAAGGGGCTGTCATAATTATTTTTTTTTTTACTATAATAATTAAATACCTACAGACACTAGTGTTTCATCCTTTCGGGATTCTTCAGTGCAGGGTGTCACGATTACTACCAGTCGAACGATTCGAACCCCGCGACACGAGACATCTCTGGCTCGATTAGCGGAGGCCGTATCCATTCGGCTACCATTAATCATGTGAAATAGCGTTGAATTTTAAACATTTTAATTTAAATGTTCATTACGTCAGACAGACAGTGATCAAATCGTTATACGATGATCTACGCATAAGAGCTAAATTGACCGACTTTTTAATTCAACAGAAAGTGCTCAACGATAAGAAATGTATTTCTTAAAGGGGCTGTCATAATATATATATATATATATATATATATATAATTATAATTCTTATATATATATATATATATATATATATATAATTATATATATATATTATGGATTATATATTTATATATAATTAATTCATTATTTAATCTCTCACATTCTGAAAATTATACACACACACACACACACACACACACACACATATATATATATATATTAAAGTTATAATTATATATAAATATAAAGCTATAATTATATATAAATATAAACTTATAATTATATATAATTATATATAATTATATATATATATATATATATATATATATATATATATATATATATATATATATATATATATAGTCGTGCCATATCTTGTATGTATTAGTGCAGAAGGCGCCTCTGTGTCCAAGCTTGATATCAATTCAAACAAAAGAAAACGAAAAAAACCTGTATCTCAAATTTCAACAATTTAGCGAAGTTATTTTTTTGTCACGTGTGTATTTCTTGCGCACATTTCACGCCCTAATTCTTATTGGCTTCTCTGTTTTTATTCTGACTCTCCTTTTAGTTTTCGCTTCTCTCTTTAGACGCCCTCTCTCTCTCTCTCTCTCTCTCTCTCTCTCTCTCTCTCGTTTCCTTGGTCCTGGATATGATCTTAAACTATATCCGATGGTGAGGCCCAAGCTTGTGGGCTTTGGGGAGTGTGGAGCCACCCCTTAATTGCCATTGCTCCCAGGTCCACTCTGACTCGGAGTGGTAGTAACTGTTAGGGTCCCAACTATGGGTAAAATAGAAACCGACTTGAAAACAAATATATTCTATTAAAATATTTTTATTCAAAATCTTTGGATTCGGCATTAAATAACCAGAAAAGGGTTGATATACAACCAAAACAACCAACCAACTCGTTTACTTCTTAGTCTCTCGCTATTTTACTATTTCTTTCGTCATCCCTCTCACTTTCTATCACTCTATCTTTCTATCTTCATTTGTCACTTTCTCTCAATCTCTCTTTCTCTCTCCTCCGTTGTCCATCTATTTTTCTCGTACTCTATCTCCCCTCACTCTCTCTCTCTCTCTATTTATCTCTCTCTCTCTCTCTCTCTCTCTCTATATATATATATATATATATATATATATATATATATATATATATATATATATATATATATATACCTTTTTACACTAGTGATTCTCAACCAGGGTCTACGTGTCCCCTAGGGTTCATGCAATATTTCTGGGGTCCACAGAAAAAAAAAATGTTCTTATGTCCAATAGCTATGAAGGAGTCCACCAAGAAATGAAGAAAATAAAAGAGATGCCGGGGTTAAAAAAAAGAAAAAATTGAGAAACACTGGTCTACAATCCATCACAATTCGTCACCACCATCATCATTATTATTATTATTATTATTATTATTATTATTATTATTATTATTATTATTATTATTAAAACCTCTCTGTCCCCTCATACCCTCTCCCCTCATTTTCTTCTCTCTTAATCTGTTGTTAAATTTATTTTTCCTCTAATATTTGTATTAATCAATTCACTCTATACAACATTCTTTCTTCCTCCTCTTCTCTGATGCTTACAGATCAGGCAGTCTGAAAATACAGGCTTCCCAGCCTAAAATTCACCAAACACTTATGCTGCTGTTTTGTTTCCCTTTCTTTTTGTAAAACTCAATTACGTTCTGCAAAGCTAAAAACTAAATCAACAATGTCTCTCTCTCACACACTCTTTCTCTCTCACTCTTTCTATCTCTCTCTCTCTCTCTCTGTTTGTCCCTCTTTCTTTCTTATTTTTCATTCCCTACCTGCTCCTTGTTTTCTCAGTTGCTTGTTTGAAGATTCAAAGAACTTTAAACTTTTATCCTAATAGCTGGATTCGGCATTTAATAGCAAAAACGTTTGATATGCCGTAAAACAAACGAACCAAACCAAACACAATGAATAAATATTTGAAAATATTATGGACGTGAAGCGTAAAGACGGTTACTAAAATGTCATGTGTATTCATTTTTTTTGCGGACAGTTATCCTCATTTTAATAGTTGTTGTTGTTGTTGTTATTGTTTCACCATGTTTCGGCCAACTTATCCTCTGACCTTCTTTAGGTAGTTTGAGGCTGTTATTTTACTAACCGATTTTATACTTAGGGGGTCCTTTGCGCAGTGAATAGAGGTGTTGAATTTCTACAGTTCCAGGTGAGCATTGTTTGAAGACAGCGGTTTCAGTCCTACCCAAGCATGCCAGAGTATTAGTTGGTCAAAACGACCACACTTATGGAAGGCAGTAATTACCGGGAATATAGTTACAAAACTTAGCATTCCTATCCTGTTTTGGTGAACCGCCTGAAGAAGGCCGAAGTGTAAGCTGACAGAAACGTGGTGAAAAAAATAACAAAAAGGAAGATGAAGAAAACAGGCAAAGAAAATGGATGCACAAATTATGAAGCCCCATCTCAAAGAATTCCAAAAAATAGACATAAAAATAAAAATAAAATAATATATATCAAACAAAGTTAAATTGTGTGTGTGTGTGTGTGTGTATATGTGTGTGTGTGTGTGTGTGTGTGTCGGTGTGTGTATATTTTCCTACCAAACTACTCCGTCAATTTTCGGTCTACAGACTCGAGATTTGATATAAAGCGTATTGAGATTTGGGGAAATCTTTTCAATTGGTTTTCGGCCAGAAATTTAGCTGTCAAGGGGTCTAAATTCAACGATTTTACCTTACCAAACCCCTCTGCCATTTTTAGGTCTAAATACTTGAAATTTTAAATGTAGGTTAATTGGACATAGAGCAAACATTTTAATTTTATTTGAGCCCAAAATAAAAAAAAATGTTAAGGGTTAAACATTTGGGTCAAAGATTTTTTAAAAGTTGACCTCTGCGGTCTCTACCAAATTACTCAGCTAATTTTTGGTCTAAACATTTGAAATTTTAAATAAACTGTAATCAGACATAGGGCAAGCTTTTTAATCGGTTTTAAGTCGGAAATTTGGCTGCCAATCGGACAAAGCTCAAAACATTCGATTTTTGCAGACGCTACCAAACTCCTCCGCCAATTTTGGGTCTAAACATTTGAAATTTTAGTTGCAAGTTATATGGACATGGGTCACATTTCTTAATATATTTATACATATGCACATAAAATTATGAACAGTAGATAGAGACCGAGCAAAGCCGGGATAAACTACCAGTAACAAAATGACAGGATTTGATATTGAGTAATCAGAAAATGGTGGATATGCGTAAAACAAGCAAACAAACAAAATTCCACCTCTTCTCTCTTTATTTTACCTATCTTCTCTCTCGATCTTTTTCTTGATATTTCTCTTCCTTCTAGTCCTTAAATATATCTTCTCCTTCTCTTTCTCTCTCTATATCTATCTATCTACCTACCTACCTACCTATCTATCTATCTATCTATCTACCAATCTATCTATCTATCTATCTATCAATCTATCTATCTATCTATCTGTCTGTCTGTCTCATGTGTGTACATTTCCCTACGCAATAACTCTGTCAATTTTTTGTCTACAGATTCGAAATTTGATATACAGGGTACTGAGATTTGGGAAAATCTTTGTGATCGGTTTTCGGCCAGAAATTTGATGAGTAAGGGGTCAAAGTTCAACGATGTGACCTTTAAGAACTCTACCAAACTTCTCCGCCAATTTGCGGTCTAGACACTTGAAATTTTAGATATAGGTTCCTTGGACATGGATCTAACTTAATAACTTAATTTGAGCTCCAAACAATAAATATTAAGGGGTCATAATAAGGGTCAAATTTAAAAAATTGACCTTTTTGTTCTGTTTTTTTGCTCAGCATACACCTCCAAATACCCGGACAACGCCGGGCACCCATGCTAGTATATATATATATATATATATATATATATATATATATATATATATATATATATACAGTAATTTATAAAATATATATGGCGATTAAGCTACACTGAATATTCTGCGTTTCATCCACTATAGGATTCGTCAGGCTTATGCGCGAATTCTGTGGTTGTTTCTTGTTTTTATATATGTTGAGGATTTTTAGTTAGCCAATCAGCTTTCTAGTATCCACCGCGCCCCTTTCTATCAGCCAATGGGCATGCATTTTATCGAACAAAATATTTTTAAAACACCGTATAAAAACAACACTAGCGAATAAATACTGGGAACTCAAAGAAAGCGGACATTCGCCGGTAGTCGAATGGAAAATAATAAGATAAGCTACTGCGTGCAGACATTTAGACGACCCATGTAAATTATGCCTCCATGAAAAATTTGCTATCCTTTACTTTAAAGAACCCCAAAATCTATTAAACTGTAGACGAGAAATAGCAAATAACTGTGTTCACAAAATAAAACTTACTCTAGGATAACGATACAAAATAGCTTTAAAACTAACAATAACAATAGAAAACAAACAAATAAATAAATTAAATAAACATGAATATACATAAACGATCACACATATATGTATATATATATATATATATGTATATATATGTGCATGTATGTGTGTACACATAGGTATATTTATATATATAAAAAAAAAAAAGGAAAACGTCTACCTTAAACCACTAACCTAGCTCTAAAACAGATCCTTTGTTCGATAAAATGCATACCTATTGGCTTATAGGAAGGGGCGCGGTGGATACTAGAAAGCTGATTGGCTAACTAAAAATCCTCAACGTATATAAAAACAAGAAACAACCACAGAATTCGCGCATAAGCCTGACGAATCCTATAGTGGATGAAACGCAGAATATTCAGTGTAGCTTAATCGCCATATATATTTTATAAATTACTAACTAGCTCTACGTACGTATTGAGCACTTTTGAAGTAAATACTTAAAGTTTACGCATAAATCTATACTTTCGTATATTAAATTTATGTGAGTAAATGAAGTAGTTATATATATATATATATATATATATATATATATATATATATCTTCGTTTCTCTCTTACCTATATTAAGTCTTCTTCATCACCCTTTTTCTCTCCTTTCCTATTTCTCTCATTGCCATTCTTTTGTCTTTCCTCTATTCTGACTCTTCGTCTAACTCTCATTTTCACTGATCACTTCTTGCTCAGTCTCACTGTATTCTCTCCCTTACTTCTCTCTGTGTAATATTCGTCTGCTTCTTTTCATTTGTCTCTCATCTCCATTGTGCTTGAGTGGCCTCTGAGCCTTGATAAATTGCGGCTCCCTTGTAAAAAAATATCGTATCCATCTTCTCCCCTCTCTCTCTCTGTCTCTTTCTTTCACTTTGTTGTCACTCCTCCTCTTTACCTTATATTCTCTTTATTTCACCCCCACCTTTACCCCACTTCTCCTCTCTTGCACTTTCTTTGTCTCTGTCTTTGTCCCCCCCTCTCTCTCTCTCTCTCTCTCGCTCTCTCTCTCGCTCTCTCTCTCTCTCTTTGCTCTATATTTAACTTTATTATCTGGTCATTACTACTCTCTCTCTCTCTTAATCTTTTTCATATCTCTACCTTCTCTTCGCTATCATTCTTTCTCTCTCTCTCTCCTCATCTTTCTTTTTTTCTCTACTCTCGCCCTTCTCCTCTATCTGTTTCTCTTTCATTATCTTTGAACTCTCTCTCTCTCTCTTTCTATCTCTCTCTCTCTATCGCTTTCTTTCTTTATATCTTTCTCTTCTCTAATACTAATATATCGTTTTGGTCAAGATCAAAGTGTAGTATCTGTTCTTCAGATGCTGCACTTCTATTTCTTGTTCTCTTTTAGTGGAGGAGAAATCCTTCATGACTGAGACAATTTTTATTTTTGTACCTTTTCTCCACGTTAAAAAACGACCCTGGTGTCTAACTCTGTCCCGTGGGGAGGCATAGTAAATAGGTACATCAGCCATGTCAAACTCAAATCCCCTCAGGGCCATATGAGTTGATTTGTATTGTCATGGGGGCTGCAAAAGTTAAACACATTAAATAAAAAATTTTGCTACAAGTTTTTTCAATTTAGTCTTTACCTCATTTTTAAAGAGAGATAATCCTCAAAATTCAAGATAATCTGTCTGACTTTCAGTTTAAATAAAAGATGGTGTCACTCACACGATAAAAATATTATTTTAAAAACGTAAAATCTACACATTAGAACAAGGAAACTTTAATTAATTCTAGCAGTTAGGCGCACCCATACAAGAAAAAAAAAACATTTTGACTAAACTATTAAGCTTAGATGTGTTGTTATTTTATTAGAAGACTTGACTTGACTGAAAATTATCTTCTCCCACTCATACTACGCTGAAACGTACAAAACTCCTTTCAATGAATTGTGGGAGAAAAGCAAATCATCTGTGTGTACGGGCCGCAAGTGTGTCTATGGTGGGCTGCATGCGGCCCGCGGGCCGCGTGTTTGATATGTCTTGTCTACATTAGGGGAACCTGGGGCAAAACGAGATACTTAAGGGAAAAAGAACTGTCGAGTCAAAGGTAGCATTGACATATAATTCTGT